>NW_026592732.1:9010444-9069024 GCF_907164565.1 Psammomys obesus
TGTGTGTGTGTGTGTGTGTGTGTGTGTGTGTGTGTGTGTGTGTGTGTATGCAGATACCCAGACAGTCCAGGAAATGCTGTCAGCTCACCTGAAGCTGGAATTGAGTTAAAGGCTTTTGTGAGCCATCTGACATGGGTATTAGGAATTGAGCTTAGATCGTTTGCAAAAACAGCAAGTGCTCTTAATCTCTGGGCCATCTCTTTAGATCCAACAAATATTATTTTATTAGCAACTTTATACAATAAACAATCACTATCTTTTTACAGATTAAAAAATGAGTTTTGAATCACCTACAACTGGACTCATAAGTCAGTGAGCTTGGAGCTAAACACAGTGAGCTTTGTTCTATGACCTGAAAGCTAGAAGCCAACACTATTCTTTTTCACTATCATTATTTGTCTTCCTCTTATATATGAAAAAAACATTATACAGTATTTTGCTTTGGAATCACCTAGACTAGAAGCAGAACAGTTAATATTATGTTTCTGGGCTTGTCAAAGCATAGGACTGAGGCACCACTTGAGACGTCTTCAGAAAGAAGTGTGTCCTGCTGTGTTCAAAATAAGGAACAAGTTTCTTTCTGTCTTTCCTTCCAGGATTCTCTTTGATCAACATTTGCCTTATGGACCGTTTGTTTCCCTGAAACTCCATTTCTTCTCCTTTCATCCTTTTGTGCTTAAGGAAAAGAAGAAGAATTTATAAATTATGTGGCTAGTGAACAAGACCATCCTCCATGAGCAGATACAAGGAGCTCCTGAGCTGGGGCCACTGTTGTATTAGAGAGTCCACAATGGAGCAACAATATAAGTAAGAGCTGGCACCATCACAGATAGAAAAAAAGAGTGTGACTGCCTAAGTTTGTGTAAGGTTAGTCTAGTCCCGGGACCAGGCTATGTTGACGCCACAGTTCTTGTCACTTTTCTGAAGCAGGCTTCATCTTATAGACACTCTCTGCTTTCCTTCATTTCTGTATTTGCAGAGGATAAACTATAAACTGCTTGCATAAGTAGGTCAAAATGAGGCATGTACTTAAGTCTTAATGGCCATCTATACATTTCAAGTTTTATGGGATAATACAATAGTCAGAGTACTCTTGTCACAGGGTCAGAGTACTTTTGTCACAGGCATGATCATCCATGTTCAGATCCCAGGAACTGTAAAAACTCAAGAATTTTCACATACACACACACACACACACACACACACACCTGTAACTCTACTATGACAGGTGAAAATAAGAGAAACAATCGAGCTGGCTGACATCCAGATTCAACTCAGGTTTAGTGAAAGACCCTGTCTCAAGGGAATAAGGCTGACAGTAACATCGGAGAATGCCTGGCATCCTCTTCCGGTTTCTATGCACACATGACACCTCTACACACCTGTTGGTATAACACACACACACACACGCGTGCACGCACACACATACACACACATACACACACACACACACACACACACACACATACAACTGGTGTGGTATTTGTCTTATTTAAGGTTTCCATTGCTGTAAAGAGACACCATGACCACGGCAACTCTTACAAAGGAAAACATTTAATGGCCTACAGTTACAGAGGTTTGGTTCATTATCCTCATGGCGGGAAGCATGCTAACATGCAGGCAGACGTGGTGTACAGACTACCTGCAGGAGCTGAGAGTTCTACATCTTCATACATAGGCAACAGAAGGAGATGGTGTGCCATACTGGACTGAGCTTATAGGAGACTTCAAAGCCCACCTATACAGTGACACCCTTCCTACAACAAAGCCACATCTACTCCATCAAGGCCACACTTCCTAACAGTGCCGCTTTCTATGATCCGAACATTCACACACATGAGTCTTTAGGGGCCATACCTATTGAAACCACCACAGTGTGCATATTCATTAGGTTCTGTCAACTCCTCACAATCTGGAGTTTTCAGGGAAGAGGGAACATTATGTATGAATAATGCCTCCATCAGATTTCCCATAAATGCATCTGTGAGGCACTTCCTTGATTAAAATGTTTGATATTGGAGAAACCAGGTCCTGGGTTGTATAAAACTACCACGTTGGAAGCTAGTTCATGGAGAACAAAACCAGGAAGCTGCATCCCTCCATGGTCTCTGGTTTAGTTTCAACCTCTGGATTCCTGCCTTAACATCCTGTCATGATAACACGTAAGTATTGAGGCTAAACAAACCCTTTCCTCCCTCAGTTGCGTTTGGTTATTCATCACAGCGGTAGAAAGCAAACTGGGACAATGTGTAAACATACAATACGTGGTCAACTTGTCACTTCATTCAAAGGTTCCAGGTTTAGCCATCTGTATTCCTGAGTGTACTTGCCATGAGCTTTTCAAGGTGTAAGGCTAAACAAGTGTACAATACTACAAACAAAAATACTGAGAACATTTAAATCAGATGTGAGCATGCAAATGGTCGAGAAACACTGCATTTAGCAAGCTCAGAGGAAGCATGCCACTGATGTGGTTATGTTTAAAAGACTTGATGTTCATTTCCTTTTTGCTAAAAAAAAAAAAAAAAAAAAAAAGCACTATAGACCAAAACAGCAGCTGTATAGCTGTATGAAAAAACCTTTGCATTGCCTCATTACATAACTCATCTCTTTACCTGTCTTATCAGCGTTCTAGTGCTGTGAAGAGTCACCATGGCTACTACAACTTGTCAAAAACATTGAATTGGGGGCGTGCTTAGAGCTTCAGTGGTTTAGTTTAATAGCGTGATGCAGGAAGCGATGGTGGTATGCAGGCCGACACGGTGCCAGAGCGGTATCAGAGAGCTCTATATCCAGATCCACCAGTAACAGGGAGAGAGAGAGACTGGGCCTGGCTTGGCCTTTCCTAACCTCAAAGCCCAAACCCACACCCAGTGACACACTCCCTCCAACAAAGCCAACCTACCCCAAGAAGGCCAGACCGCCTAGTTTCTCTCAAACAGTGCCACTCTTTGATGACTAAGCATTTACATGTAGGTGCCTATAGGGGTAACTCTTTTCCAAACCACCACAATGACCCATGTAATTCTTCTCAGGAAGAGGTAAGTGAATGTCTGTTCACCCCAGAGAGTGACACTCACAGATGGAATTACTTACAGAAGGACGGGCTACTCCAAGGTAGCTGTGCTGCTGCTCTGCACACCCCTATCCTACAGCAGCTAGTGACCTGCTTCCTTGGAGCTCCCTGACTAATCTGAAGGCAGCCTCTTGGAAAAATCTACTTTTTCCAGAGAAGCGTTACTGTTTCTATAACCTTGTAGAGGAGCCTTTTGAACTGTGTAACTCTCTGAGCTAGTAAAGCCTCTGATCTCCCCTTAGGAAAGCAGAAATGCCCACACAATGGCAGGTCTTTTATATGAGCTTAAAAAAGAATACAAATACTTGGTATGCAAGAACTAAAATGGATGAGTATTTCCATAGCTGAATTCAAGTAGATGCTTGCCTGCATTTGTGGATTTATTTTTATTATTGTTGTTTTCCTGTGGTCTACTTCACAAGTTATCACCCCATACCTACACATTATAGGTATCAAAGGAAGACGGGAGTATTTAATTAGGTTGAACTAATATCATTAAATATCTAAACACAGATTGCAACACTCTTACATTTCCTCCTGGACTACTCATAATGAAAGATGTAAAGACTGTGTACACAGAGCACATTTTTTCTTAGATGACCCAGATGAAAATATTTACAAAGAAATGTGTTTTACTAATTGATAATATATTTAGAAGGAAAACAAATTCTGCTCTCCCACAGGACCAAAGTTCAATATTCAGATCCAAACAATTTATTTTACCTTGTACAAGGTTCAACTGTAACTGCAGAGCACATGTAAATGGGGTGAATACTAAAGAAAGGGCATGTAAAAAACCACTTTCTAGTTAAGTGTGTCTATAGTATGTTTTTCCTCTGTACCTTATTCATCTGACTAGTAAATGCAATACAACACAAACAGGCTTAACAATGCAAGTGCCCTTGGCAACGAGTTCAAGAGGAATCATCTTCACCAGCTGCATTTTCTCTTGAGTTCATGGACATGGATGCTGGGCATTTCTAAGCATTTCTTCACAAGCCTATATCAAGACAATACAACATACTGCTTTAAGCATCTTAAGCTGTTGTCTCATCTAAAATTCTGCCATTTTCCAACTTATTCTCATATCAATGTTTTTCTGTTTTCAAAGTAATGCACCATTTCATGTGCCATGAATTCTGTAGGAGCTACAACTTGACTGCATAAAACCACCCTTCTCTAAACAGTATTTCATACTCATAAAATTGCTTCCTAAAGTGAAAATTTTTATTTCTTTTCAGAAGGAGCTCTGGTCACCATTAGATCTGTATATGGACATACATATGCAAACAAAGGCTTCTTTTTGGCTAATGCTGTCTCATAACCTTGCCACACAGTTTATGTCAGCTCATTGAAGTGGCTGCCTGCTAGAAATGTGCTGTTTTGTTTATTTTGTTTTGTTTCCATATAAAAACACAGGAATACACTACTTCTTCTCATCTGAGACTTTTATAGTTTAGAACATGTGTTTAACAGAGATCATTTATACAAAATTATTTCAATTAAAGTCGTGCACAAGCTTAGTTTCATTCTGACTAAAGTATTTATAGAACCTACAGACTCTTGTTTTTTCTAAAACTGTCAGGGAAAACAAGAAAATAAATAAAATTTCAGTAACATAAAGAAAAGTGTGAGCATGTCTCCCTTGTCATCCCACTCCATTTTTTATGTTTGTGTCAGAGCAATTGTTCTAGGGAACAAATGGTTCTTATAACTTTACTGATTAAAAGCAATCCAGTGGCCACCCATCACCCAGGAGAAATGTGTCCAAGCAGCTCAGCATAGGATTGAGAGGCCCAAGATCTGCAATTCACCTTCCAGCTGGACCAATATGTAGTGCATTGCTGAATGACAAGCAAGAACAGCAGGACATGCGCCTCAAAGAAGCTGAACATCTGGACCATGAAACTCATCTTTCAAGCCAGTTCAAACACCCTGCCTCAAAAGAAGGCTGTTTGAAATCATCACAGCCTTTCCTAAAACTATTCAGAAGGAGCCTGGAGGTTATTCTTATTTCACTCTTTGAAATTGTTTGCTGATCTCTCCCTCCTCTATTCTGAGGCCATCTCCTTGAAGTTCATTTAAATGTATTTCTTCTTTTGCACTTTGTACATCTTGGTTTGTTGAAACTAAAGGAATAAATTTCAGGACTGAAGAAATGGCACAATGGTTAAGAAGATTTGTTGCTTTTGCAAGAGGATCTGCATTTGGGCTGATTTCTGCTGGCACCAGGTAGACACGTGGTGCACATACAGATAAACAGGCAGGCACATACATGTAAATAAAAATAAATTAAAGAAACATTAACACATATTTAATAAAATTATAGTAACATTTTGTGTTGAAATATAGGTGAGATTAAACTATTTAGTATATTACTTTTCAAATAGCTAAATAAATTAATGCTAATTCCTTTATTTTAAAGTTAAAGTTTCTTCAACTTAAAATGAAGGAATATTTTAGCAAGGGTTTCCTAGTGAATCAGAAACAACTGCATTTTTAACATATTTACATACATACATACATACAATTATGTCCTATGTTAGTTTTGAGGAAATCAGAACATAGTAACTCTCCTTGTTAGTGCTGATCCCACACAGCCAGCTCCTCCTCTCCCATCCCTGGAGCTCACACCCTGTTGGCAGAAGAACCCCATAAAATAATTCAGTCAGAGTCATGAAGATAATTTTTTCTACCTTCAAAGTAGTATTTTCTTTTCTTTTCTTTTTTTTCTTTATTAATTACACTTTATTCACTTTTATCCCCCCTGTGGTTCTCTCCCTCCTCCTGTACCAATCCCTCCCTTCCTCCACCCTCTGCATGCATGCCCCTCCCAAAGTCCACTGATAGGGGAGGTCTTCTTTTCCTTCCTTCTGATCCTAGTCAATTAGGTCTCATCAGGAGTGGCTGCATTGTCTTCTTCTGTGGCCTGGTAATGCTGCTTCCCCCTCAGGGGGAAGTAATTAAAGAGCAGGCCAATCAGTTCATGTCAGAGGCAGTCCCTGTTCCCATTACTATGGAATCCACTTGGATACTGAACTGCCATGGGCTACATCTGTGCAGGGATCTTAGGTTATCTCCATGCATGGTCCTTGGTTGGAGTATCAGTCTCAGAAAAGACCCCTGTGTTCAGGTTTTTTGGTTCTGTTGCTCTCCTTGTGGAGTTCCTGTCCTCTCCAGATCTTACTGTTTCCCACTTCTTTCCTAAGATTCCCTGCACTCTGCCTAAAGGTTGCCCATAAGTCTCAGCATGTACATTGATAATCTGCAGGGCAGAGCCCTTCAGAGGTCCTCTATGTCAGGCTCCTGACTTGTTCCCTCTTTTCTCCTTCTTCTGATGTCCAGCCTCTTTGCCTTTCTGGATGGGAATTGAGCATTTTAGCAAGAGTCCTCCCTCTTGATTAGTTTCTTAAGGTGTACAGATTTTTAGTAGGTTTATTCTATTTTGTGTTAGATATACCACAATTTGTGCATCCATTCCTCCACTGAGGGGCATCTGGGCTATTTCCAGCTTCTGGCTATTACAAATAAGGCTACTACAAACATGGTTGAGCAAATGTCCTTATTGTGTACTTGAGAATCTTTTCGATATATGCCTAGGAGTGGTATAGCTGGATCTTGAGGAAGCGCTATTCCTAGTTGTCTGAGAAAGTTCCAGATTGCTTTCCAGAGTGGTTGTACAAGTCAAAGTAGTATTTTCTAGGGCATGAGAAGTGGTTCAGCAGCTAAAAGCACAAGCTACCCTTCCAGAAAACCTAAGTTTTGTTCCCAGCACCCACACAGTTACTGAAAACAGTCAGTAACTCCAAGTACAGAAGAGCCAAAGATCGCTTCTGACCTGGTCAGCACTAGGCACACACTTATTGATAAAAACATGCAGGCACAACATTCATATGCATAAAATAAAATAAATAATTTTTAAAATGTCTATTTGTTATAAGAAAGTATGATGAAAAATAAGTTTTTTCCATATGAAAGTAGACATTGTCAGTCTTTCCCCCACTGGGATGTGGCACTTTGGGTTTCCTAAGTAGCCAAGAGTAAAGCCAGTCTATACTAAAATGAGAGAGTCCTAAAATGAGGTCTTCGTGATACACAAAAGTTTGATAAAGAAAAGTTGACAATAGTTACATAGTTCTGGGTAGAAATAAATGGCTAATAACTAATATGTATATAGATAATACTATAAGGCAAAGCACTTACCTCTGATCGCTTCATTCAAATTATTTATAACCTGTGCTTTATACATAATGATTCATAACAGTAGCAACATTACAGTTATGAAGAAGCAACAAAAAGAATTTTAGGGTTGTAGATCAGTACAACATGAGGAATTACATTAAACGGTTACAGCAATAGGAAGGTTGGGATCCTCTGGCTTATAGACATGCCTGAATATGGTCAGTGTTCTGTGTGTCTCTAATCTTTTTTTTTAATTTTAATTTTTATTGTTTTATATTAATTGTAGTTTATTCATTTTCTATCCCAGCTGTAGCCCCCTCCTTCACTCCATCCAAATATCACCCCTCCCTCATCTTCTCCCATGCCCCTCTCCAAGTCCACTGACAGGGGAGGTCCTCCTTCCTTCCATCTGACCCTAGCCTATCAGGTCTCATCAGGCTTGGCTGCACTGTCTTCCGCTGTGTACTGGAAAGGCTGCTCCCCCCCCACCCTGAGGGGGAGGTGTTCAAAGAGCCAGCCACTGAGTTCATGTCAGAGACAATCTCTGTTTCTCCTACTAGGATACTCACTTGGAGACTGAGCTGTCCTGGGCTGCATCTGAGCAGAGATTCTAGGTTATATCCATGAGTGGTTGTTGGTTGTATTATCAGTCTCAGAAAAGACCTCTGTGCCCAGATTTTTTGGTCCAGTTGCTCTCCATGTGAGCTTCTGTCCCCTCCATATCTTACTATCTCCTCCTTCTTTCATAATATTCCCAAAAGTTTGGTTATGAATCTCAGCATCTGCTTTGATATACTGCTGGGTAGAGTCTTTCAGAGACCCTCTGTAATAGGCTTCTGTCCTGTTCCTTGTTTTCTTCTTTTTCCAATGTCCATTCAGTTTGTCTTTCTGAATGAGGACTGATCATCTTACCCAGAGTCCTCCTTCTTGCTTAGCTTATTTAGGAGTACAAGTTTTAGTATGTTTTGTTTTTTTTTTTTGGAGGTGGCAAATTCCTTTAATCCCAGCACTTCAGAATAGGTAAGTAGGTAAGTAGGTCTCCAAATTCCAGGCCAGCCTGCTCTACAGAGTGAGTTCCAGGACAGCCAGGGCTACAAAGAGAAACTCTGTCTTGAAAAAATAGTAATAACAACGACACGTAGCACACAGCCTCTAAGCAGTAGATACTATAGACAAAACTTTACAGATACATATAGAAGTGTGAATGACTACATTCTGACTTGGTCACATTCTAAAGCCATGAGTCCTAATGTTTCCATAGCAACATCCCCAGGCATTGCAAATGAAGATAAAGTTTGGATTAAGAACTAGGCAAAAGGAAATTCAATAAACAGTCTATTGTAAGTATATCAATGGATAAACACAACTAACTCTAATTCCTCCTTTTAGATTAATGACAATTTTTTTCTGCTAAAATATTTTGTTATTTTTCAAATACAATTTTACAAGCATTTATTTCTTTACATGATAGGTGGAAATGGTTGGACTATTTGAGGGCAATTCATAATGTAAAACTCTTTTACTTTAGAAAGCCTTTGTGGAAGACAGAAGTAAAGCATTTCTAACTAGCAGTGTTTTCAAAGCAAAGACTCATGACCAAACCTTTGGCAGAGTACAGGGAATCATAAGAAAGAAGGGGAGTTAGTCTGATGAGGAAAGGATAGGAGCTCCACAAGGACCAAATATATCTGGGCACAGGGTCTTTTCTGAGACTGACATGCAACCAAGGACCATGTATGAATGTAACCTAGAACCCCTGCTCAGATGTAGCCTGTGGTAGCTCAGTAACCAATTGGTTTCCCATAGTGAGGGGAACAAGGACTATTTCTAACAGGAACTCAATGACTGGCTCTTTGGCCTCCCCACCCCCCAAGGGAGGAGCAGTCCTGTTAGGCCACAGAGGAGAGCTTTGCAGCCAGTCCTGAAGATACCTGATAAAACAGGATCAGATGAATGGGGAGGAGGTCCCCCCTATCAGTGGACTTGGCAAGGGGCATGGTGGAGATGAGGGAGGAAGGGAGGGACTGGGACGGAATGAGGGATCGGGACACGGCTGAGATACAGAGTTAATAAAATGTAACTGATAAGAAATAAATAAAAAAAAAAGAAAAATTAAAATTAAAAAATAAATAAATAAATAAAAATTAAAAAAAAAGTTTTAGTATGTTTATCTTATATGACTAATACCCACTTATAAGTGAGTATATACCCTATGTGTCTTTCTGCTTTTGAGATACCTCGCTGAGGATGATCTTTTCTAAATCCCACCATTTGCCTGCAAATTTCATGATGTCCTTGTTTTTAATTGCTGAGTAGTATTCCATTGTGTAAATGTACAACAATTTCTGTATCCATTCTTCAGTTGAGAGACATCTGGGTTGTTTCAAGGTTCTGGCTATTATGAATAAAGTTGCTAGGAACATGGTTGAGCAAATGCCCTTGTTGTTTACTTGAACAACTTTTGGATATCTGCCTAGGAGTGGCATAGCTGGATCTTGAGGAAGCATTATTCCTAATTGTCTGAGAAAGCACCAAATTGATTCCAAATTGGTTGTACAAATTTACATTCCCACCAGCAGTGCAGGAGGGTTCCCTTCTCTCCACATCCTCTCCAGCATAAAAGATATCATCCACCATGACCAAGTAGGCTTCATCGCAGACATGCAGGGGTGGTTTAATGCATGGAAATCCATCAATGTAATCCACTATATAAATAAATTAAAGGAGAAAAACCACATGATCATCTCCTTAGATGCTCAAAAAGCATTTGACAAAATCCAACACCCATTCATGTTTAAAGTCTTGGAGAGATCAGGGATACAAGGCACATACGTAAACATATTAAAGAGAATATACAGTAAGCGTACAGCCAACATCCAACTAAACAGAGAGAAACTTAAAGCAATCCCACTGAAATAAGGGACAAGGCAAGCCTGCCCACTCTCTCTGTATCTTTTCAACATAGTACTTGAAGTCCTAGCTAGAGCAATAAGACAACAAGAGGAGATCAAGCAGATACAAATTGGAAAGGAAGAAGTCAAAGTATCACTATTTGCAGATGATATGACAGTATACAGGAGTGGCCCCAAAAATTCAACCAGAGAACTCCTTCAGCTGATAAGCACCTTCAGCAAAGTGGCTGGTTACAAAATTAACTAAAAAAAAAAAAAATCAGTAACCTTCCTGTATACCAAAGGTTAAGAAATTAGGGAAACAACATCCTTCACAATAGCCACAAATAACATTAAGTACCTAGATGTGACTCTAACCAAGAAAGTGAAAGAGCTGTTTGAAAACAAACAAACAAACAAACAAACAAACAAACAGTCTCTGAAGAAAGAAATTGAAGATTTCAGAAAATGGAAAGATCTTCCGTGCTCCTAGATTGGTAGGATTAACATAATGAAAATGGTCATCCTGCCAGAAGCAAACTAGAGAATCAATGCAATTCCCATCAAAATACCAACACAATTCTTTACAGACCTTGAAAGAAAAATTTTAAACTTCATATTGAAAAACAAAAAACCCAGAATTGCCAAAACTATTCTGTACAACAACAGATTGTCTAGAAGTATCTCCATCCCTAATCTCAAACTGTACTACAGAGTAATTGTAATAAAAACTGCATGGTGCTGTCTCTTATCTTATTTTTGATGGTTGCATTGTGTTCATAGAAATAGAAATATGCACAGTGGTTGGTGGAAAAGACAAACAAAAAGAATCATATGGGGTGATATTTTAATAACAAATTCCCTTCTTTACTAGGGGAAGGAACTTAAATCAAATTTGGTATTTTCCATGTCAGTTTGCAAGACAACCTGTGTGCCAGATTTTAATTGGTTCAACAGAAAATAGCCTTTCCATGTGTGTGTATTTGTTTCAGATGATCTTTAACAAAAGAACAGATATTTTGTAAATGCTGCTAGACATCGTTTTGGAAAGAATGTAAATCTTACACTTCTTTTTGAAAGTGCTAACAACTCAAAGACCTGAAGAGCATTATTTTCAGCCAAGTGATGCCATGACTAGCAAGTAGCTGAATATATGCTGCTTCCAGTATCACAGGAGAAGATCACAAACGTAGGTAACAAGCTCAGGACAATGTCAACATTCAAAATATGAGCTCCACTGATTGAATCTGCAAGTTTAAGTTTGGCACCAGCATCTGTAAGATGGACATGTAGATTTATCCATGCTAATCATGTAATCTTTCGCATGGGTTTACAGCCTAAGTCTGTAAAGGGTGACTAGGTGAGGGGATGAGCCAGGAGACTGAATCAGGGATGGGCTGAGTCTTAAGTCTACTCTAGCTAAGTCTGGAACTTTGAATAGAGGGCATGTCCAAGCTTGAAGTCTACTAAGTTGGACTTTGTCACCGTATCCATTAGAGCCCTGGCAAATGGAGAGCATACAGTTTCTGAAAAGAATATTGAAGGGGGGACATAAGATTTTGTTTAAAGCCTATGATTGTATATACTGGCCTGACTCGTCATGATGAGTCTGAATTTTTTGGAACCATATAGAATCTCTTTCCATAAGGGATTATTTTTCAGGAAGGAAGATGTCCCCACTTGGAACTGAAAAGGTAGTCTTTCAAAGAATACATTGATTCCTGGGATCATCCTAGAACCTCAATATAAAAGAATATCTCCAGAAGCATCTGTCGTGGAAGTCAGTTAACACTGGTGTCTACTGACAGAAAACTGGACCCTGGGTGTATTAGAAAATGGGTCGGCAGAGGCCGGAGGGGAGTTGAGCCACAAGGAATGGTCCAGCATGGAGGCTCTATGAAAATTCACTGATCTTGAATTTGGGGTATTGGGACTTAATTGACACTTCATTGGGAAAGGACCAGTTTTAGAAACTGAGATACCACCAGCTGCTTCCCCATACTGTTTGTGACAACGTTTCCCATGTTCTACTGTATCTACTTCCTTGTTTCGGTAAATTACCAGACAAAAGCAACTGAAAGATTGGTTTTCAGGCTTTGGTTTTTCTTTTGGATTACGGTTACAGGGTACAGTCCATCATTTTAGGTAAATCATGGCAGCAGGCATTTGAGGCAGCTCTTCACAAATCCCTATCCAAAAAGGCAAAGAGGATGTACATCAGAAATAGGAGAAAAGAGGGAACAAGTCAGAAGCCTGACACAGAGGACCTCTGAAAGGCTCTAATTTGCAGGGTATCAAAGCAGATGCTGAGACTTATGGGCAACCTTTGGGCAGAGTGCAGGGAATCTTAGAAAATATGTGGGAAACAGTAAGATCTGGAGAGGTCAGGAACTCCACAAGGAGAGCAACAGAACCAAAAAACCTGAACACAGGGGTCTTTTCTGAGACTGATACTCCAACCAAGGACCATGCATGGAGATAACCTAAGATCCCTGCACAGATGTAGCCCATGGCAGTTCAGTATCCAAGTGGATTCCATAGTAATGGGAACAGGGACTGCCTCTGACATGAACTGATTGGCCTGCTCTTTAATTACCTCCCCCTGAGGGGGAAGCAGCATTACCAGGCCACAGAAGAAGACAATGCAGCCACTCCTGATGAGACCTAATTGACTAGGATCAGAAGGAAGGAAAAGAAGACCTCCCCTATCAGTGGACTTTGGGAGGGGCATGCATGCAGAGGGTGGAAGAAGGGAAGGATTGGTATGGGTGGAGGGAGGGAACCACATGGGGGGATAAAAGTGAATAAAGTGTAGTTAATAAAGAATTTTAAAAAGATTAGAGAGAAATGAACACTGAGACTCTGGTCACCTTCTCATAATTGCTCAGTGTGGGACCTCTCAATTCATGGGGATAGTACCAACCACATTCAAGGCGGAGTTTATAGACATGCCCGCTAGTGATTGTTTCCCTAGTGATTCTATATCCATCCAGTCGACAATCAAGATGAACAAAAACAATTGCTCTCAGCCTTCCCAATCTTAGGTTTATCTTCCATAAAGAAGCAAGTGTGCTCAAGTCAAGCATTCCCCATCTTACTCATAAGAAACACAATATAAAGAAAATTCTATATAATGGGTTAAAGAGTTGGAAATGATTAAATGTTTGACTTATTCTTTCCCACCCTCCTCTTTCTGCAGCTCTGTGCAATGCCAAATGCCACAGGATATCAAAACTAGAACATCCCTTCAGAATTTAAAAAAGGTGGGGGGGGGGTGAAGTAACTTACCTAATTAAAATGTAATGATGGCTCCTTGTGTGTGTGTGTGTGTGTGTGTGTGTCAAAGTGTGGTGGTCCTATATAGGATGTATATGTTCAACCTGTGAAGTTGCAGAGAACACAGGAACAGAGCTGCTTAGTACCTCACTGGATGGGTAAGTAAAACACTCTGATTGAACATTCTTTTGTCCTAGATTCTTCAGGTCATGTGTAGAAAAACAAACTAACAAACAAACAAACAAACAAACATTACAAGCACATATTGACTTTAGTGCTTGCTGTGTTCTAAAGACCAGTATCCCATGGCGGAGCAGGGGTTCAGGTACAGATTCAAAATACAATTTAATAATATGAACCAAATATCAAAAGCTCTATAGCTTTTCTAAAGTGTGACTGGAGTATCCGTGTACATATAGATTATCTTCATTTATTTAAATAAGGGAAATTCCACTCCTACCGCATCTGCTTGGAGTCTTGACATAGGGCAAGTCTGAGTTGTAATGTCATTTAGTGATAGCCTGAGTTGAAGAAGCTTCAACTACATGATGTGTGCTTGCCCCACATAGGATATATCCAGTTACATGCCAGCTGGAGGAATAATGGCTCTGCTGGTTAAGCTCCACACGATCTATTGTCTTCTAGCGGTAGATCTGTCTCTCTGCAGAACACCACACAGTTATGGACATGGTGAATTTAACTCTACCACTACAGTTTAATTTCTCCTGTCCTTTCGTCTTCCTTCCTCTCTCTCTCCACAGGTGTCGATCCTATAGTAACTGTCAGTAGACACCATGCACATTGAATTTTGACGCAAATTTTGCTGCACAGAAAAGCCACCTACAGCAGCTATTGAAAAAAAATGGTCCCCAAACATACTACCTTTACTTTTGTATTAATTTTTTATGTGTAGAATATTACAAAGATAGTGCAGATTTTCTCATGAATTATTCACCCGGGTTCCCTCAATGTAAACAGAGCCATGGTGCAATTAAAACACTAAGGAATTAGCATTGTTTAATATAATTAAACAATGGACATTTTTACTTTGTGTAGGTTTCTTTCGAGTCCTTTTATTACATGAACTAACAGAACACACTATTACTTTTAATCTTTAGTGTCTTGGTCTTTCTTTGTCTTTTATACTTTAATTCATTTGAGGAGGGTTGTTCTGGATTATGTGTTGTTCCTGTGGTAACACCATAATCAAAAGCAACTTAAGGGAAGTGGCGTACATGTAGGACAGAATCCATTGCTTGCAAATTTAAAGGCAGGACTTCAAGAAGGAATTGAAGCAGAGATTACAGAGAAACACAGTGTACTGGTCTCTGTTTCATGCTTAGTTAGCTTCCTCATGCGACTGTAACTCACCTGACTAGGGATGACGCTGCCAACAGTGGGCTGGGCCATTCCATACCAGTCATCAACTAAGATAATTCCTTACAGAAATAGCCACCAACCAATGTTAGTAATCAATCACACCACTTAAGAACCATACAGATGACTCTGGGTGGTGTCAAGTTGACAAGTAAGCCAACCAGAACAAGGCAGATCAATGATCTAATCTTTTAGGAATACATTGTCACACAGGAAATTCTTTTATGCTAGTCTAACCTAAGCCAACATGACTATTTAATGATTTACAAGCATAATGGCATAATAATACCCTACATTATATAATCATAATAAATATGACTTAAACCAAAAAAAGGTAGGAATTCTATCTTAATTACAGAATTCATTGCTCATAACACATAACTCACTGGATAGAATCTTAGGGCAGTTTGGAAGTTAAAGATGAAACAATGGTAGTAACCTCTAGGAATAGAATTCACATTGAATTAGGACATGCATGGCAAGCTGAAGCCTACATACCTGACATCCTCATACTTAGAACAAGTACATGCTACTTTCCATGAATAACATACCAGCTGAAAATGGGATAGATTGAAGCAGTACTGTTTGGAATTTACTTCTGGTGTAAGCTTCTCTTGTAAGAAATGAAGGTTGCCTAAGTTCAACAGATGTCATTGCTCTGTAGCATGTGGAGAAATGCATTAAAGCAGAGAAGGGTCTGACTTTCACACACGCAGCAATGAGACATGTAGATACTGCTTCAAGGAAAGAACATGTAGTGGCTTCTAGGAGTGCTGTGACAGGTGTCTTCATTAGTGAGCCACAGCAATAGCTGGCCTCAAATACAGATACCATTTTACCCTCGAAGCAAGGGCCTAAGTAGGCCCTCACTCAGTAACTTAGCAAGGTTGTGGGACAAAAATCTAGGCATTGTATCTAATACAATTAACAAATGGTCTACCCTAGCTCATAGTCCCACAGTGCTATTGGCCAGTGTCTGAAAATTAATTACACAGTTTAGTTTTGTTTGTTTGTTTGTTTTTGTTTTTTCCCAGTAAACACTGATTTTTTTTCAAGTTCCCTTCATCGTTAATGACAAACCATAAAAACTACTAGAAACTAAATACTGTGTCTAGATCTACTTCAAAGAGATATGGACCTGACAAAGTGCAATAGCACAGTCTGTTGGAGTGTATAGCTCTTTTATCTTCCATTGTGTATTTGTTTTCAACTTATAGAGTATGTGCAGAAGTACTGAAGATAGTCTCATACATTTTCACTCTGCTAATTATTTCTTGTTTATTCTGCCTCCCAGAGTACATTGGAAAAGGCTGGGACAAAAGTTGACTACTGTTGCCATAGACAGGATGCTCAGTGGATATCCTGTGAGAAATGTATATGTATATTATGACTTGAAAATCGACCAAAAGATGGGTCCCAGTCGTTAGCACAGACAGCATCTTAAGACGTATCATGAAGTTTCAGAAGAGTACGTATTGACAAAACTTTTGATTTCATTTTTCTCTCTCTCTCTGTCTCTCTCTGGTTCACTAGTCTTATAGTTAAGGCTTGATGTGCTGCTCATGGGCGGCAGGAAAGGCTGTGGATGGGAGGAAACTGCTCACACTGAAGTCACACTATTTCAGCATTAGACATGGTTCATAAGACTAAAAGCTTTTGTTTTTATCTATCCAGGCCCAGGTCTAACCAGCACATCATTGCAAGCTCATTTCCTCAGTCTACTAATTTCTCAGTCTTCATAACAAAATAACCCAAGTGACCTGAAGATAGATTTTTTTTGCATATTTTACACTGTAGCTACATAAAAGTACAATATGTTATATTGTGTACAGAGGACAACATGGAAAGGCAAATCAAGGAAAGATGTACAGCAAGTATATATATGTTTTGAAATATAAATACATTTCATTAACTTTCCAACTTTTTTGAGATTTAGAAATATTTACACACCTGGTGACTCATCTATTTCTATATTCATGTTTGGAGACACAATAGGCACTGTGTGTATGTGCATGTGCACATACATGAGTAGAAACTGGAGATCGGTATCAGGCATCTTTCTCCAGTGCTCTCTACCTCATTATTATTTTTTTAATCAAGGTCTCTCTCCAACAGTTCACCAATTAAGGTAAACTGGCTAGCCAGAAAGCATGAGGAATCATCCCCAGCTCTGGGATTGAAATTGCATGCCATCATGCCTGGCATTTTCCTGGGTGCTAGGAACCGAACTGCACAACTCAGGTTTGTATGACTAGCATATTACTAAAGGTATTTTTTTTTTAAGAAATACTAAACAGCATTCAAGTTACAGTGAAAGCAAACATGCGTTCCTCATGTTGCTGCCCAATCTATGTATGCTGCTCTCATTGGAAATTTGTAAGCAAATGACAAGGATTTTTTAATTAATGTTTTCATTAATTACAGTTTATTCACTTTGTAGCCCTCAGTTACTCCCTCCCTCCTCCCCTCCCAATCCCACCCTCCTTCTTCACCACACATGTCCCTCTCCCAGACCACTGAAAAGAGAGCTCCTCCTCCCCTTCCTTCTTATCCTAGTCTATCAGGTCTCATCAAGTACCTAGCAGTGTATCAAAGCATATATTAAGACTCGTAACCAGAACTTCGGCAGAGTGCAGGGAGTCATATGAAAGAAGGGGGAGTTAGTATGACATGGAAAGGATAGGATAGGTGCTCCACAAGGACCAAATATATCTGGCACAGGGGTCTTTTCTGAAACTGATAGTCCACCAAGGACCATGTATGGATATAACCTAAAACCTCTGCTCAGATGAAGCCCATGGTAGCTAGGTAACCAATTGGTTTCCCATAGTGAGGGGAACAAGGACTATTTCTAACAGGAACTCAATGACTGGCTCTTTGACCTCCCCACCCCCCAAGGGAGGAGCACTCCTGCTAGGCCTCAGAGGAGGACTTTGCAGCCAGTCCTGAAGATACCTGATAAAACAGGATCAGATGAATGGGGAGGAGGTCCCCCCTATTAGTGGACTTGGCAAGGGGCAGGGTGGAGATGAGGGAAGGAGGGAGGGAGGGAGGGAGGGACTGGGAGGGAATGAGGGATCGGGCCACGGCTGGGGTACAGAGTTAATAAAATGTAACTGATAAGAAAAAATAAAATTCAAAAAAAAAAAGAAATTAGGGAAACAACACCCTTCAAAATAGCCACAAAAGACATAAAGTACCTTGGTGTGCCCCTAACCAAGCAAGTCAAAGACTTGTATGAGAAAAAAAAAAAATTAAAGTCTCTGAAGAAAGAATTAGAAGAGGACAAGAATTTTTCAAATGGCTCCCTACATTACTACACAAATATCTGTCAATGCCTTAATCTATATGAATCCTTCTTCTTACCAGCTACATTGGAAACTCTTCAGTCTAGCACAGGCACAGTACTGAGTTTGTGATTTAAAGCCTAACATTTCTTCCAGAATTTAAAAAGGCACACCTGTCCATATATCCATTCCCTCTGGTGGCCTGGGAGGTAACCCGTAGGTCATTGTAAAGATGACCATTACCTTGTGTGGTGGAACATCTTTCAGGTATATACCTAGGAGTGGTATAGCTGGTTTTTGAGGTAGAGCTATTCCTAATTTTCTGACAAAGCACCAGATTGATTTCCAAAGTGGTTGTACAAGTTTGCACTCTCACTAGCAATGGAGAAGTGTTTCCCTTTCTCCACATTGTCACCATCATGAGCTGTCATTTGAGTATTTGATCTTAGTCACTCTGATTGGTGGAAGATGGAATCTCAGAGTCATTTTGATTTGCATTTTCCTGATGACATTGAGCAATTTTTAAGTGTTTCTCCATCATTCAATATTCCTTTGTTGAGAATTCTCTGTTTAACACTGTATTGGATTACTTGGTTTACTGGTGTTTCTGGTGTTTGATTTTTTGAGTTTTTAAATCATATATATATATATATATATATATATATATATACATATATATATATATAAAATTTAATTTTTGGGGGATTAACCCTCTGTTGGATCTGAAAAATATCATTTTCCAGTCTATAGGCAATCATTTTGTTCTGTTGACAGTGTCCTTTGCTTTACAGAAGCTTTTCAGTTTCATGAGGTCCCATTTATTGATTGTTCTTCTTGGAACCTGTGCTGTTGGTGTTTTGTTCAGGAAAATGTCTCATGTACCCATGAGTTCAAGGTTTTTTCCTACTTTTTTCTTTTAATAGATTTAGTGTGTCCGGTTTTATGCTTAAATGTTTGATCCATTTGGACTTTAATTTTGTGCAGGTGATAAATATGGATCTATTTGCATTTTCTACAGGTAGACATCCAATTAGGCCAGCACCATTTATTGAAGATACTGTCTTTTTTCCATTCATATGGTTTTGCCTTATTTGTAAAAAATCAATTATCTGTATGTATGTGGGTTTATTTCTGTGTCTTCTATTCAATTCCTTTGATCTACCACTATGTTTCTCTGATTGTACTAAGAGTTATTGCTCTTAATACAGCTTGAGGCCAGGGATTGAGATACCTCCAGAAGATATTTTATTGTACAGGTCTGTTTTATGTATTATTTTTGTTGTTTGTTTGTTTTTTCATGTTGAGTTGTGAATTGTTCTTTCAAGGTCTATAAATAATTGTGTTTGCATTTTGGTGGGAATTGCATAGATTATGCAGATTGCTTTTGGTAGGATGGCCATTTTTACTCTGTTAATTCTAACAATCTATGCGCATGGGAGAGGTATACAAGATACTTTGTGTTTGTTTGTTTATTGTGGCTATTGTGAAGGGTTTTGCTCCCCTAGTTTTCTTACTCAGTCCCTTTGAGGACATTTACTAATTATGTTCATGGCAACTCTATTCATAATAACTAGAATCTGTAAACAATGTAGATGTCCCTCAACCAAAAAACATGGTACATTTACACAGTGGTATATTACTTAGCTACTAAAAAGAATAAAATCATGAAATTTGTAGGCAAATAGGTAGAACTAAAAAAAAATCAACCTGAATGAGGTAGCCAAGAACCACAATGTCTCGTATGCTATATACTTGCTTATAAACAGATATTAGCCATGTAATACAGGATAACCATACTATAATCCACAGACCTAAAGAAGCTAAATAACAAAGAGGACTCTAGGGAGGATGCTTAATGCTCACTCAGAAGGGCAAATAGAATATAGAGGGAACAGGAAGAGGACCTACATAGATGTCCTCTGCAAGACTCAACCCATTAGTGGATAGAAGCAGATGCTGAAACTAACAGCTAAACTTTTGCAGAGCATAGGGATTTTTTTAATATTTTATTATTATTATTATTAATTACACTTTATTCATTTTGTACCCCCCCATAAGCCCCTCCCTCCTCCCCTCCCGATCCCACCCTTTCTCCCCTTTCTGCCAAGATCAAAAACTCAAGTGACAACACATGCTGGAGAGGTTGTGGAGAAAGGAGAACCCTTCTCTGCTGCCGGTGGGAGCATAGGAATTTTTAGGGACGAATGGGGTAATAGAAGGACCAGGAGGCGACAGGAGCTCCACAAGGAGACCAACAAAGCCAACATATCTTGGCATAGGGGAGACCTATAGGGACTTAACCACCACCAAGAAATATGAGTGGAAAGCATGCTACATGCTCAGATGTAGCCAATAGGCAGCTCAGTCTCCATGTGGGTGCCCCAGTAAGGGAGCAGGGATTCTCTCTGACATGGACTTTATTGCCTGATCTTACATCACTTCTTCCTGGCAGGGCAGCCTTACCAGGCCACAGAGGAAAAAGGTGCAGGCAGTCCTGATGAGACTAGCTAGGCTGGGGTCAGATGGTAGGGGAGGAGGTCTCCCCTATCTGAGAAATAGTGGAGGGTAAGAGTGGGAAGAGGAAAGGAGGATGGGACAAAGAGAAGGTGAGAGAGATGGCTACAATCGGAATATAAAGTGAATGTGTGTATATATATATATACACATATATATATATATTGACAATTACCTATGATTGACCATGAAAGATATCATATTTTTAATTTGTCTGGACTTAGACCTGTCACTCTTTAGCAGCCAGTACAGATGTAGTAAATACACTCAAACATTTAACAACAGAGCATGATTAGTTTTTATCTCATATTGATCAGTCATCACTTTTGCAAATGAGACTCCATGATCCCCCATGATTTAGTAGACACTTTCTGTATGCATTAAAGATTGCAGGAGCCATATGGCTTTGGAGGTTCCAAAAGAGTGCTATAGAACCTAAAATGTTACAACTTGGCCTAACACTGGTAATCACAACTCCTCATTGTATCTCATGGTTAGAACCCTGGCATAAACAGCAAAAGTCCTTCAAGGAGAACTGGGCAGTACATTTCCCTCCATGGTTACAGTCAGAGCTGTGTACTACAGTTCTCACCATGTTCGTTTTTTTTTTTTTTAACTCTGCAATTTCTTTTTTTTAATTTTATTTTTTTCTTATCTGTTACATTTTATTAACTCTGTACCCCAGCCGTGTCCCGATCAGATCCCTCATTCCCTCCCAGTCCCTCCCTCCCTCCCTCATCTCCACCATGCCCCTTGCCAAGTCCACTGATAGGGGGGACCTCCTCCCCATTCATCCAATCCTGTTTTATCAGGTACCTTCAGGACTGGCTGCAAAGCTCTCCTCTGTGGCCTAACAGGACTGCTCCTCCCTTTGGGGGGTGGGGAGGCCAAAGAGCCAGTCATTGAGTTCCTGTTAGAAATAGTCCTTGTTCCCCTCACTATGGGAAACCAATTGGTTACCGAGCTACCACAGGCGATATCTGAGCAGAGGTTCTACGTTACATTCATACATGGTCCTTGGTTGAATGTCAGTCTCAGAAAAGACCCTGTGCCCAGATATATTTGGTCCTTGTGGAGCTCCTATCCTTTCCTCATCAGACTAACTCCCCTTCTTTCTTATGATTCCCTGTACTCTGCCAAAGGTTTGGTCATGAGTCTTTGCTTTGAAAACACTGCTAGTTAGAGTCTTTCAAATGCGCTCAGTAGACTCCTGTCATACATTCAATGCACATCCCATCTGTCTTTCTAAACGAGGATTGATCATCTTACCCCATGTCCGCTCTCTTAATTATCATTTTATGTGTACAAATTTCATTATGGTTATCATATCTTATAGGTCTATATAAGTGAGTATATACCGTGTTTGTCTTTCTCCTTCTGGGATATTTCACTCAGGATGATCTTTTCTAGATCCCACCATTTGCCTGCAAATTTCATGATTTCCTCCTTTTTGATTACTGAGTAGTATTCCATTGTGTAAAAATACCACAATTTCTGTACCCATTCCTCCGTTGATGGACATCTGGGTTGTTTCCAGGTTCTGGCTATTACAAAGAAAGCTGCTATAAACATGGTTGAGCAAATATCCCTTTTGTGTACTTGAGCAAACTTTGGGTATATACCTAGCAGTGGTATAGCTGGGTCTTGAGGAAGTACTATTCCTAATTGTCTTAGAAAGCGCCAGATAGATTTCCAGAGTGGTTGCACCAGTTTACATTCCCACCAGCAGTGGAGTAGGGTTCCTTTTTCTCCACAACCTCTCCAGCAGGTGTTGTCCCTTGAGTTTTTCATCTTGGCCATTCTGATGGGTGTAAGGTGATATCTCAGGGTCTTTTTGATTTGCATTTCCCTCATGGCTAATGAGGATGAACATTTCTTTAAGTGTTTCTCTGCCATTCGATATTCCTCTGTCGAGAATTATCTGTTTAGCTCTGTTCCCCATTTTTTAATTGGATTACGTGGTTTGCTGCTTTTCAGCTTCTGTAGTTTTTTGTATATACTCGATATTAGTCCTCTGTCAGATAAAGGGTTAGTGAAGATTCTTTCCCAATCTGTAGGCAGTCATTTTGTTTTGATGACAGTGTCCTTTGCTTTACAGAAGCTTTTCAGTTTCATGAGGTCCCATTTATTGATTGTTGCTCTTAGAGCCTATGCTGTTGGTGTTCTGTTCAGGAAGTTGTCTCCTGTGCCAATGAGTTCTAGGCTGTTCCCCACTTTTTCTTCTAACAGATTTAGAGTATCTGGTTTTATGTTGAGGTCTTTGATCCACTTGGACTTTAGTTTTGTGCATGGTGATAAATATAGATCTATTTTCATTTTTCTGCATGTTCTCACCATGTTCATAATCACTATGTCAATATGTAAGAGCAGTCATTTTTAATATCACTTGAAAAATTCCAGATCTCTTCAGCAAATGTACAATAACAAATAACAAGTGTCCTCCAAAGATTTACCAGCTACCACAGAGTCCACTGAGTAACAGTAATGAGTAGTAGAAGAAAGTGAACTCATTAAAAATAATACTTCTGTTGACATAGTTGTGTTTTAAAATAATTTTCGGTCAATGCATATATGTATTTTATTAAATGATGTAGACTCCAAGGAGCAATGCAACAGAAAAACACATCAGAATATGAAAATATAATAGGTAAATTTTAGTACAAAAATATTCAGAAAATTGACCTTAAAAAAATAAAAGTAATTATATTCTGTTTACTGAATGTTTTTTTTGTTGTTGTTGTTTACTTGATACAAGCTAGGTTCATCAGGGAAGAGGAAACTTTATTATTTTTCTCATTTATTATTATTATTATTATTATTATTATTATTATTAATAATATTTATTACAATTCATTCACTTTGTATCCCAGCTGTTATCCCTTCTTCATCCCCTGCCGTTCTCACCCTCCCTCCCTTTTCCCTCCTTATGTTGCTCTCCTAGTCTACTGACCTTAGTCTACTGACCTTAGCCTATCAGGTCTCATCAGGACTGTCTGGATCCAAAGAGGAAACTTTAATTGAGAAAATTCCTCAACACAAGCACAGAGTTTAAATACCCATGCTCACTGAAATAGACATGAAACGATGAGACAAACTGTTTGAGAATATGGGGGTTAGCAAGAGTTAGAAAACAAGAAAAGAAAATGGGAGATAAATGTGATCAAAATATAGTATATACATGTATTGAATGTAACAAAGAAAAAAAACAGAATCCATGGTTTTCTGTGTTGCATGTGTATTCTGCTTACAGGTATTCATTGATATATATTAGACATTCAGTACTTTATTAAAACAGTATATATCCTATTAGGTGACCAACTGTAAACCGTCTGAGATCATTTAAAGACTTTGCTAAATCATAGCAATGTTCAGTATGGTACTTGGGATAAGTATATATTTTCCTTATATTTTCAATTTTTGGTAGGTTCCCATAATGATAAGAGTCTGATTGTGGACCAGACAACATCTGTACACAAACAGCATCTTTTTCTAAAGACCACGTAACATCATCTTTCTGTTATATGAGTTATAGATGTGACTGAGGGCTGTGGACTATAAATATGTTGTGAAGATGGTAGGGATTGTTACTACTGCTCCCAAGTGTTGTTCTTGTCTTCACCAGTGCATGGTGAAGGATGGATGCAGCCCAAGTAAAGGTTTGTTGTCTTCAGCTCATTTGGAAAATGCATGAAAAATTTTGCTGACCGCAGATATCCCTTGGTTCTCTGGAGTGATGTGAGAGTCAACTGTGTGGAGATAACCGAGACCAGTTAGCATGCTCTCAGCTTTTCCTCAGATGAACGTCTCTGACTGGCAATATTCTATACATTTTATTATACATGATTTCAGGGTGTGTGTGTGGTGCCCTGGCAGGAGAGGAGGAGTCTTTTCTGTCTTGGTGCTTCACGGGTCTTCACATATGAGATGTTTCTTACTAACGACTCAAACCTGGATTCTTTGACAAAAACCCATGACCACTATGGCTTACATGAGAGCTGGGAAGCCCTCTATTGAAGTGGTTCTCAACCTTCCTAATGCTGCAGACTTTTAATATAGTTCCTGTGTTGTGGTGACCCCGACCATAAAATTATTTTGTTGCTACTTCATGACTATAATTTTGCTGCTGTTATGAATGAAAATATCTGATATGTGACCCCATGTGAATGGGTCTTAAGCCACAACTGACAACAATTGCTCTATTACTCATTGTAGTACTAGTGTATCTGAGAGTTTGTATTTAGGGTTACACATAAAGGTTGATTGCAAGATTCTTGGCCTTACAACTTGGCTAATATTTCTGATTGATATTATATGTAGACCTTTAAAATATGTCTGTGCAACAATCTCTGAAAATCCCAGGGTATTTTCTATTGCCTTCTAACTTCGAAAACAGTAAGCCTCCTTTTCTTGAATTTATCTTACTGAGAGTTTTATTGTGGTCCTGTTAGCAAAGATACATACTGTGTCTCTTTATGGAATGTAAAATCTTATAAAAGAAGTAAAAATTTCCTACACAGAGCAAAAAATAAGGTGCCAATTTCACATATATCTTCAATGCATTTATTGTGCACATTCATTGTACATAATACTGGTATTCATACATTCATTTCTCTCAAGTGTGTCAGAAGCTTTGACTACATTAAGCCACCTGTGCAATCCCACAATTAATTTGAGCCTTCCCTTTACCCCCTCCCTCTAGTTTCATGCCTTCTCCTAATCTCCAATTGCATTATATATTTATTTGTATATCTGTGACTAAATTGTTTTCTGTAAAAATAAGGAACCCTGGGATCTACAAAAGAGAGAAAACATGAAAGATGTGTCTTTCTTCATCTGACTTTCTGAAGGCATAAAGTCTCTCGTTGCATTAATTCTCCAGGAAAAGTCAATTGTCATCCTTCTTCATGGCTGCATACATATCCATTGTCTCCATATACCACATCTTCCTTTCACTTGAATCTAAAGCTGGACATTAGGCTAATTTCATAGCTCTGATATTGTATCTAGTGCTTGGGTGTTATTTCATCTCTGTTGTAGGCTGCCTTGGAGCCTGTGTTATTACCATCACGTATAATGTTACCTTTGGGAATTTTAAAATATGCATCTTCAGTCAGTATGCAGACAGTTTCTAAAATTCATATCATGTTGAGAATTTTCATCATGAAAAGCTGATAGAAATTCTAGAAGGGTTTTATCTCTTGAGAGGTTGCTGTGGCATTTTCTTTTTATTACATGCTATAACACACTGGTCAGTTTTTAATGTTCGAACCATATTTGGTTTCTTCAATGAGGAGTAACTGGATATAACTTTTATGTGCTACTCATTTCAGTTTAGTTCCCTAACTTGATTTTTTGCATACCTATAAAGTGTATCTTAGTGTGAAGTTCTGTATTTTCTAGGAATGTGTCTATGCTCCTTGATTTAAGGTCAGAAATAGCTTTGTAAACAAAATTAGTAAAATTTGTGTGTCATTTTTCAAGGCTTGTGAAGACTTATTAGCTGTCTGTGGATGTTTGATACTCTGTTCCCTGAGTTCTATGAGAGTCACATAGACTTCAGATTTTGGTGGAACCCTCTTTTGTTCACTGCTTTGGTCTCCACCTGTCACCAGTTCATTATGTGCTATTATATTTCTGTGTACTCTGTAAGGTCTGTAGCTAGCTGTAACAGTCAGGGATGAGGAGGTGCTGGGTTCTCCTGTTTGAGTGTGCATACCTGATACATATATCAGAAGGTCAGAGGAGGACATTGAATGCCTTTTGCTATTGTTCTGTACCTTCTTGGGATAGGGTCTCTGAGTAAATGCAGCTTACCCATGGGTAGGCCAGGAACTTCTGGAATCTACGTAGAATCCTCAGCACTAGGGTTGGAGACAAGGGCCGCCATAGTCAGCGTTCATGCTAATTTAAACCCAGCTTTTACCCTTTTCATTTTTTATCTACTGAGGCATTTCCTTGCTCTCGCCTTTCCTTTGTGGCTGAGTAGTAGTCCACTATGTACCACCTTTCCTATCTTCTGCCTTCACACAGTAGTGGGTCCTTCAGTTGCCCACATATCTCGGTTGTCAGTAGTGCTGCAGTGAACCCAGGAGTGAAGAGATCTCCCTGACCACGCAATCTTCATCACAGATGCTCTGCTGGCCCGAGAACTTCAGTAGCCTTTTACTTACAATTCATTATTGGTTGAGTGTTCTGCTTGAATTAATGATGTATGTTCTATTTAAACAAAATACCACTCTACGTTTCTTTCTCCTAGAACAGTAGGGAACTAGAAACTTCCCAGGCTGTTCCCTTACCCTATATCCTAGCCAATCAACTTAAAATATGTTGTTTAGCTAGTCAAAATGATGTAATGCTGTCCCACACCCATGCCCCTTATTCCCTATACCTGGTTACCTGGTTATAGATTTTCTAAAAAAAAAGCCTGCCTTAGAAATAGACCAGTGTCACAGTTTGGCGCCTCAGTCACTATGTGTCCCTGACCCATGAGTTTTCGTTCAGCATTCAATAAAGTTCCATCTACCCGAGTCTGATGTCTGAGTGGTCAATGTACCGCTATTCCCGAAATACAATATTTGGGGGTTGGTCCCAGATAGCCCTCCTACCCTTAGTGAATTCTAATTCTGCACCACTTCCACAAGGGAAGTAGGTTATTATTATTATTATTATTATTATTATTATTATTATTATTATTATTATTATTTTGTCTAGTTTATCTTTCCTTGGTAGTCCAGACTTTGGGTGACTCAATGGAGATGGGCTGGACATGGCCACTAATCCCTGAATCAGGAGAAAACTAAGGGATGCCCCTTTTCTCCATTTGGTGAAGGGAGTGTGATCCCATTCTGCCCATCCAGGTTTGCAGGAGACCCCTCAAGGGGGCTCACTGTTCAGTGTGCTGCCTCTCATTTCTATGTCTTATCTAGGTGGTTTTCTTGTCTCTGCCCCCCCAACTCTTCCACCATGAATCTTCTTTTGTTTACAACCCAATCTGAGGAGAATACTGCTACCACAGTTCCCCTTACCCTCCTCAATTCTCTCTTCTTCCTCTACTCATCAACCCATATGGGATATAAGCTGAACTGCTAATGCCTCTGTCTTTGGTTCCTTGCAGCTGCAGGCATATAACACTCTTGAAAAAGCCCTGTCTCCTACCTGGATCAAGCTATCAGCAAAATTAGGGCTGCTTTATCTGTATAAGCTGTTCTTAAAGGGGCACTAGCAGCTTCTCAGCATTTCTGGGAAGAAAGCTAATGGCTAGTACTGCTTTAAAACCTCTGTACCCAGGAGAATTTAATTCAACAGGTAACAAGATGCTCCTCTCTAGATATTACAGCTGGAAAATGTAAGAAAAATCTTGTCTGTCTTAAATTTATAAATTTACTATGTTCTGTATATCTTGAGCATGGATTATCCACTTATAAATTAGTACATATTATTAAAAATTTGTAACATCTTTAACAAAAAGTTAGCTTAAACTCATAACTGGAGCCATCTCTAGGCAGTGACAAATGGTATGAGCCAGATGAAAAAACAGGTCTTCAAAGATACTTTTAAATTAAGATAAGATTGTGCATAATTTCTGTCCTGTCTTAAAATCAAGGTTTATAAAAGACAGGATTTAAAATTATTCTTGATTAATGAGGCATTAAAACTGCACTTCAAGACTATATCAATCGGTGCCTTCTATTAGTTGTTGAGCATAATAAAGCATCCAGTATTGAGTCAAGGATAAAATTATGTTTGAGAGATTGAAGTTTACTAAGCTATGCAACTATTTAATACTGTACATGTTGTAGATACTACAGTTTTTTTGTAGGCTCCGTGAATGCCAATTCTTTCTTTTGCTTTTTTTTTTTTTCACATAATCAACTTTTTGTTTCTCAGGAGAACTCTAACAAACTCTTTAATCAGAATATTACGCTTTTAGTAAAATGTTCAAGGTTGTACTGTGTACTCTCACATACAGAGACTCAGTCAGAATTATCCATATAATAGTATCACTTCATGTATATTTTTTGAAATACTATTAAATTTAAATCCATTCCATGAATTTACTTAACGATAATATAACAATTGTTTTACAGGGCAAGCTGCTAGACCTGGTCCTGAAACCCACATTCGGATATTTAACCCAGGTTCTAGGTGACTATCACTCAACACACAGAGAGGGGCTGTTTTCCTTTCAATCAGTTAAACTGATACATTATGCAGAACAGAAGTTGCATAATTTACAGTTAAATTGAAAAGCATTTCAGTCTTGATTGTTGTGAGAGGATTCACATTCTATTAAGTGTTGTCAGCGGCCTTAAAAAGTTTGTAAATGACAGGGAAAGTTAGCTAGATTTGTAGCGTAAAGGCAGGGAATGAATGCCAATAAAGCATAAGCCCTCTTATTTCTTTCAAAGGAAACATCTTCCAATCACGCATTCTATCATGCAAGTTCACAAGGCATGATGAATTAGAAACAAATTGCATTGTCACCAATGTAATAGGCTGGCTAGATTATACCTCCAGCATGAAAATTATGCTAGATACACAAACATAAAGCACCAAGAAGCTCGTTTGATGTCAAAAAGGTAAAAGTAGTAAATACCAATTACTGTCTTAACAGTCAAGTTTAAAGCTTTTACATGGCAATTAGGTGTCTTAGAAATCCTAATGACTACAATTTGAAAGAGAAAATTCTTAAAAAAAAAAAAAAAGAAAGAAAGAAAGAAAAAAAGAAAACCAGATCATCCTCCAGGTTAGCTGTGTCCTCAATTTCATAAAATGACATAAAAGAACTTATCTTGTCAAGATCATTTCAAAGTTGAAGTGAATGCTAGCTTCTCAACTGATCTTACTGTACAAATAGACCCACTAGGGTTTTATTAACCAGTAGCTGCCTTCCAAAGACATGCAGGTATGTACTGTGCAGACAGAGCTCAAAATAAAACCTAACTCATGGTGTCCCATTGTCTTTGACAAAACACTGTCAGCTGGAGCGTTTTAAGCTAGTGTGAAATTAGTGAACTTTGGATGGAAAGAAATTAATATGAGCTGGGGAGGTAGCCAAACATGAAATAGCAATTGCAACCCAAGCATGAAGACATGAATTTGAATCCCAAGATCCCAAGTAAAAAGCCAGGTGTAATGGTACACTGCCTGACACTTCAGTATCAGAGGTTGCGTGATCTCGAGTGTGCTGGCACAGCCTAGCTCCATAATCAGTGAGAGACCCGGAGAGTCAATACAGCAGTACAGGATACACAATGTATTCTTCTGTCTGCCAACCTCCTCCAAATACATACACATACACACAACATACACACACACACAAAAAAACTCAAAAAAAAAAAACTTGAGAGATAAATACTTATCCAGTTAACTTGCAAGTATACAATGGCAGATACTCTACGTGCCAAAGACTCTTAGTGTCTCTGTGTTTTAAAGTGTGTAATTAGTAGGACTGGAGTGGGATATTTTGTTCAATAATTCAGAAGCATGACATTTTGACAGTTCAATCTACTACATTCTGTTAGAACTTTGCTCTGAAAATTATTTGATTTGACACATGCTAATATCTATTTCCTGGATGAAACTAATGAAAGCGTAACCATCTAAATAACAATAGAGATGATGCAACTCTACGACACTCCTTGTTTTATGAAGCCTTAAACACAGATCATCTCAACCATGTATCCCAACTTGAGTCTATTTGGATTTATTAATCTGACAGTGCTAGCAAGCCGAAATAGATTTCTAAAAGGTTAAAAGACTCAAGCCTGATCACAAGATCTCATGAAAGCAAAACAGGTGATTTTTAAATACACTTATCCACAGTGTTTATGGCTGTATATAACTTTCTATAGCCAATCTTAAAACAATGAGCAAAATACCAGACATCCCTTGATAAACTTAGCATTGAATGACACTGTGATGCTTGCAAGATGAATTCTTTTTTTTAATTCTTTATTCATTATACTTTATTCATTTTGTATCCCCCCTGTGGGTCCCTCTCTCCTCCTGTCCCAATCCCTCCCTTCCTCCACCCTCTGCATGCAAGATGAATTCTTAGCATGGCGACAGAAAGCATGTTAGACAATTATGAAGAAAGACAACGGTTAATTCCATGCTTCTATTTTTTTTTCCTTATCTGAAAAAAATCTATAAATCTCTAATGTTATGTAACACTTTACTGATTTTTTTTCTTCCTAAATAAATATAATGGTTTTACTAATACAGCAAATTATTATACATATTATGTTAATAATATTTTTATATTAAATATTACAAATATTATGATTTATTGTTGTCTTTTGCTTCCTGTGACTTTCTCTGACTTTTTTTTCTTCATTCTTTTTTTTTAACTTTTATTAATTACACTTTATTCATTTTGTATCCCCCCATAAGCCCCTCCCTCCTCCCCTCCCGGTCCCACCCTCCCCCCCTTTCGGCATGCATGCCCCTCCCCAAGTCCACTGATAGGAGAGGTCCTTTTCTCCTTATTTCTGATCTTAGTCTATCAGTTCTCATTTTTATATGCTATGTCAGAAAACAAAATGAGAGATATAGAGTAGCCTCATCAAAGAGAAATATCTAGAAACAGTGTGTAGAAATTTTGCCTATGCTTTTACAGTTCTACATTCCAGAAGATACTTTTCTTGTCATTTCCCAGGTCTTTTCTCTTATATAAAGGCCTTTTTTACACCCAGAATATATATAAATTATCTAGTAAAAGGCACCTTCCCTGTCCATGTTTGTCTCCATGGTTAAATATCTATAGTAAATTTCTTAGTCCAGGGATCCATACATGAGATCATTCACAACTAACACACTAAAAGTTGCTCTTGCTCAGCAGCATATAGTCAGGATTCGTAATTATCACTCTAGGGTTACTCATCTTTTAGGCAAACAGCAATGAATTCATCCTTTCTTCTGGCCTTTGCTGGTCTCATCATTTTCAGTGCTGCTTAAATATGAGTGTCTGACAGGCATATCCATGTCAGCATCAATCTGTGCACCTTTCAGTCACTCTTTAAAGATGTGCTAGAATTGGAAAACAAGATGGATGTTAATAAAACCTTAGAATTTATTCTCATGTTATCTGTTTAAATATTTGTCCTACCAAGCTTATCTAACAACACCAAGCAATAGAAATACCAAACATGAGCTGAGATTGGTTCTCAGTTTCTTTGTTTCTACGCTCCCCACAAGGTGTCCTTCTAACTTATGCAAATATCAAGCCTCATCCAGGAAACTGACACCATGAACCTTGAAGAAATGAGACTTCCTGTAAGATGAATGAGCTCTTCCTGCAAAACTTCCAGTGAACACGCCAAGTGTGACTAATGAAGCCATGTTTAATGATTCCCCATGGTCCCTCTGCTGTGTCTGCACTCTCCCCACTGTATGTTCTTTTTTATTTCCTCAAGAAACTACTTTACTGAGAATACTAAACACAACAACTGCTTTTCTATCCATTACAGCAACTGCCTTGTCACAGCTACATGCCCGTCTAAGAGAGGAGGGTCATTAGCAACCTCTGCCCCTTTCTGTCTTGTATTTCCTTTTTGTCTCCCTGTTGAGTGGTTGCACATGAATGCTCATGTGTGGTGCCCTGGATTCCAGCATAACTTGTCAGTGGATTTGATCATGTACTCACGGGAAAGTGATGGTTCTTTCCTCGACAATTAAAATGATGTTAAATAAGTTTTTACTGATCATTTAAAATTATTGAAACAGAAACTTTTCTGCTCTGACACTCATTTTCCCCAATTTGCTGCTTGTCTTGTCACTTCAGTAAAACCTGGAAAACAAATGTTTTTTTTTTTTTTTCTTTCCCATAGATACTGAATTGTGAAGAATTAGCTGTGTTTAGAATTTGCATATCATCTTGGCATAAAGCTCTAAACATTTGCTATTTGTTTTCTTACCCTTTTAAATAGCCATTTTGATTGATTTGAATGTATTCATTATCTTTTCCTAGGATTTAGAGACCATAGATATTATTTACTTTTGTCTTAAAGTTATCTTTCATCCAATCAATATATTCTTAATTTCCATATTCCATGTTAATTAATACTTCCTAAAAAAATGCTACATAAATGTTAAACATTTCACACACCTGGATAGCTAAAATCCTGTAAGTCCAAAACCAAATTATCTTTGGATTCCCCTATAAATAGCTGTTTTCTTATGCCTATAACATACAGCCTTATAACTAATAGGTGAAGCCTTTTGGAATCTGCAAACAGACTTCTTCCCTGTTTAATATGACCTGACATTTCTTTCAATGGATTTGAAAAGTGTTTTGATTTCTGACTTTCTGTTTTATGACTATAAAGGTTTTATCAATCTGTTGTCACATTGGGATATGGTATTTGAGGTAACCAATATCTGTGTTCTTCTTGAATGATCATTCAAGTTTGGCTCTAGAATAAGCTGCCTTTTATTACCTTTGAGGACAGAACATTAGAATAATTTCACAAGTCCAAGATTTCTTGTGTCAGTATACAACTAAAAGTAAGACAGATTGACATCAAAATACCCTTATTTGACAATCAAAGATTAATCCTAATCCTTTTTGCACTCTTCTGATGCTTTACAATTTGAAGTGTTTGCACCTAAAACAAATGAGAGTGCCTTCAATAGTTCCTTACCTAGTTATTTAGAATTTAGGAGACATATTTTCTTTAGTTGAAAATCTTTACATATTTCATTTTATGATATTAAAATCACAGTAAAACAAATATAAAGTTTACCGTCATTTTTACTTTATTGGATACATATGATATTTAAAACTGCTATGTGCTTTCTGTTTAGATATATAACATGTTATATATACATATATGTATTAATTCTTGATTTTATTAGTTCAGAAATTATGTACATAGAGGTAGTCCACATTCCTTAGACTGAACACACTGTCTGTGTCTATGACACAGACTCGGTTTACTACTGCACATCTAATGGTACCCATATCAAAACACAAGTCTGTATGATAGTAGAGCATTAATTCCTGACTGCCTGATAACTTGCTCAGTTGTGTTCAGGAATAAATCCTAGCTTTTACTGTGACAGTATTCTCAATGGGAAAACAAAACAAAACAAAATAAAACAAAGTGGGAAAATAAAAATGCTGAGGGTCTGTGTCTCCATAGATGAACTTGGAAAACTGTCTCCTATATACCCACCATTAAAACATAGACATAAGAAAACTAGCAGAAAGTATTAAGGGAGAAATGTCTCCCATCTAGGTAACTATACAAACATAGTTGGGCTGCTTTTGCTAGGAGAAAAAAAAAAAAAAAGCACTGAAATAGCTGTCTCATTTCATGTGGGTAACAGATGCTTGACTAATTCAAGATATCAACAAGGATGTGAAACTATAGACTAAAAAGTTGTCCTGTGTGGTGGCAAAGCTGGGAATTTGAAAAAAAAAAATGCAGCTTGCTCAATTGTTAGTTTAATTGTGTGAATTGCTGTTGCTGTTAAAACTTGAATTTTGAAACATTTATCTGATTTCTTTATCACATCCCTCCAACAGCTTAAAGTAGACTGATTCTAGTTACAATTTTAGAGGAACACGCATTGTAAATTTAGTGTTCTAACACTTAAACATGGAATTTAAAGAATACCTATCAGCTATAAAAAATTAATCATGACAATAACTATTTGTCATTTGGATTTGGGTAGTATTTTTTTGTTTTGTTTGTTTGTTTGGCTGGTTGCTTTTTGAGACAGAGTTTTTCTGTGTAGCCTTAGCTGTCCTGGCTTTGCTTTGTAGACCAGGCTGGCCTCAAAACTCACAGAGACGCCCCTGCCTCTGCCTCCCCATGTGCTGGCATTACAGGCCTATGCCACTGTACCCAGTTGGATGTCTTTCTTTCTATCTATCTATCTATCTATCTATCTATCTATCTATCTATCTATCTATCTATCTATCTATCTATGCATTCATTCTTTACCATTTCTGGGTTCATAAGAATGTCTGTCTAGGTAACTAATAAATATTCCTTTTATATACCAACCAACTGAAACCAACATACTAACTGAAACCATGCTTAAACTTAAGCTCAGTACCTTTAAGTTTGAATCAACTTCTTCCCACAACTGCTTTTTTTTTTTTTAACCTTAGGAAATTTTTCAACCCAGACTCTCACTTTAATGTACAGTGTAAATACCCAAACTTCTCTTACTAATGTGCTGATCTAGAGTTTTATTATATGAACATCCTGTTAGGTTACCTCAGGAGACATCAGTTTTATCATTTGATTTCTTAGCAACTCTTTCAAGGCACAAGCTTCATAACTGACTAAAACCCTACACATGGCTGGTGTAAAGACAATAAAATGTGACTGTCCTTTGAGAAGCCCACACCTCCACTCTGGTGTGTGCCTCACACAAATAGCAGTTTCTATTAACCCCATGTGTAAATGTGTAAATGTATTTTAATAGACTCTAACTCTGCCTCACACTGGTTCACCCTGAAATCCTTTTCCATGGTGAAGTTAAGTCAAATTTCTCGCTGCATGACAACTGAGGTCATGGCAAGATAAGGAAGCTGCAGCATGGGCCTGGAATAGTCCCTGTGGCTACTGACGGAGATCATGGCTCTTCTTGAAAAAAGCAGCCACACAAACCTTACAGCAGCCCGCTTACTCTATGAACTAAGAAGAAGAAATCACCTTAGCTACTTCCAGTGATGTAAAGTTAGCCTGAGTTACCATAGTGTGGCCATATTTCTGGAGACCACAGTGTATTGTTAGCTCCTTTGAGTTACGAAGTTTAGCATCATTTGCATTGCATAGCTACACCTACCAAGACAGTGGCACAATGAGTAGGAAAATCATAGTCTGGTATCAGATACAAACAGCAGCTAAAACTGTGGCTTAACTTTGATTTATAAGCTCAAGTGTATATTAGTAAGAAAACATAGCTCTGAGATACATTAATAGATCAAGATCTCAATACAAAAGTCAAAATGCAATCCTGCTACACCCATGGAGTATATTTATACATGTCAAAATTTTGTTTAGAAGTTCAGGATAGCTGGTGTTTTTCATGTAACAGATAAAAATAGCATGTTTTGCAACATTTCAAAATTAAGTCACAAAAAAAGCTACATGGTGAGAAAACTAATTCCCTACACAAAGACAGAGTATTACCCATTGCCTGAGGGGAAAGAAAGGGACCTCAACAATTGCATGACGCTTCAAATCAGTGAACATTTGGCTATGGTGAAAATACCTCCCTCACACCTATCAAAGGAAGTGCTCCTGGGACCTGTGTGCACATGGCTTTTAACAAATTTCCCTCCTGCCTTCAAATTATAAACACCACTTCTCATTCCACTTCTTCAGCCCAGTGTTTTCTTTATAACAGCTGCGGAGACTCTTTCCTCCACATTTCAGATGCCCAATCTATTTAGCAGACTTAAGTTCATCCATGGTGAGTTTTTTCAACATATGTATGACCAGGTTCCAGATAGGATTTTCTAAAGTATGTATCCCAGCCACCCAGGAAACAGTTAAAACAAGCCTTAAAAAGCATGTAAAGAAATCCACTCCCTCCTTGTCCCCTGAAGGAGCCCAGAATCTTCATTGACCTTTCTTGGTAATTGGACATGAGACGCTTACTCAAGAGCAGGCCTGTTAATTTTCTAATCCTCCCCCCCAACACACACAAAGACACACAATGCAGACACATTCACACTCACGAACATGCACATACAAATGTTTATTCTTTTCTTTTTAAGCAGTCATTTGTTATATTTGTCTTTGCCATGAATGAAGCCATGAAAAAACAAAGCTATCACTTTCTTTTCCTTGTAAAACAATACATTATAAATTGGTCCTGTAGAAGTTTGCATTACTCTTCGGAAGCATTCAAAGGAAAGCAAAGTAAATATATTTCATCAAATAGCTGTTGTTTTAAATTTTCATGATTTCGTTTATATGTATTGTTGTATTAGGCATTTAATTTTTACTATTGATATATTTTTTACTAAAGCTGCTCTTAATCCTAAACAGATGCATAACCAAATCACCACACAAGAGAATAAGATTTTTTTGGTTAACCTAGAACACAATGCTGGGCAATAGTTATTCCATCTTAAACCTCCAAGCTTCACATAGTTTCCTACCATTCAGATTTTACCCTTTATACTTGCTTTTAGTGATATCTTAGGTCCGGTCCATCTCTCCACATGGTTCCAAGATCTCTTCTCCAGCTTCTCTCTCCCAGCTCTGCTTCTCTTCTCCTCCTCTTTTTTCCACTTCTTCTTGTCCTCCTCTTCCTTAATCTCCTCCCACTCTGCACCAGGATGCCCCACCCTACACTCTCCATTGCTCAACATTGTGGCTGGTTGTTTTAATTGACATTTTATAGAAAAAACAGTGACATGTTTTCACAAACCTGAGACAGTTGATGCTTAGAATAAGTATCACAGTGCAATGACTAGATTGAAACCAAAGAGTTGGGGAGATAAATCAGCATTTGAATGAACAAGGGTAAGGTGTATACATCCCAAAAGAACATTATACCAACAATGTATGTATGTATATTTGTGTGGGTGAATACAAGTCTTCTGTGTAGAAAAATTTTAATCCAACAGCAATGGCTGTTCTGACAAGAGATAACAGCTAATGACTTTCTAGGTCTGTGTGATTCAGCTCGAATGTAGCCGCACCCTGGATCTGTTTGGAGTACAGACAAACCCTTGGTGTGCATCATTAATTCCATACAATGAAGGGTCTGGCTGGAATACAGAAAAGCTTAAGGTTATTGTATAGAAGAGAGCAGGCATTTTTGAAAGCGATGTCGAACTAAGGGGCAGACAAAGTGATGAATCAGAGAAAGATTTGACAGTGTGAGTCATGAGAACAGCAAAGGAAAGAAAGGCTACTTAAGAGCAGCACAGGGTGAGAAAAAGAAGGAGGAGAAGGAGGAGGAAGAGAGTATGTGTGGTAGTTTGACAGTTGTAGAGAGAACAAGCCAGAGAATGAGAAGGAGCTAGAAGATTAGAACATATTGCCAGAATTAGTATAAGGTTAAACAAAACAATTCAGTCAGAAGCCAAAAGATAAGCCAGAATGAATCAGTCCGTTTGAAGAGGAGTTTGGGCAGGAACAGCTGAGTTGATCCAGCCTGAGATAGTTCAGACAAAGCTAGAAAAGGTGAGTTTTTTTAGCAGTAAGTCTCAGAGGCTGAAACATTCTAGCCCTAGGTTAGCAGAAAGAGGCTGGAAGGTGAAGCCTTCAAGATTCGGGTGTGCAGAAAATTAGATTGAACAGAGGCTAGAAACATTCAGGCCCAGGCCTAGGAATAATTAGAATAGAGAATTAAATACTCTGGGCTCAGCCAAATCCATGTATTTGCATTGCTTGGGTATGGCTCTTATCTCATCTCCTAATCTGAGGAAATAAAAACAACATTTACACTTCTGATAGAGATGTAAGTGCTTTTATCCATTGAGCTGTTTCTCCAGCTCCAATGTTTTAACATTAAAAAAAAAAAATGGTTTACCTGGTCTTGATTCAGGTTTGGCATGTAGAATCTGTCAAGAAAATTGTCGATTTAATTTAGATTTTCAAATTTTGTGGCATATAGACTTTGGAAGTAAGACCTAATTATTGTTTGGATTTCTTCAGTGTCTGTGGTTATCTCTCCCTTTTCGTTTCTGATTTTGTTGATTTGGATAGTTTCTCTCTGCCTTTTATTTGTTGGTTTTCTCAAAGAACCAGCTCTTGGTTTCATTGATTCTTTGAATTGTTTTATTTGTTTCTAATTGATTGATTTCAGCCCTGAGTTTGATTATTTTCCAGCCATCTACTCCACTTTGGTGTGTCTACTTCTTTTTTTTTTCTAGTTTTTTTTTTAAGTTAATACATTTTTTAAATTTTATTTTGTTCCATTAATTACACTTTGTATCTCCCCATAAACACCTCCCCTCCCCTGCCAGTCCCACCCTCCCTCCCCCTTCTTCATGCATGTGCCTCCCAAAGTCCACTGATAAAGGAGGTCCTCCTCTCCTTCCTTCTGATCTTAGTCTATCAGATCACATCAGGAGTGGCTGCATTGTCATCTTCTGTGGCCTGGTAAGGCTGCTCCCCCATCAGGGGGAGGTGATCAAAGAGCAGACCAATCAGATTATGTCAGAGGCAGTCCCTCTTCCCATTACTATGTAACCCACTTGGACACTAAACTGCTATGGGCTACATCTGTGCAGGGGTTCTAGGTTATCTCTATGCATGGTACTTGGTTGGAGTATGAGTCTCTTGGAAGACCCCTGTGTTCAAATTTTCTAGTTCCATTGCTCAGGGAACAGAGCTAAACAGAGAACTCTCTGTAGAAGAATATCGAATGGCAGAGAAACACTTAAAGAAATGCTCAATGTCATTAGCCATTAGGGAAATGCAAAATCAAAACAACCCTGAGATTTCACCTTACACCCATCAGAATGGCCAAGATCAAAAACTCAAGTGACAACACATGCTGGAGAGGTTGTGGAGAAAGGAGAACCCTTTCCACTGTTGGTGGGAATGTAAACTTGTACAACCACTCTGGAAATCAATCTAGTGCTTTCTCAGACAACTAGGAATAGTGCTTCCTCAAGATCCAGCCATACCACTCCTAGGCATATACCCAAAAGAGGTGCAAGTACACAAAAAGGACATTTGCTCAACCATGTTTGTAGCAGCTTTATTTGTAATAGCCAGAAGCTGGAAAGAGCCCAGATGCCCCTCAGTGAAGAAATAGATGCACAAATTATGGTATATCTACACAATGGAATATTACTCAGCATAAAAAGCAAGAAAATCATGAAATTTGCAGGAAAATGTGGGATCTGGAAAAGATCATCCTGAGTGAGTTATGCCAGAAGGAGAAAGTTGCACACAGTATATACTCACTCATATAGACATATAATATAGGATAAACCTACTAAAATCTGTACACCTAAAGAAATTAATCAAGAGGGAGGACTCTTGCTAAAATGCTCAGTTCCTATCCAGAAAAGCAAAGAGGCTGGACATCAGAAGAAGGAGAAAAGAGGAAACAAGTCAGGAGCCTGACACAAAGGACCTCTGAAAAGCTTTGCCCTGCAGACTATCCATGTAGATACTGAGACTTATGGGCAACCTTTAGGTGGAGTGCAGGGACTCTTAGGAAAGAAGTGGGAAACAGTAAGATCTGGAGAGGACAGGAACTCCACAAGGCAAGCAACAGAACCAAAAAATCTGAGCACAGGGGTCTTTCCTGAGACTGATACTCCAACCAAGGACTATGCATGGAGATAACCTAAGACCTCTGCACAGATGTAGCCCATGGCAGTTCAGTATCCAAGTGGGATCCATTGTAATAGGAACAGGGACTGTCTCTGACATGAACTGATTGGCCTGCTCTTTAATTACCTCACCCTGAGGGAGAAGGATCATTACCAGGACACAGAAGAAGACAATGCAGCCACTCCTGATGAGACCTAATTGACTAGGATCAGAAAGAAAGAAAAGAAGACCTCTCCTCTCAGGGAACTTGGGGAGGAGCATTCATGCAGAGGGTAGAAGAAGGGAGGGATTGGTACAGGAGGAGGGAGGGAACCACAGGGGGGATAAAAGTGAATAAAGTGTAATTAATAAAGAATTAAAAATATCCTCAGACTACAGATGAAATCCCAGCTCTTGGGAAGTAGATGAATACAACCAAAAGTCCAAGATCATCTTGAATTACTTGTTACCTTCAAAGCCTGCCTGAGTGAGCTACATGAAAATCTGACCAAAAAACTGAAAGGAAATTCGTGTGAATATCAATCTGACTATAGTTTAGAATCTCCAATGCAGCATGTGGGAGGGTAACTTGAGTGTTAGTTAGCTGGATGGTCTTGAGGGCTAGGCCTCTGTTAAGGACTCATGTCCCAGCTGCATATGGCATTACTTATGCTGTGATTGAGTTACTGAACTAGTCACCCAACCACTAGCTTGAACACCCTCTTCTGTCCTGTCAGAACTTCTCATGTTACACAGAAACCAGGCCATTTCCAGATGCCTCTGTGCATATCAGTAGACTTCTCAGCTACAAAAATTACAATGGCTAAGCAGCCTCCCTTCTTTACAAATTTTCTTATCTATTGAATTCGGTGATAGCAACTGAAAACAGCCTAACAAAAGGCCATAAAGTCAAGTAACTGAATGGCTCATTACTTTAGTGAATGACATCAAACTCCAGAAAGTCTTCTTTTAAATAAAACAATAAAATATGTCTTTGGGGTTTTACTACAGAAGAAATCACAAAGAATTTCAAAGTGAATTGGTTCTTTGTTGGTGGAGCTGTTTCTCCTCTATGGCTCTATATCATTGCAGAGTTCAAATGTTTATGTCACTGAAACACTCAAGCATGTGAAAATGGAATAAGTTTTCAGGCATAACATCAAAATTAAAATCAGATATGTTTTTGCAGTTTTCAACTTTACCAGTGAAAACTGAGCAGATGCAAAGAGATTACATGTGTGTCTTTTTGATATCACCCATGGGAGAATGACCACATGCTACCTTCTATATTTCTGCCAGGACAAAAAGGAACAGTTCAAGACACATATAAGTTTCTCAGATGTAGGGAATAGTCAGAAAAAGAAGGTGGAGTGCCTCATTTTGCTCCATCTCCTTAATGTTAGAGACAAACATCAGCACTTACACAGCTAAGCAGAGAATCCGTAGACTCAAAGTATTCCAGAAACCAGCTTCAGGATTTCCCAGTGAGGAACTCCAAAACGTGTAACCTCAGAGTCCTTCAAACTCTTTCTTCCTTTCTGGGAAGATTTCCATTGGGAGCAGTGATGGGGAACCCTTGGGGTGTCTCTGAGGACAGTTCTAGCTTACAGACAGGATACTATTTGTCTTTTGCCAAGAGATGCTTGAGTATTGCTGTGTTATACATTATTCAATTTGTTTCCACTTTTACTTTATTTATGAAACCTTTGTCACTGGGTGATGGTGGCACAAATCTTTAATCCCAGCCAGGAGGCAGAGACAGAGGCAGAACATCATGGTCTGCAAGGTGAATTCCAGTATAGCCAGGGCTACAGGGAGAAACCCTATCTCAAAAAATTAAAAAACAAAGAACCTTTCTCATGGCTATAATTTGTAAAGTTTTCATGAAGAGAAAAGGGCATACAGAAAAGGCACAAGAATGGCTATCTGCAATATGTCTACCTGAATGTTTGCTTATCAACATAGAAAAACAATTGTCTTAACATAGTCCAGTATTTTTAAAAATATGAATAAACATATAAAGAGCAAAGTTTTAATAATTTGCAAAGTTCCTTCTTATCTACTTTTTGGTGAACAAGGAAATTGGCCAAAAATGGGGTGAGGAAATATTTATAGATCAATGACTACATGAGTTGACAACAGTTGTGCCGGTATCAAAACTGTGTATTTAAAGTCACAAGCAAAGTATCTTAGTCTCGATTTTCCTCCATCTATACCTCTTACTCTTTCAGACCGACTAAAAAGTCAATGGGTTATTTTTTTGCTCCTTCTGTTTTTCTTAAATACACTGAAGTGTGAAGATTCACATGGATTTTAATCTATTTTGTGATTTTACATTTGAACTGGGTACTATATTAATACCTAAAACTTGTCAACCACTGTTTAATATCTTGCTGTGTAAGATATTAAATGACATGCAAATTTTTGCAATTTACACTTATCTTATTGCATTAATTTTTACATCTTCAATTACAGTTCCTGGCTGCCATGTGACTCTCTCTAGCTAAATTGTTTTCAGATGACTGTGGGAAATCTAGATACTCAGTATTTCTGTGAGCTGTCTCTTAACTTCCAACATTTATATGACATATACAGCTGTCAAATACCTGGATATAATCCTAGGCACTGAGCCTTTGCTTAAGGTGCAGAGTAAGGCTCTCATGAGTAAGGCTCACTTCAAAAAGGAGACCAGTGATAAAAATTGTTGCAGCCTGAGCCACACTCCAAGTTTCACCATATACTTAATGACAATGAAATATGTCATATTTATGCTCTTGGGTCAAAGAGAATAAATTTATAAGCAGGTATGAATAGATATACTACCGAAATGACTATCATTTATCTAAAGTAAAATTTTCAATTGCCTCTAACATACAAAGAACTAAAAATTGTTTAAAGATCTTTGCGCCTACTAAAAACATAAAATTACAGGCAGGGACCGGTGAGATGTCAGTATGAAAAGGTATTTTCCACCATGTCGAATGATTGAGTTTGATCCCAAGATTCATATGGTGGAAGGAAAAAACACATGCTCATGCATACCAATTTAAATACATTTAACAAAGAATTAAATACACACCCAAAATAGTTTCATATTTACTGTTGTTCTTAATGCTGTTTCTGTTTCCATGTTTTTTATGCTTTCATCAAATTAAAAACTCTTTTGGTTTGACCAACTTTTTTAAAAAATTCAAAGTTTGATTATCACCAGGGCTCTCATTTCAATTATATAACAACATCCAATTTCCTTCTTAAAAAAATAAATTTGCTTGATTTTTAAATTGTTTAGATGGTCTATATTTTATAGTCTCTGAAACTCACTGAACAGAGAGTCTATGCCCCATATAAATAAACATCCACCTTCTCATTTACTATTTTTATCAGAGAAACTGTCTGATTATTCCAAAAATAACTTATGATACATACCCAGGAATCAATTTTAACATATTTTAGGAAGTTCTAATCATTTAAACAGGGTGGAAGAATTTGCTCTAATTGCCATAGTTCTCAGTTATCAAATATGAAGCAGTGTCAAAGGTGAGCCTTTCTATTGTGTTATAATGCTTGACAGAGCCAATCACCTTTTGTGAATTTCTCACTTCCCTTCTAGCTGCTTGAAAACTCCATCCATAGAGTTGTCATTCCACTCCAAAGAACTCATGCTGCAGAACTGAATGGAAAAGACAGATATAGTAGCTCAGTTTCTTAAGTCACAGACAAGAAGTATGATCTCCTAAAGGCAATGTGCTTGACACAGAAGTCAGACCAAACCTGAATTCTAAGTATTTGTTCTTAATTCATCACACTTCCTGAAACATCATCAAAAACAAGAGCTTCCAAACCAATGAAGAGTTCAATCAAACTGTCACGTGCAACAAAGCCAATTTCAGATGTATATGTTTGTTCACCTTTATTATTTTGTAATAGAGACATACATTAACTAATGTTTATCCATATGTAACATTATAATGCATAGCATTTACATATGTGAATAGTTTATATATTTATAATTAATTAATTAATTTTTATTAATTACAGTTTATTCACTTTGCATCCCAGTTCTAGTCCCTTCCCTAATCTCCTCCCAATCTCACCCTCCCTCCCTCATCTCCTCCCATGCTCCTCTCTAAGTCCTCTGGTAGGGGAGGTCCTCCTCCCCTTCCTTCTGACCCTAGCCTATCAGGTCTCATCAGGACCTGCTGCATTTTTCTTCCTCTGTGGCTTGGTAAGGCTGTTCCTACCTCAGGGGCAGGTGATCAAAGAGCCAGGCACTGAGTTCATGTCAGAAACAGTCCCTGTTCCTATTATTAGGGAACCCACTTGGAAAATGAGCTGCCAAGGGCTATATCTGTGCAGCTATACCACAGTTAGCTTGGTTATCTCCATGCATGATCCTTGGTTGGAAATCAGTCTGGCGCTTTCTCAGACAATTAGGAATAGTACTATCTCAAGATGCAGCTATACCACTCGTAGGCATATATCCAATATATGTTCAAGTATACAACAAGGACATTTGCTCAAACATGTTCCTAGCAGCTTTATTTGTAATAGCCAAAACCTGGAAATAACCCAGAGGTCCTTCAACAGTGGAATGGATACAGAAATTATGGTACATTTACACAATGGAATACTACTCCATAGTTAAAAAAAAAAAAAAAAAAAGGAAATCATGAAATTTGCAGGCAAATGGTGGTAACTAGAAAAGATCATTCCGAGTGAGGTATACCAGAAGCAGAAAGACACACATGGTATATACTCACTAATAAATGGATTTTAGACACGATATAGGATAAACATACTCAAATCTGTACACCTAAATAAACTAAGCAAGAAGGAGGACCCTGGGTAAGATGATCAATTCTCACTCAGAAAGGCAAGTGGACAGACATAGGAAGAGAGAAAAAAACAGGGAACAGGACAGGGGCCTACCACAGAGGGCCTCTGAAAGACTCTACCCAGCAAGGTATTAAAGTAGAGGCTGAGACTCAGCCAAATTTAGGCTGAGTGCAGGGAATCTTATGAAAGTAGGGGGAGATAGAAAGACATGGAGGGGATAGGAGATCCACAAGGAGAGCAAAGAACCCAATATAATTGTATAATATTTAATTTTACTGTCACACATATTTTAGTTGTTACTGACTTATCAAAGTAGAGTTGCCATCATGTCTCCCCCAATAATAAATAATTGCTTTGCTTCAAAAGAAACTCTTTCAGATTAATCTTCCTTGTTAATTCTATTCATTCTGAATCAATTCCCAGAATAAAAATAAATAAATAGACTTGGAACAATGAATAATTAAATACAGTCTAGCAATACAAAGGGCTCACCTATTTATTTACTGATTCTCTCATTCAACATATTTTTAGGTAGCTGCCAATCTGTTATTATTAGTAGATCTTTTAGAAATTACAGAGCCGGCACAGATAGCAAAAACTCTGATAGTAAATTTAAACATTAAATTAAATTTACTTTAATATAAATATGAAAGAAGTCCCCAGTGGAAGGAATATTTTCAAGGCATGATAACTTCAGTTAAGATTAAGTACCAGGTCCAAAAAGATATCTCAGCAAGATCTGACCTTGTCTTGGAGCTTAGAGAAGCTTACCCTGAAAGAACAGGGGTTTATCTGAAGTCTTAACTATGAGTGTCATAGATACACTGTGGCTTCAGTGAAAGAGAGACTAGGGAGTGAGTTCTAGGAGGGAAAATTAGAGAGGAAATGGCACCATGCTAGAAGCACAGAAATAATGCAGGTTCATCTGAACAAGTTGGATGCTGTAAGAAGACACAAACATGAGCAAGCACCAGGGCCTTTGGCCACATCACGGATGTGAAGAAATGTATTATCTTTGTCCTCACAGAAGAGGGGGGTCCTCATGGCTCTTTGAGCTGATAATTAAATGAAAACCTTTCCATTGTGAGAACCTATTCCAGCTGAAACACAGAGAACAAATTGGAACAGAGACACGATAGATATAAAGTCATTACTTGAAAAGATCAAAGTGAGCCTTGTAAATTCAACAGCAAACAGCAAAGAGACCCTGTCTCAAGCGAGGTGAAAGATAAAGGAGGAATGACCAGCAGGCTTTTCCTCTGACTTGACACATGTGCTGTGGGATAAAATCGGCTGTACTCACACACAGGATCACAGAGGTTTCAAAAGGAAGTGAGTCATTGTGGGTCTTTGCTGGATTAGGTTGAAGTCTGACATTTCCAGACAGCCATTTATTTGAGCTAGGTCTATGGACTTCTTTTTCTAAGTGAGGTTCTAAGTCTTCCCTGACCTAGGTGACCCCAGGTCTTGTAAGGAGCATCACACAGCCCTCAGGGAAGTTTATAGGACAGACCCTTTTCTGATAAGGAAAGAGCTTTAGCAAGCCTCTAGAAACTTCTAGAAATGCCCAACCTGCTAAGAAGTGCTTAGTATTCAGCAATGACCTTCATTTGTACCTGTAGATTTTCTCCTCACCCCTAAGATAATTAAGTACTGTGTTCTCTTTCTTGTGATAGGACCATGCAAGGAAAATCACACTGTACCACTACATCTAAATTAAATATTTCTGACCCCCAGCAAATCAAACACATTCACCCTTGAAACCCTTCCCACTGCCCAAAGTTTATAAATCCTTGATTTCAAATAAATGTGCTAGGGATTCCTGCTGTGTGATACCATCAGCCTTCCACCATGACTGCCTGAGAGTCTGCGTATATCCCCTGCCAGGCCGCATCTCCCTGAGCCTGCTCTGTGGCTCGCTGGGCCTAGGCCTTGCCAGACCTCTGCCTTGGCAAGCCAACCAGGAATGGGCTTTCACCTGCCTCTCTGCCGTGCTGAGCACAGCAGCTTACAAGGGCTGTAACACTTTGGTTTGACCATAGGCTTTGGAACGCTGGAGTTTCCACTGTCACCTGCAATCTCATTCTAAGAAGAGCTAAACTGTAACATTTCATGAAAAACCTTTGCACACCCTGGCCTAGTGCACTCAGGTGTCACCCTAAAGTGCTCTAGCTGCCCCCGAGAGAAATGGATATCCCATTCACAGTCCTGAAGCCAGTTCATAGCCCAACAGAAACCCAGAATCTACCCAAACTGGGAATGACAAGTCATCTCACTGTAAGAAACAGAAAAGGAGGATTTGCATGGAATATGAACATATTTATATTTATTCAAATAGGAACATGTCATTTTAATTTAAATAACATTAGAAGTACCAAAACTACTTTTTATCATATGAGGCACGGTTTCAGTACCAGAATAACTAATGTCAGATTTCAGTTCTAAAAACATTCCATTTTCAATGGATGAGACAGTAATTTACTAGATAGGGCATGTCCTGTTCTTCTGTTTGTCTCAGCAGTTGCAGACTTTTCTGTGGGTAGTGACCACACACAGAGGAAAATGCATGCTAAGGTGGTTCAGAGCAGCCGTGACAGGAGCCTAATGAACTAAGCAACTACAAAAGTAATTACACACAACTTGTCACCTTGCAATATGGACCTACCACTCTTTCCTCTGCCAAAAATGCACCTCTAGTTATCATTACTGGAAGGCATCGCGGTTTGAACATCTCAAAGGCAAAAGTTATGCCTAGTTGCTTCATGGTTTGAAGGAACCAGAGTTGACATTCATACACTTTTTCGTTAATAAAAAGAGAGATGGGGAAATGCTTGAATTACATTGGGCCAGTCTCAGAATAACTATGTCTTTTTGCTTTCCATTCCCGTCTTATTAGATAAAAGGTTTGAGAAGGTCAAATAGAGGCGATGAGGGCTGGAAACTCACTAAAAACCCTTCAGGGAGAATCATTAACACTCTTGCAAAGGTCGGATGAACTGTTATATTTTTTACTTAGTTTTGATTTTGAGGAAGAATAAAAATGAGATAAAATAATTTAAAAAAACAGAGTAAAAATAAAGAGCTGCATTTTAGGAGTGGAAAGGTGAAAGATAGGAAATGAGTTAGAATGTAATTAAAAAGACTATGCAAAAATCTGCTTAGGGAAAGGAGTTAGAAAAGAAAGGCCTACACCAAGAAATTAAAAAAAAATACTATTCTTTGGCAACTTGGCAGACATTGTGATTAACTAAACCATTCATGCTTAAAGAAAAATTGTAAGTAAGGTAGAAATGTTGCAACATTTCAATGTATTTAGAAATTCACAAACATAAAATTTCATTAAGTGAGGGGCTGGGATGAGACTCAGTTGGCAGAGTTCTTGCCTAGCAGATACAAAGCGTTGGGTTCAGTTCCTCGAACGGTCTAACCCAGGGCGGGGGTGAGCACCTCTACCCACAGCACATGAGGAGAATGCAGGCGGCTTAGAGCATCAAAGTCATCTTTATCTATACAGACTGAGTGAGAAGCCAGCATGGGGCACAGGAGGCCACGTCTCAAAAAATAAATCACTGAACAATAAAGCCATAACTCCAGTTGTATCACTGTGTCATCAGCACAGCACACAGTGCTTATGGGTCCATCTACAGCTGTCACTGGACCAGTGGCCACTCAGTTTTGTCTTGTTATGTTTTAATGATTCGCTGCCCAGATGGCAATTTTAAAATAATGACATAGTAATTTTCTCACACATTTCAGAAAAAAAAAAAAAATTCCTGGGAAAGATGTACTTTGAAACCCTGGTCTTTCCTCAGACAGTGAGTGACTCTGCACAGCCTGTTTTACTAAACTTTCAACCAGGGCACAACTTCTCCATACAGAAAAGAATGTTGCATGTCGGTAAAGTGTAATGGTCCATTTATAATATTCACGGTATGGTTACACAATCATTTTCTAAAGGTTGAAAAGCTATCTCCTTTCATTCCCCAAAATCACATCGAAAAACTGCCATCACTGACATTGTTCACATATGGAGGAAAGAGTTGCAGGAGGTGAAATGAAAGCACTTTGAGTTATATGGAAATGGAACAGCCAGCTTATATTGTGACGTTTGACTCCAAAAAGAAGTTGAGAAAGAAAATAAGGTGAACAGAATTTCTGCAAATGTATGTAACTTACCAGGATGGATAAAGAGTCAGAGAATCTCAAGCAATTTTATGCAAAGCTGCAGGAAGAAAAATGAATATTTTGCCTTCTGAACTTTTTTCAAAGTTTTAGAAGAATCGGAAATGCTCTTGCTCATCGTTGTCAGTTATAATAGTTAGCAGCTTTGATTTTAACTTGAAACATTTTCCTCCATATACCCTGTAAAAATATAATTTTCAAGCATGGCACGAGGGTTTTATACTCTGAATACATAAGCACTGTCCCCTTGCATGATTAATAAAATAATCATGTGGCTCTCATATGGCTATCCTAGGACTGTAAAATGAAATACAAAATCATATATCCTCTACTTATTAATTTATAAGTCAGACATTGAATATTTAATAGTTTTATGAATTAATAGAAAAGCTATAATGCCAAGAAAATGAATGGGCTGTGCTTGGACAACTCTACATGTGCCTCAATCCCTCACAGCATCTATTTGCAAGGGATACAGCAGATGAGGAGTGGGAATTTAAGAAAATGTGCACTTTTCTTTTTTAGTTAATATATTTGTTGCATTTATTTTTTATATTACTTCTGAACAGTGTCAGGTGCCTTATTTATTCTAAGTTTAATATAATTTTGATTTAAAAATGACTTACAAAGTACTAGTGTGAGACTTCTTACAACACCAAAATTAGAACTACTTAGAAAAAAATACATTTATTTGTTAAGATTTATTTACTTTGTGTCCCTGCTGAAGCCCCCTCCCTTGTCTCCTCCTAAGTGAGCTAACCTAGAAGCAGAAAGACACATTTGGTATATACTCACTTGTGAGTACACAGGATAAACATACTAAAATCTATAGTCCTAAAGAAGCTAAAAACAAGGGGGACCCTAGGGATGAGGCTGAAAACCTCACTCATAGGGCAAACAAGAAAGACATTGCAAGTAGGAGAAGACAAGGAACGGGACAGGAACCTTGCACAGAGGACTTCCGAAAGACCCTACCCAGCAGGGTATTGAAGGAGATAATGAGACTCATAGCCAAACTTTGGGCATAGTGCCGGAAACCTTATGGAAGAGGGAGATAGAAAGACCTTAAGGAGACAGAACTCCAAAGGGAAACCAACAGAACCAAAAAACCTGGGTCTAGGGGGGCCCGCAGAGACCTATACTCCAACCAAGGACCATGCATGGAGAGGACCTAGACCCCTGCTTGGAGGTAGCCCATAGGCTGCTCAGTTTCCTAGTGGGTACCCTAGTAAGTGGAGCAGGGTCTGTCTCTGACATGAACTCAGTGGCTGACTCTTGGATCACCTCCCCCTGGAGAAGGGCAGTACAGCCTTGCCAGGCCACGGAGGAAGATGATGCAGCCAGCCTTGATGAGACCTGATAAGCTAGGGTCAGATAGAAGAGGAGGAGGTCCTGCCCGCTTAAGGGGCTAGAGAAAGGGCATAGAGGGAGAAGAAGAGGGGTGAAAATGTGTACTTTCTTCAACTAGATAATTGTTATGAAAAGCACCTGTTCCATACCCAGGATTCCAAGCATGATAGTGAAATGTTGGACTAGTGGGCAAGGAATCAGTACAAAGAGGTGATGTTGTGTCCTAAAGGCACATGTCACCTGATTTTACCCTAAAATAAGTTCAAATATATGGTATAAATGCCTTTCATAAATCCAGTTAGAATGCTCATTTCTCTTTTTATTTCCTCTCTAATTTAGCCAGCTGGATCTAGAAAATCATCTGTCCAGTCACGAAAAATATCTCTCTCATACAAAGAAGGAAACCACCTTCATTAAAGTTGTAGAGGATAGGAGCAGAATAGAAAACATATATTCAGTACCCTTCTCTGTAAAGTCCTACAAATTTACACCAAAGCTGCAAGTCTGCTGCCCCATATTCCCCTCCTATCGTGGCATCTGTGTGCCTGCGGCTTCCCTCTCCTGACCACAAATTTATTTGTCATGCTTGAATCTCCAAAGATTCCTCTCTGTGAGTCATCTCATCCCTCTCCACAGCTCTGCAGAAAACTAAATTCTCTTTTACTTGCTAGTGGAGGGTTTTTTCTTTCTTTCTTTCTTTCTTTCTTTCTTTTTTTTTTTTTTTTTCATAATCATCAATAACACCCAGTGCAGCGATTACAGCTCTATGCTGCATGGGCAGATGCTGGCACTATCACGTATAACTTGCTAATTGAATAGAGCTATAAATTATCTATGAGTCAAAGACACCCTGCTGTAGAAGTAAATGGCATGCCCGAGTTAGTGTTCATGTGGTCTTATTTTTCTGTATTTTATATTTTTCTTATTTTTAGGCAAGACACCATATTGCTGCACTCTGGATTTTTCTTTGCTCTTCTTTTTCCAGGATTTTTTAAAATTAATTTCCTTTGGATTTTAAAAATGGTATTGTAAAGTGCAAACTTCTGTTTATTTATATTTTTTTTTTTTAATTTTCAAAATTACTGCTATAGGGACTACTTGAGAGTTGTCAACCCTCTAGTATTGTGGGTAAGTGATATGTGTCTTCTATTTCAGTCTGCCTGAGTTCTATTTTTGCTGACAGTTTCTTAGTGTCCAGAAAAAAAAAAAAAAAAAAAAAAAAACAACCTTGTTTTTGTGGAGACTCAAACTAAACATTATACAATGCTGTCAACTGTCATTTTATGTTCTTCTTAGGTTCTTAAATAAATAGTCTTATTTGAAATTCAAGAAAAAAACATTTGCAAATTCTTCACATGGAGAATTTGGAATATAGAGACTCAATACAGTCTCAAGATTATATAAGGTTAAATTGAAACTGACGTGCAAATGGATCATCCGACCTAAGCTTAGGGGCAAAAGACCTATCAAACCATCTAGTAGCTGGTTCCCTCCAAAGTTTCCCTCAGGATAGCTGGTGCTCTCGCACCACCAAAGCTCGCAGTTTTATCTGGTAAAGGGAATGATTAGAGGTCTTGGGGCTGAAATCCACATTTTTAAGCAGGCAGATGTTCTTCACTGTCCTTGTGCTTATGTCTAATACCTGCTGGGAATAATAAGGGAAAAAATGAGAGAAAAAAGAAAGTAAGTTGGGTAGAATGTGTAAACCAGACTTTTTTTTGTCTGTACCCAAACTCTAATCAAAACTCTTTGTCCTGTTGATTTGATGGCAGAAATTAAATATCTTTTAAGATCAACCTTTTGCAAGTTGAAGAAAATAATAGTTTATATACAGAATACTCTGGTTATTTAACAATAAAATTGGATTGATATATTGCAAGGATCAGGTTGGAAGAAAATGTCTGGTTTTTTTGTTTGTTTGTTTGTTTGTTTTTTGTTTTTTTCCAGGTTGTGACTGTCCTCAAAGATAAATTCAAGGAGCAAAGCCATAGAAGTGTTTTCAAGGCTTAAGTGTTTTCAATGAGCTTAAGTTGCATTTGGGAAGGGAACAATGTGATCACCTGCCTTGAACTTAAGTTAAATTATCTTCCAAGACTCTTAGGCGTGTATTAGGTGTATAAGGTATGATCAGAAGATTAAGCTGTCTGATGGTCAGAGAGATCACTCAGGACCTGAGGGCAGACACAAACTACCCTTTCAACTGTTGACCCAAATTCCTAGAGATATTAAGGTGAATAATTGTGACAGTTGATTTGATGGGATTTGGAACACCATAGAACAATTATAGGACAAATCTTCAAGGAAGTTTTTGGTTTGGATTAAATGAAGGGAAAAGTCCCACAATGAATGTGGGCAGCACCTTCCCCTGCTTTAGTGTCTGAGAATGAACACAAGGGAGGCAGTAAGACTAGCTTCATCATTGACCTCTTTCTGTTTCCTGACTCAACACAATGCTCCCAGCTGCTTGAAGCTCCTGCTGTCAAGACTTCCCTCCATGGAGGAACTGGATCACAAATACCATTTCTTCTATACTTAAATTGCTATTGTCAGGAACTGTCACAGGGTTGAGAAAATTAGCTAATACAGATACATAGTAAATTTCTAGAAGCAATGTGTTGATCTGGGCTGGTAATGATCATCTCAGTCCAATCTGCCTCACCAAAATGAGGCTTCAGAATATCACTCTAAGATGTTCTTGATGCTAGAATCTTAAAATGAGCAACTGGCTGTAGTGACTAATTGCTTATAAATGCCAGACAAATCTATAAGAAGGCTGAGCAGGGGGCATGCTGTCTTCAGTTGTGTTCTCTAGATAGAAGTCAAGGGCTTGGAGTTAGGAAACATTAAATGTTATCTGCACAATGCTGTGGAAGACAGAGCAGGATCTGGAACAAAGAAACTGAGGAAAACGTGCGGACTGTGACCCTGATGTGACATCCATTAACAGAAAACTGGGTTGAAGCAGGATTGTGTAGGGCATACCTCAGTGGTAAATAACCTCGCAGGAAGCTCAGGGTAGTGTTCTTTACACTTGGTATAAACAGGTAAGAGCAGATATACAGATCAGAAATCAAAACAGTAAACTGAACAGGTAAATAAAGACTATTCACATCAGAACAAGACAAAATCGAGAACTCAATATCTTCATTCTACAGAGGCAACAGTATCTGTGTTCACATTTGAGATTCAAGTTTAATGTCTGCTCCCACCGCAGCCTGCTTTTGATGACTTGGCTTCATCTGCACAGCATGTCAGTTATATTTTAAGTTAAATGCCATTTTAACTTAAAGTTTTGATATCTATGACAAGCTGCTGACTCTGTGCCTCACAGACTTAAACTTCTGAAATCAAATTGACATGAATTAAAAAAAAATAGTTATCAGTGTACTAAAATATAGCAAGCCAGAGGCAGGGCTAAGAAGATGTTTGAATTGGCAAATCACTCACAGTGGAAGAGTGAGGATGAGAATTCAGCTCCCTAGCAACCATGTAAAAGTTTGGTGTGCATGCTGGCCCGTCTCTAACCCTAGTACTTGACAGAAGAAGTGGGCTACCTGATTGCTTAGACTAGGAGAATCAGCAAGCTCTGAGTTCCATCAGAGACATTGCTTCAGTCCTACTAGGTAGAACAAAGACAACCTCTGGCCTCCACAGCTTATCTACACACTCAAATGATCTCACAACCATGCACAATGAGTATACTCATAGATGCACAACCTTACACAAAACACGAAAGCAGCAATAAAAGGATGAAGCAGGGCAATGACATATTTTAACTCAAGAAAAGCTGCTGTTCCTTCACTGTAGAAATGGGAACTAGGAACTTTCCACTCTTAACATCCAACAGTGTGGTGTAAGTTTCCTAGACTCTACTACTGCAGCTTTCAGAGAGCCTCTTCACCGCCCCCCGCCCCCCCAGCACAATCATTTCTTTATAAGAACAGAACAGCTGCAGAGCTGAGAATGGTTTCAGGAGGTTGTCACTGAACACCTGAGATGGCAGTGTAGAGCTACATTATAAAGCTGAGAATTACATCTCATGAGATTAATAGGCAGAAATAATTGATGTCATTCTTTATGCTTCAAGTGTTTTACACAGTTCACCTCATTACCACTACTGGCATTCCTGTATTGTAAGTTAGAGGGCAGGTTTTCTACCTCATACTCATTACTAAAATAGTGGAATGAGCCGGGAGAGAGAGTGCTCATATCAGAGCTCTTGTGTAATTCAAGAGTATGGCTAGAGAGAAGAGTTTATGGTCCCAGATACTAAAAAATGGGATCATCACTGTTACTTTCAAATATAAACACAAGGTACTCGTCACAGGTAGTTTTAAGATAAACTATATCAAAGCACATGATTCTCAAATAAAAAAATTAATTACAAAAACTATAATCACAAGCAAACTGTGTTTGTGAAAGGCTACTCTGAGAACAAACTGCCATCATCCTTGAGAGACATAGTATGACTTAGGGGTAGGACCTATGAGGTTCATTGCTAGTGCATTCAGAATCAGAGTTACTGATGATTCATACACCTGTGTCTGTCGCAGAGTACTCATAGCAAGATTCAACATATGAATCACAGAATTTTTACCCATAACATGGGCAGCAGCCTGGAGACTAAGATTAAATAAAGAGGTGAAAACAACTTGACCAGCAGCGTTCATCTCTCTCTTTCTTTTTTCCTGACCCAGATACCCAGATGCGCCCACCAAACCCAGGGATCTGCTACCTCAGTGACAAATCCCTTACTCCTTGACATTTTTTCCTGTAGTCTTAATAAAGTTCCTACAGCATAATGTGATGAAATCACCCTCTCTCCCAAGTCCCTTTGGTCAGAATGCTGCAGATAAGTGATTGCCCAGTGCTCAGGCCCCAGAGACAACTCTAGCACCCTGTCTCCAGCTCAGAGAGCACCATGGACCATGGGGCAGAGAGGATGTGAGACCTTGAATCAGAAGATTCCTGGTAGAACACTTTTCTCCAGGCATAACATCGCTTTTATACATTTAATCCTCAGTAGCTGTGATGGTCTGTCCACGACTCACATCAGATTGGACCAACCACATTCCAGCAAAGAAAGGGAAAGGATTCTCATGCTACCAGTTCTCCCTGGGATTTAAACAGAATGGTCTCTGGAAGAGTGAGATTGTCTTCAGTTGTGTAGCCACTGGTAGTATGTTTATGCACTTCTAATTTTTCAAATTAACTCATTGGTTCACCAAGGACAAAAAAGAAAAGATATGAAAGCAGAACAGGACATTAAAAAATGAAAGTGGAAAAAAGAAAGATGTCAGTGTGAGTAGGAAGAAGAGAGGATAGTGTGAGTGTGTTCAAACTATATCATAAACATTTTTGATCACACCATAATGAAATCACTGTGAAATATAATTAATATACTCTAATAAATACATTGTCATATAATCTCATCTGACAGGAGTTGGCATTAATCAGTAAGTGAAGTGGTGGTTATCAACTATAAGGTTTATTTTTTTTCCTTTCAAATGACATGATAACAGATACTGAAAGGAAAAAGCCAACCAAAGCAAGACACTGAAAAAAAAAAATCTCGTCTTTTTTTTTTTTTTAAGTAGGAAGACCTGTGTTTTCATTGAGACTTTGAACCTAATATTCTTTGTGACCCTGGAAAGCATACTTAATAGATTTTCCACACAGTACTTAATGGATGTTTTTTGAATGTAGTGATGTTAATTAGTGAAAAGCATATGCTAAACTGCTAATGATACCTTAAAGTTACACATTCTGAACTTATCTATCTGGCCTGACAAGCCAGTGAAGAACTTATTCACAGGTCACTCCTGACACCGCTCTTTTGGAGGTTGGTAAGGGAGAGCATTCTCAAAGCCCAGAGCAAAATGGGGAGTGTTTTCTGTTAAGGCGTGTGATGCATTACATTGCTTTTATCCCACAGATGTTGTTTAAAGTGACAGAATCATATGACGTGATTAATGAAAGAAAAGGCACAGAGCAGAAATAGAGCAAAGCAAAGACATTTCAAATAGGTAGGTACTCATTCTTTGTCCTAAGATAAGTCTGCAGAACTGAATGGCAGTAACACAGCCAAACCAGATGAGATACCACAAAATGGAAACAACCATGATATTTATTATAAAAGGTAGAAAATTTTTATGTTTTTGTCACAAAAAATAGCAAGTAAGCAAAATAAATAAATACATCTTAGTTTCTAGGTTTTCATGTTCTGTGGCAATGCACAACTGTTTAACACACCCATTCACATACACTGCAAAGACTCTATTAACTATAATGATACAGAAAACTTTCTGGAAAGTATGTGATTGAATGAGAAACATAAAACCTCTGCTTTTCTGCTTCTGTCTTGGCTTCTCTCTCTCTCTCCCTCCCTCTCTCCCCCCCTCTCTCCCACACAAAAACACAGACATAAATACATTGACACACTGAATTCTATCAGAGAATTGAATTCTCAGAGCACGCTACCAGTTCTAAAACTGGAAACAAGAAGATACAGGAGAACACAGTTTGGTTGGAGACCAAGGGTAGATTCTTGCTGCTGGAACATTCAGGTAGAACAGGTTGAGAGTTTAAAATCCTCCTGTAATGGTACTGTTTTTAAAAGAGTGATTTGTCCATGTCAATCTGAAAGCTTTATAATATGGGTGTTCCTGCATATGGAAGATATTTACACAGTAGAAGTCATACTCAGAATGGTGGACAGGAGTCTTGGGTGACTGGAAAATATATTGGAAAGAAATCCTGAAGTGCTTGTGTACATCACCTAGCAATGTGATTCCTGGTTCTGCAGTGGATGATGGAATCATGATCCATCATAAAAATTGCTGGAAGCCTCTGGAAGCTAGAAGAGTCAGGGGAGGAAAAGCCACCCCCCCCCATCCCTTGCCTCCATGACCACCCATCCCCCACCTGTGCGTCCCACCAAGGGTCTCACTTTGATCATCTCCCAAGGATACTGGGTTTTCCTATCTGAATTTTTAAATATTAAAATAAACTGTGGTGTGATGTGAACATTCTTAGTTTTCCTCTCCAACCCCTCTTTTTCCTTCCTTTCCCTCCTCCTGTTCATTTTCACATGCCTTCTCCACTTTCTCTTCCTTTGTAAATTTCTTTATCTAACTCCCACTGATCTCTTTTAGTTTCTGGCTCTGAAATTAAGGTGGAATATTAGTGACTTCTGTATCTCTGAGAAACACCATTTATTCTCCTTTCTTCATTACTTCTCCCTTTGGACTAAATGACATTTAAGAATTAAAATATCTTAAAACACCACAAAACAAAGCAAAACAAAAAAGCCCTACTTCCTATCCTTAACTCTTTAAACAGTCTCCCCATGTTATCAGTCAACATTTCTCAGTTACTCAATCCAAAAGTTGTGTCATCATCTCTGATCTTCTCTCATTCACCTCATTCAGCCTTAAAAAAAAAAAAACAAAACAAAACTAAGCAAAACAAAACAACAAAAAACCTGTCAGCTCTGTCTTCAGCTTTCACTCTTGCCTTATTATGCTCTTTCCCTCAGTTTTGAAAAGGATTTATCCACTGAATTATCTAAATATTAATAACCTTCCTTGTGCTCCAGCCCAAGTGACTGTAGTAGTTGAAGCCTCGTCAGTGACCTCCCAGTGACGTACATTCTGCACCTATCTGTTTTCCCCTCTGCTTCTCAGAGGTAAACTGTGTATACATTAATTCCAACCATCTACAGTATATAAGCCCTCCGACTGCTTACTTACAAAAGGTGCTGTATATAGATATGCACTACCTGTGGGAAGCGTATATACCTGAGAGAGGGCTCAGTGGTTAAGAGCACTGACTGCTTTTCCAGAGGTTCTGAGTTCAATTCCCAGCAGCCACATGGTGGCTTACTACTGTCTATGATTCCAGTTCCAGTGAATCTGCTCCTTTCTCTGATCTTTACAAGAACAAGGCATGCACGTGGTGTAAACAGCTATATGCATGCAAAATACTGAAGTACATACATAATAATAAATAGTAATATCCTGCTTATAATATCACTTTGCCAATAGCTATAGGCTCAGATCTGTCACCTAACTTTTTTTATTTAGGGTTCTTTTTTTTTTTTTTTTTTTTCTTTTTTTTTTTTTTTTTTTTTTTTTTATTTTCTTTCAAAGAACATTTTATTATGAAAATATTCACAGTTTTCTTTGGATATTATGTAGATAAAGAATGTTAATTTTTTTTTTTTTCTTTTTAGTTACATTTTCTTAACTCCGTGTCCCAGCTGTATCCCGCTCCCTCATTCCCTCCCCAACCCCACACTCCCTCCCTGGTCTCCTCCCTGCCCCTTTCCAAGTCCCCTGATAGGGGAGGACCTCCTCCC
>NW_026592732.1:9084024-9108129 GCF_907164565.1 Psammomys obesus
GTGTGTATATGTGTGTGTGTGTGTAAGTGGGTGTGGGCGTGTGTCTCGAGGGACAGAGTGATGGCTAATGTTGAACCCTTGAGTGTGTGGGAGGGGCTCTGCAATGTATATGTCGCAGGCGCTAGTGATGATCGCAGCGCAATTTCTGGCATTAACTGCCTTAACTCCTCAATTAGACCCACAGAGCAGGAACTTCAATGTTCCTAGTGCCCCTCTATTTTCCAAAGTGGGTATATGGGTGGGAGGGGGTTCGATGCCTGGCTTCTGTTTTAGAAGGACCCAGGATCAGTGGAACTGCAGATTCTCAAGGGTGCACTCACAGGCAGGTCACTTGGCAGAGATCGGGGTATCTGGGCTCTCTGCTCTCTGGTTTGGCCCTGCTTCTTTGATGTGCTCCGCCAGTTCCGTGCTGCTGTCACTGCCAGGTTATGAGGTCTTGCTGCAGCTGGAGATTTCAGGGTGGTCACGTCAGTAGGAATCGGGGTAACCAGCCTTTCTGTTCTCTGGTTTGGCCCTGGTTAGTCTTAAACTGGAGGGCTGATGTGCCCCGCCAGCTGCTCCGCCGCCAGGTTAGAAAGTCCCGCTGTAACTGGAGACTGGGTTGCTAGTCCAGATGCTTTCTGGGAAGTCCTGGGGTCTCTTCACTGTGCTCTCCAAGCTTCAGAGGCCCAGCGCCTGGTGTGTCTAGCTTGTATGGCGTTTCTGTCTGGTTTTGGTGAGTATATAGCGTATTCTCTGTCACTGTGGGATTGGGTGGGCCGTACCGTCAGTGATGGCACTCCTGCGGAGCTAGTATGGTGTCTAGCAGACTCGGGCCCTGGGAGGATGGTGCAGCTGCCGCGCGCGAATCTGGGGCTCCGAGACACAGTACTGCTGGCCTTTGCCGATAAAGGGCTTGGGGCTCCGTCTCAGTGGTTGCAGGCCCCAGGCAGTTAGGTCTGCGCTGAGAAAGGCGAGTCCGCTGTGCTGAGGAGGAGGGAGGTCTGGGGGAGGGGAGTGCCGAGAGATCAAAGGATCATTTCTCACCTTCCCCAAACAAGTCCCTGGGTGATCTGAGACCAAGGTTTTCACCTCCTGTGATGTTCCCTGTTGTTTAGAAAGTCTCTCCGTTGTTTCCCTGGCTTCAGAAGTTCTTCCACTCATCAACTCAGAACTTTATCTCTTCCACAGCTCGGAAACTGTGTGTGCTAGTCGCCATCTTGGCTCCGCCCCAATTTCTAGATAGCTCTTTAGAAAGGGCTGAAGCCTCTAGAGTCCTTCTGGTACCCATGATGGAATGATGACTGGATTAATATTGCATGGGGATTTTGCCTGTGGCCTCAGCTTCTGTTCATTCATAAGTGCAGGGGCCTTGTCTTCTCTTCGTAATTCTTCCATTTCCTGTCTGACTCTGATCACCTACATGCCATTATTCCTATTAAAGTCTAACCACTACATCTACTATAGTTAAACTTACCCTAGTCAAACACATGGGTGTAATTTTGTCACATGAAACCAAGTATCATATCCTAGCAGTGGATATGTCATAAATAATTGTTAAAAAAAAACAGTACAGTATCAAATCAGCCTTACCATTATGACTTCATACACTTGCAGCAAACACAAAAATGTGAGGTAGTTTTCTACCCATGAAGAAAATAAAATCAAACTCTTCCTATCATAGGTCTTTATGACAGAGGGCTTAATTTTGATATCTGATACCAAATATTAATATTAACTTCTACTTTTAATTTATGAATTAATTTTGTTCTGAATCCAATTAAAATTTTCAACTATATATGCAGTCTCTTTATATTCCCTTTTAATTTTTTGTGATTTAGAACAACTTTTCATTTCACTTCTATCACCAGTATCTAACTCGCCTATAAATAATAGAAAGCAAAAGAATAGACAAAGTTTATTCTGTGCCTCAGCCTCAGAAAATCTTTTCCAATGCTTGTAAGGTATGTATGTATGGAGTGTGTGTGTGTGTGTGTGTGTGTGTGTGTGTGTGTGTGTGTGTATGTGTGTGTGTGTTCCCAAGGGGAGCTTGGGAAAAGGGTTGAAGAGGCTTATCATTTATCATCTTTTGCAACTCCTGCTTCGTATACTTGCTGCCTTGGCACTATGTTAGTGAGATGTCTCACTGCATCAATTTATTACCATATCATTGTCTGAAACCCCAAAAGACCTAGTGAAAACTCTTTTAAACTCAACCACTTATCTTTCTGTTTCACTATTAACTGGACATACTTTTTCCGAGTAAAATGAAAATTTATTAAACACAGCACAGAATTTAAAACTATTTAAAAGACATGTTTTTTATTCTTGAAACAATGATGACATGAGAATGTTGGCAAGATGCTCACAAAGATAAGTGATAGAAGACAAACGTTCAGTACTTATCCTTACAAAATCAAGACCAATTTGGCAGCTCTGCACACCGCTACTCACTCTCAGTATAATTTCATCTGAGACTTTCTCTGATTTGTGTTAATCTAATGGCATTTTAAAAATCATAAAATATATTACGTTCTGGAATCTAGTAACAGTCATTGTTTCTTGTGGAAAATTACTGTTTCCAGATGAATTTGTCTGATTTTAAGATAACTTGTTAACTTTCATTGAAGTCATTCATTAATCATTTTGAACAGTTGGTAGGAGTTATGTTTATCTGCTAACACTGATGTATCACTTGGGAAAGGTGCATCCTAAATATTACTTTTATTCTTCTAGATTTTCACTCAGGTGTATACAAGTTTGCAATAAACCTTCTCCTAATAGATCCTCCCCTCTTTCTCACACACACAAACACATACACCAAAAATTTATTTCTCTAGTTGACTTTATCCACTCATTTGACTTATTAAGGCAAAATATACTGTTTTACTCTATGTCTGTTCTGAATTTTATTTGAAGTAAAAAATATATATATATATTTGTTTCTTATAGATGCAATAACCGATTTCTCATCAAATCCCTTCTTCCTTTCTTCTATTGTTTCCTATCTTACATTTTTTAAAGCTTTTAGTGAAAATAGCTATACTGATTGATAAATAAATCTGAATACATTATTTCATGTCATTTGAAATAACATGTATTATATTCATCTGGTGATTTTTAAACTAACCATGCAATATCAGAAGCATGAGAATTCACATCATCTTTAAAATAGCACATCAGAGCTATAGTTTCTACTTCCTTGGCAAATTAATTTGTATGTACAGTTTTAGATATTCAGCATCAGTTGGGTTACTATGAGAGGAGACTGTGAGACTTATGTGCCATAGAAATTCTTTTTCCAGATGTGTCCTGATTTACCAAAATGTAACATACAAATTTGGGGGGAAAATGTGATAAATCGTGCTCAAACTGCTAAATATTTGACCACACATTTTTTTAAAGAATCCGTTACTACTTATTATCAGCATAGACATGTATGAAAAAAAAACTGTGGAGGAGATAATCCACATAGTAAAATTAAAGACCCATTTCTAATTCATAAGAAATTATTTGATAATAATATTAGAAGTCTGTCTCAGGCCCTGTTACTTTCTTATAAAAGGCACATACCTAAACATAGTAAAGGCAATCTATAGCAAGCCTATAGCCAACATCAAACTCAATGGAAAGAAACTCAAATCAATCCCACTGAAATCAGGGACAACGCAAGGCTGCCCACTCTCTGCATATCTCTTCAACTTAGTACTTGAAGTCCTAGCTAGAGTAATAAGACAACTAACGGAGATCAAGTGGATACAAATTGGAATGGAAGAAGTCAAAGTTTCACTATTCACAGATGATATGATAGTTTACATGAGCGACCCCAAAAATTCAACCAGAGAACTCTTTCAGCTGATAAACACCATCAGCAAAGTGGCTGGATAAAAAATTAACTCAAAAAAAATCAGAAGCCCTTCTGTATACCAAAGACAAAAGGGCTGAGAAAGAAATTAGGGAAACAACACCCTTCACAATAGCCACTAATAACATAAAGTATTTTGGTGTGACTCTAATCAAGCAAGTAAAAGACCTGTTTGAAAAAACAAAACAAAACAAAACAAACAAACAAACAAAAAAAAACACTTCAAGTCTAATATCAGAAGAAGGAAAGATCTCCCGTGCTCATGGATCAGTAGGATTAACATAGTGAAAATAGCTATTTACCAAAAGCAATCTACAGATTCAATGCAATTCCCATCAAAATACCAACACAATTCGTTATAAAAGGTAATTTAACAAGCAAACAAATAAAGGTGAAAAACGGAAATGAGATAGTTTTGCCATAAGAAAAACATATTATACCACCATTTTAGCTGTCTACAAATAAATTTATTCTACTTAAACCTTTAATGGAAAGGAAAAATAATTCAATCCTGCACTAGTCATTAACGATTTCAGCAAGAACACTGACTGTGAGACAGTATCTGAGAAAACATATGCATACAAACAGAGAAACCACAGATGAAACCTAATTGTATCGCTTTTAAATGCAGTTCACTTGGCGACTAGAGGAATGGCTTATTGCTGAGTCTTGACGCTAAGTGAGTTTCCTCTTGAGCTAATGTATCTATTATGAGGTGAACGACCTACAACTTTTAACTCTCCTGATTGTAAAGGAGTGTTCTGTCTTGTAGAAGTGCTTTTGAAACTGACCTCATATGTTTTGAAGTGAAGTAGGGTAGGAAAAAATCACCAGTAGCTAAGAGACATTCTTCCGTGATAAAAGCAAACACTCTGAGTTCCATACATAGTCTTTTAGCTAAGCCGCAAAACCCACCAATGAGAGAAATTCTAGGCCTATTTTCACTACTTGACAAAGGGGATATGTAAGTGGCACAAAGATTAAGAAATAGAAGGATCTTACCTCTTAGTGGACAGAGTCAGACTTTTTAGGGTGTGCTCTGAGGGTATGCAAGAGTGTCTTTCCCAGAGTACAAATGCCTGAAGTAGTTAATAAAGAAGTTATTTGGGACTGGTAACTCACCTGCAATCGCTCCTCATAGAGATGGGGGTGGGGTGTAATGAGAGCATACTGGCCAACTAGGCTAGCTACAATCAGAACAAACGTGTTCAGAAAGACACCCTCATGTCAGAAGCTGGTCAAAGTATGGAGTTAGAGCAGTGCTAGTGAGAAAACAACAACAAAAGACCTCAGGTTCATCCAAAACCATGGAAGTTTCCTTGGAATGAATTTTTGTGACCCTCCAAGAATATAGAGGAATGGGTTTACTTTGTTTTACTGAGTATGACTGGCTATTGTTATTTGTTTATATGCCTGTATGGAAAAACATATTTTTGCCAAGTGTGGCTTATGTGCCACATGGTGTGATTACACGCTTTATTCATGTGACTCCTCTTAACCATCAGAGTGTAAGTTGCCTGATTCTCTGAATAAAGTTAGCTATTGCATGAGATTTTAGTCTACCTTATTTATCAGCTCTGTTCTTCCAGGACTAACCATCTCTACCTCTATAATTAAAGAGAAAAAAAAAAATCCAGGGTACATCTGACATTAGTATTGGACCTCCACATATACCCACACATACAAACACAGAAGAGGAGAAATATACACAGATGCAACCACACCACACATAAGCCAAAATAGAAAGAAGACAACACTTCAAGCCAGTATTATAATTTTTATATGCCAGAAATTACTGCAAAAAGTCACTTACCAATGGTCTATTTATTAAACCTTGGAGAGATGTATGAAGTCATTTAAGTGTCTCAAGAGGATCCAAACTCATCTACATTCCCAATTAGCCCTAATTTGTCAATTGGAGTCCTTATGCATGCCCATCATTTTATTGAAACACACACACACACACACACACACACATACACACTTCACAAGATTTGTGGCTCTCAAGCTTTTATTTGCCATTACTTTCCACTTTAGTTAGGAATAATAAATTCCAGTATGCCTGCAAAATGACCTCCTATTTTTTTATCCTTTCTTAATTTTTATTTTATTATTATTATTAATTAATTACAGTTTATTCACTTTGTATCTCATCTGTAGCCCCCTCTCCCATCCCCTCTCAATCCCACCCTCCCTCCCTCTTCTTCTCCTATGCCCCTCTTCCCCGTCTCTGTCCAATGATAGGGGAGGTCCTCCTCCCCTTCCATCTGACACTAGTCTATCAGGTCTCATCAGGACTGGCTTCATTGTCTTCCTCTGTGGACTGGTAAGGCTGCTCCCCGCTCAGGTGGAGGTGATCAAAGAGTCAGCCACTGAGTTCATGTCAGAGACAGTCCCTATTACTATTACTGGAGAACCCTCTTGGATACTGAACTGCCACGGGCTATATCTGTGCAGGGGTTCTAGGTTATCTCCATGCATGGTCCTTGTTTGGAGTATCCATCTCACCAAAGGCCCCTATGCCCAGATATTTTGGTTTTGTTACTATCCTTGTGGAGTTCCTGTTCCCTCCAGGTCTTTCTATCTCCCGTTTCTTTCATAAGATTTCCTGCACTCTGCCCAAAGTTTGGCTATGAGTGTCAGCATATGTTTTGATACCCTGCTGGGTAAAGTCTTTCAGAGCCTTCTGTGATAGGTTCCTGTCCTGTTCCCTGTTTTCTTCTTCTTCCGATATCTGTCCCTTTTGCCTTTCTGAATGAAGATTGAGCATCTTACCCAGGGTTCTTGTTCTTGATTAGCTTCCCTAGGTGTACATATTTCAGTATGATTATCCTATATTTTATGTCTAATATCCACTTATAAGTGAATATAAACCATGTGTGTCTTTCTGCTTCTGGGATACCTCACTCAGGATGATCTTTTCTAGATCCCACCATTTGCCTGCAAATTTCATGATTTCCTTGTTTTTAATTGCTGAGTGTATTCCATTGTGTAAATGTACCACAATTTCTGTGTACACTCCTCAACTGAGGGACATCTGGGTTGTTTCCAGCTTCTGGCTACTACAAATAAAGCTGCTATGAACATGGTTGAGCAAATGTCCTTGTTGTGTACTTGAGCATCTTTCGAATATATGCCTAGGAGTGATATAGCTGGATTTTTAACATCATTTTAATTTTTATTAATTACAGTTAATTCACTTTGTATCCCCCTGTACCTCCCTCCTTCCTCCTCCCTTAATTCTACCCTCCCTCTTCGCCACCCGTGTCCCTCTCCCAGTCCACTGATAAGGGAGGTCCTCCTCCCCTTCCCTCTGATCCTACTCTATCAGGTCTCATCAGAAGTGGCTGCATTGTCTTCTTTTGTTCTTTAAAACGGATTTTTTTTTAAGTTGTGTGTATGTGTGAATGCCTACTTGTATGTATGTGTACCAATGCATGTCTGGTGCCAGCAGAAGGCAGAAGGGGGCATTGGCTACCTCAAATTTATAGTTTCAGGTTGCTGTGAACCAACATGTAAGTTCAGGGAACTGGGTCAGGGTTGCCAGCAAAGCAATAAGTGCTCTTAACCACTGAGCCACCTCTGCAGCCCTGTTATCAATCTTGTACACTTACAGCAATAAGAAGAAAAGGATGGAAAACACTCACAAACTAATTATTTCAAGCTAATATATCATATGCACTATAATTATATACGAAATGTATATTATTTTGTTTAAATATAGTTACCAAATTCTATATAAATAACAATAAACCACATCCACTAAAAGACGCGATGTCCTATCCAATTTGAGTTTATTCTTTCAAAACAAATATGATTTATTTTTGAAGTATGAGCATGTGTATATATTTTTATTAAGAGGAAGATAATGGTAATTAATGCAGAAAATTATTTAGTTTATCACTTATTAAAATTCAAAAATATTTTAGTAATATATCTAAACTATACTCATAACAAATGTACTTACATTTGAAGTGTATGTTTTCTAAATAGGAAAAAAATAAGAAGTAAGAGAGGGAGTGAGGGAAGGAGCCATAGCTGGAATACAAAGCAAATAAAATGTAATTAATGTAAAAAAGTAAAAATTTAATTTAAAAATATAGAAAAAAAAAGACATATCCTATGATTTCCATAGGAAAATACTATAAAGTGTGCGGGATAAAGATAGAGCAAAGACTGAGGGAATGCCCAGCCAATTCATGGCCCAACCAAAGACCCACCCTATTGGAGAGTGCCAACCCCTAATACTATGAATGATCCTCTGCTAAGCTTGCAGACAGGAGCCTGACAGAGTTGTTCTCTGAGAACCTCTACCCACTAACACCTCAAAACAGAATCTGAGACTCACAAACATTGGGCAATACATAGAAGGTCTTGTGGAAAAGTGGGAGGAAAGAAAATAAGACCTGGAAGTGACAGGAACAACACAAGAAGACCAACAGAGATAGCTAACCAGGGCCCAGAGGGGCTTGATGAGACTGAAGCAAGGACCATGCTTGAATTAGGCCCTCTACAAGAATGTAGCAGATGTGCAGTTTAAGCTTCGTGTGGGCCCTCTAGTAAGGGTAGTGGGGATTGTATTGCACATGGACTCACTTGCCAGCTTTTTGATCACTTCCCCCTGGGAGGACTGCCTTGCTAGGATACAGGGGAAGAAGACATACTCAGTCATGATGCAATGCAATGATGAGATGGAGTGGATGGGAAAGGGAGCTCCCTTTGAAAAGGGGAGGGGGAAGAAGAGAGGGTGGGACTGGAAGGGGAGGAGGGATGGCGCTACAACAAGGATGTAAAGTGAATAAAAAAAATTTAAAAAGAAAATATTGTAAAAGGTGGCTTAAGACATCAGACATTTATTTATTCTCATAGGAGGTTACAGCCTGGATTCATTGTTCCTAGGTTGATACTTCGTATGCTGGTATGTGTGTGTGTGTGTGTGTGTGTGTGTGTGTGTGTGTGTGTGTGTGTTTGTATTCCTGTGCAAGCTGCTTTTTCTTCTTCTATGCCTTGTCTTCCATGATTTCACTACTTGTGCCTGCACTACTTACTTCTCAGGCCCCTTAATTCTACTTCCCCTCCCTTCCATGCTTGTGTTAAGAGTCCACGTGCCTATATTTCAACATATCTTAACTGTACTTAGAACCAAGTGGGCAAAACAGGGCATTCTACAATCTCCAAATCACTACATTTATGAACTTCAGAAATTAGATCACTTGCTGTTTGGGTATCTGATGTTCAGCCTTTCACAAGAAATAAAGAGTTATTTTAAACAAGAAAAATGATTTATACTGCAGTTATTTGCCTTTTGTTGACTGAAAATAGTGATGTCATCATTTGTCTGTTTGTTTTAATTGCAGTTAATGGAAGAACTATAGCTAGAGAGGGAAGAAAAATCAGGCATAGGAGAGAATGGAATTTCGATGATTCTGGAAAAGTATGCATGATAAAATTATCAAGAATTTTACAGCCTGGAATACATTGTCAGAAGGGCTAAAAAGTGGTGAAAGATTTCTAGACTTACAAGATTGGACACAGTACAATCCACTTGAAACTTCTCCCCCCTATGTGATAGGAGATAGCCAAACAGGTCATGAAAAAGACAATAGGTTGTGGAAATGAAAATAATCTCTCCCAGCCACACTACAACACATAGCGTCATCCCTGGAAACCTGGCACACAGTATCAAACTCACCTAGAAATCATTCCCCTTAGGAACTAAGCTTCAAGCTTCACATGAGAAGGATAAGAGTGGACCACTGCAATGTTGCTATAAGGATAAGTACACTGCCAGCCATAGCAGGGACCCAGGGCTTGCCTTTTTCTCTTGAATGTGTCTTGTTGCTGTAGATAGCTGTGATACGGCAATGATGCTGACATCTTCACTATGAAATCTTGTGTTAAAGTAAAAGGCCAGCCATAAGAAAAGAGTGACATGAAAGAATGTTCCAGAACCTGATTTAATTGAGATATAGGACAGACAACTGAAGAAAATATGAAACCAATACTGCTACTGCTGGCCAGATCACCCAGCCATTTTTATTTAGGAATGTAATTAGGATTGGACATTCCAAACAAGCACATGATACACAGAAAATAAATAAACCGCAACCATATGGCTTAACACGCACTAAGAGCATTTTTCCCCCATCCCTTTCCTCCTTCATACCATAAAGTCAAGCAGGCACACACTAGAAACACAGAGAAATATTTGGTCTTGCTGTGGCCTAAACTTTCTCACCTAAGGATCCATGGTTATATCTTTGAAGACCTCTCAACTTGCTTTGGTCTGCTTTCTCCTTGGGTCTGTGTTTGCCCTTGATTCACAAAGGAGCAAAGTTTTTGGGTCTACACTTTTCCCCTTCCATAAAGGTGGGTACCTGGAGGGCAGATTAACAAAGCAACAAAAAAACATTTTAGGTCTGTTACCACCCCAATATCATCACACCACAGTTGATCTAGAAAATGCAGTAGTGCCTAATTTTGTCATTTTGAATTTAATTTTGCTGCTTTCAACTAAAGAGTCGAGTATAGCATTCTGTGACATGTCTGAATTCTGTCTGCTACTCCTACTAGGGTTTCTATCCAGAATCATCTAACAACAATTTCCTCTCCGAGCAGATTGCTGTCAAGATGATTTCCCCTAACTAAGGGATGCCAATCAGATCTTAAATCTGTAACTCCCCAAACAGGATCTGTATTGAGAAATCTGGGGCATGAAGTTCTTAAAGGCCAGAGCCATACAAGCCAGGCAAGAGGCCTCAGCTCAGCACCCTGTGAGCCAGTAAAGCAGTTGGCTCCATTTAAATAAGTTAAAAATAGACTAACCAGCAGTTAAAAATTTCAGCACAGCAAAATGCAGGGAGGACAAGGCTTCTCTTTGATCTCCAAAGGTTTGCTTCATTGAGTCTGATAATGGTGCATGACTTGAAGAATGTCAGCGATACTCTGGTCTCACATTACCTGAACTTCACTTGGTCATCAGTGTAATTTATCTAAGGGCAGCTTGCTGCTGAATAAAGAGCTCGGCTTGAAGTCTTCCAGCTTACACAGCAGGAGTTTCTAGAATTTTTACTGCTGGCAAGGAAACTCTTATTTATGGAACCAGGGATTCTTGTTAGCAGGTTTTTTTTTTTTGGACTGGGTTGGCTTGCATGTAGGACATGTAGGATACTCTTTAGGTTTTGTTGCTGGTTTGATCTCAGTTACAGGAAGGTGAGAAGAATGCAAAATTAAGGGTGGTATTCTCAAGCTAAGAAGATAAGTAAATCAGAATAATCTTTAAAAATATCTATTTATTTTTCCCCAGAGGCAAACACAAGCTGGCTTCCCTTTCCAATGGGATGGAGAAGACAAGGCTGCTTCCACCTAGCCCAGTCAGGAACTCCAGCTCCCAACTATTTAGAATGCAGCTGTTCTCAGCCTGTGGGTTTCAACCCTCTGGGGTTTGAATGACTATTTCACAGAGATAACATAACAGATAGCCTACATACCATATATTTACATTACAAGTCATAACAGTAGAGAATTACAGTAATGTAGTAGCAAGGAAATAATTTTATGGTTGGGGAAACCATAAGGTAATCTATGTTTCTGATAGAATTGAGATGGTTTAGTTTCTCCAAAGGACACAAAAGTAGTCTAATGTACAAAGTAAATAGCATTGATCTCTCTAAATATTTTCATCGTAGTTATATTTCTTTAAATTATATAATTCAATCATTGTCCTTAGAAAAAAAGTCACGAGTGGCCCAGGTCTGCTGGCCGCCATATCAACTCCGCAGAGTCTCTCAGCCACTGACTGCACAGCTTACCCAAACCCTCGGTGACAGATAATATGCTATATAGCCACCAAATTCCAGCAGGCCTGCCAAACAAGCGAGGCACAGCAGGTGCTGGGTCTCCTAGGCCTGGAGAGCACAGTGGAGGTCCCCCAGGATTTCCCAGAAGGCATCTGGATAGGCATCCTAGTCTTCAGCTGCAGCTGGACTTCCTAACCTTGCGGCTGCAGCAGCAATGAGCTGGCGGAATGCATTAGTCCTCCTGCACAAGACCAAGCAGGACCAAACCAGAGAGCAGAGAGCCCGGATCCCCTGATCCCTGCTGATGTGACCTGTTTGAGAGTGAGTGCTCCCTGGGTGTCTGCAGAGCCCCAGATCCAGGGTCCTTCTAAAATAGAAGCCAGACATTAGACCCCTCCCATATACCCACTGTGGGAAAAAGAGGGTCACTTGGGACATTGAAGCGCCTGCTCTGTGGGTCCAACTGAGGAGTTAAGGCAGTTAATGCCAGAAATTGTGCAGTGACCATCAACAGCGCTTGCTAAATATACAGTGCATGAAAAATAGCCACCTAGAAGCCTGCAAGGCTGAGTCCCTCTCACACACTCAAGGGTTCAACATTCTCTATCACTCTATCTTCTGAGACACACTTCCATGCACATTTACACACACACACACACACACACACACACACACACACACGTCTACATTTGCCCTTCTGCACCCGCGTATTTTTCCCCCACAGGTACAGATAGTGCACAAACGCATACACTGAGACCACGGGACCTCTCTCAGCTTTTTGAAGAACTCTCCAGATGCCAGAGAGAGACAGTACCAGTCTGAACTGCAGAATGCAGAAACAAACAAAGAAGATTTCAGATAAGCCAATGGCCAGGGGTAAGTGAAAGAACACATCCAACATAAACCAGGACATCATGACTTCACTAGCAACCCCCAAAATTGATGGATACTACAATTCATCAGAAGCACAGGAAAATAACTTTAAAGCTATACTTACCCAATTATTTGAGGCACATAAAGAGTAAACAAACAAAACTTTCAGAGAAATAGTCATACAAATTTAGACAGTTAAAGAGGAAATGAGCAAATCTATCAAAGATTTGGACAATCAAGTGGAGGCAAAGAAAGAAGAAATGAACAAAATTCTCAAGGAAACACAGGCAAATTAGCCAAACAAAGAGAGGCACAAGTAGAGATACAATTCTCTCTATACAATTAGTATAGAGAGAAAATGAACAGAAAAATAGAGACCACAGTAGAGAGACAGGAATTCACATTCAAACAGATGAAGGAAATGGTGCAAGGTATGAAAAGAGAATTAGAATCAGTAAAGAAAACACAAACTGAGCAAACCCTAGAGCTGGAGAACTTAGAGAAAAGATCAGGAACCACAAAGGTAAGCATCAGCAACAGAATACAAGAGATGGAGGAGAAGAATCTCTGGTGCTGAAGATACACTCACAGAAATTAATACTTCTCTCAAAGAAAAAGCAAAATCAGAAAAGTCCCAAACACAAAATATCCAAGAAATTAAGGACGCCATGAAAAGATGAAATCTAAGAATAATAGGAATTGATGAAAAAGAAGACTCCAAGCGCCAAGGTCCAGAAAATTTTTTCAAGAAATTCATAAAAGAAAATTTTCCCAACTTAAAGAAAGAGATTTCCATAAATATACAAGAGGCATACAGAACACCAAATAGACTAGACCAGAAAAGAAATGCATCATATCACATCATATTCAAACACTAAATCTACAAAACTAATAATAATAATAACAATAACAATAACAGCAACAAGGAAAAAAGCCCAAGTAACTTATAAAGGTAGACCTATCAGAATCACACCAGGCATTTTCTCAGAAACTATGAAAGCCAGAAGGGCCTGGGCAGGTGTCATGCAGATGTTAAGAGATCACAGATGCCAACCCAGACTACTATACCCTGCAAAGCTTTCAATCAGTATAGATGGAGAAAACAAAATATTCCATGACAAAACTAAATTTATTCAATATCTACACAGCAAACCAGTCCTATAGAAGATACTAGAAGGAAAACTCCAATCCAATGAAAACAATTTCACCCAAGAAAACATAACAAACAGATAATATCCCAATAAAAATTAAAAGAAAACAAGCAATGAAATAAGACCACCAACTCCACAATAAAAGGAACTAACATTCATTGGTAACTATTATGTATCAATATCAATGGACTCAACTCTCCAATAAAAAGACATAGACTAACAGAATAGGTACAGAAACAGGATCCAACATTCTGCTGCATCCAAGAAACACACCTATGCAACAAAGATAAACACTTCCTCAGAATAAAAGGTTGGAAAAATGTTTTTCAAGCAAATAGACCCAGAAAACAAGCTGGGGTAGCTATCCTAATATCTAATAAAATATACTTTCAAACAAAATCAATCAAAAAAGATGAGGAGGGAAACTATATTCTCATCAAAGGAAAAATTCACCAAGAGAACATCACAATTCTGAACATCTATGCCCAAAACACAAGAGCGCCTACATTCATAAATGAAACATTATTAAAACTTAACTCACACATTGATCCCAACACTTTAATAGTGTGAAACTTCAACACCCCACTTTCACCAAGGGACAGATCATCTAGACAGAGGCAAAATAGGGAAATAAAGAAAATTACAGAGATCAAATGGACCTAATAGATGAGTGCAGAACTTTTCACCCAAACTTAAAACAGTATACCTTCTTTACAGCACCTCATGGAACCTTCTCCAAAATAGACCATGTAGTTGGTCACAAAGCAAGCCTCAACAGATACAAGAAGATTGAAATAATCTCCTGTATACTATCTGACCGCCATGGACTAAAGCTGGACCTCAACAACAATGGAATTAGAATAAAGTCTACAAGCACATGGAAACTGAACAACTTGCTGCTCAATGACAGCTGGATTAAAGAAGAAATAAAGAAAGAAATTAAAGACTCCCTAGAATTCAATTAAAATGAAAGTACAACATACCTTAATTTATGGGACACAATGAAAACAGTGCTCAGAGGAAAATTCATAGCACTAAGTGCCTTCAAAAAGAAATTTGTGACATCTCATACAAGCAACTTAATGGCCCACCTGAAAGCCCTAGGAAAAAAAGAAATAAATACACCCAAGAGGATCAGACGGCTGGAAATAATCAAACTCAGAACAGAAAATAAATCAATTAGAAACAAATAAAACTATTCAACGAATCAATGAAACCAATAGCTGGTTCTTTGAGAAAATCAACAAGATAGACAAACCTTTAGCCAAACTAACTAAAAGGCCTGAGAGAAACTATCGAAATCAGCAAAATCAGAAATGAAAAGGGAGACATAACTCCAGACAGTGAGGAAATCCAAACAATCATTAGGTCTTAATACAAAAGCCTATATGCCATAAAATTTGAAAATATAAAAAAAAATGGACAATTTTCTTGATGGATTACATCTACCAAAATTAAGTCAAGATCCGGTAGAAAGACTGAATAGACCTATATGTCCCAAGGAAATTGAAGCAGTCATCAACAGGGCTTCCAAAAAAAGCCCTGGGCTAGATGGATTCAGTGAAGAATTCTACCACATCTCAAAGAAGTACTAATTCCAATTCTCTTCAAACTATTCCACAAAATAGAAACAGAAAGAACATTACCAAACTCATTCTATGAAGCCACAGTCACCTTGATACTGAAACCACACAAAGACCCAACAAATAAATAGAACTTCTGACCTATCTCTCTTATGAATATTTATGCAAAAAAAAACCCTCAATAAAATGTTTACAAACTGAATCCAAGAACACATGAAAGATATCATCCACCTTGACTGAGTAGGCTTCATTCCAGGCATGCAATGGTGGTTCAGTATACAGAAATCCGTCAATGTAGTCCATCACATAAACAAACTGAAGGAGAAAAACCACATGATCATCTCCTTAGATGCCCAAAAAGTATTTGATAAAGTCCAACACCCATTCATGTTTAAAGTCTTGGAGAGATCAGGGATACAATGCACATACCTAAACATAGTAAAGGCAATATACAGCAAGCCTATAGCCAACATCAAACTCAACAGAGAGAAACTTAAATCAATCTCACTGAAATCAGGGACAAGGCAAGGCTGCCCATTGTCTCCATATCTCTTCAACATAGTACTTGAAGTCCTAGCTAGAGCATTAAGATAACTAATGGAGATCAAGGGGATACAAATTGGAAAGGAAGAAGTCAAATTATCACTATTTGGAGATGATATGATAGTATACCTGAATGACCCCAAAAACTCAACCAAAAAACTCCTTTAGCTGATAAACACCTTCAGCAAAGTGGCTGAATACAAAATTAACTCAAAAAAATCAGAAGCCCTCCTGTATATCCAAGACAAAAGGGCTGAGAAAGAAATCAGGGAAGCAACACTCTTCACAATAGCCACTAATGACATAAAGTACCTTGGGGTGATTCTAACCATGGAAGAGTGAAAGACCTGTTTGAGAAAAAAAAAAAAAAAAAAAAAAAAAAAAAAAAAAAAAAAAAAAAAAAACTTCAAATCTCTGAAGAAAGAAATTGAAGAAGATATAAGAAAATGGAAAGATCTCCCGTGCTTATAGATTGGTAGGATTAACATTGTGAAAATGGCCATCCTGCCAAAAGCAATCTATAGATTCAACGCAATTCCCATCAAAATACCAACACAATTCTTTACAGACCTTGAAAGAAAAATTCTCAGCTTCATATGGAGAAACAAAAAACCCAGAATCTCCAAAACGATCCTGTACAACAACAGATCATCTGGAGGTATGTCCATCCCTGATCTCAAGCTGTACTACAGAGCTATAGTAACAAAAACTTCATGGTACTGGCATAGAAACAGAAAGGTGGATCAATGGAACTGAATAGAAGACCCAGAAATAAACCCACACACCTATGAATACTTGATTTTTGACAAAGAAACCATAACCATTCAATGGAAAAAAAGACAGCATCTTCTTTGTGGTGCTAGTCCAACTGGATGTTTACATGCAGAAAAATGCAAATAGATCCATACTTATTACCCTGCACAAAAATTAAAGTCCAAGTGGATCAAAGACCTCAACATAAAACCAGATACTCTAAATCGGTTAGAAGAAAAAGTGGGGAAGAGTCTAGAATTCATTGGTACAGGAGAAAACTTCCTGAACTGAACACCAATAGCACAGGCTCTAAGATCAACAATCAATAAATGGGACCTCATGAAACTGAAAAGCTTCTGTAAAGCAAAAGACACTGTTGCCAGAACAAAACAACAGCCTGCAGACTGGGAAACGATCTTTACCAACCCTACATCTGACAGAGGACTGATATCCAGAATATATAAGGAACTCAAAAAGTTAAAAACAATAAATCAAGCAATCCAATTAAAATAATGGGGTATGGAGCTAAACAGAGAATTTTCTGTACAGGAATATAGAATGGCAGAGAAACACTTAAAGAGATGGTCAACGTCCTTAGCCATCAGAGAGATGTAAATCAAAACGACCCTGAGATTTCACCCTACACCCATCAAAATGGCTAAAATCAAAAACTCAAATGACAACACATGCTGGAGAGGTTGTGGAAAAAGGGTAACCCTCCTCCATTGCTGGTGGAAATGTAAACTGGTACATGCACTTTGGAAATCAATCTGGTGCTTTCTCAGACAATTAGGAATAGCACTTCCTCAACACCCAGCTTTACCCCTCCTAGGCATATATCCAAAAGTTGCTCAAGTACACAACAAGGACATTTGCTCAACCATGTTGGTAGCAGCTTTATTTGTAATAGCCAGAACCTGGAAACAATCCAGATGTCCATCGACGGAGGAATGGATACAGAAATTGTGATATTTTTACACAATGGAATACTACTTAGGAACTAATAAAAAGAGGAAATCATGAAATTTGCAGGCAAATGGTGGGATATAGAAAAGATCGTTCTCAGTGAGGTATCCCACAAGGAGAAAGACACACATGATATATATTCACTTATTTAGACCTATAAGATATGATAAACATAATGAAATCTATGGAAGATAAACTAAATCTAAAGAAGATAAACAAGAAAGAAGACCCAGGGTAAGATATCAATCCTCACTTAGAAAGACAAATGGGATGGACATTGGACGTCGGAGAAAACAAGTAACAGGACAGGAGCCTACCATAGAGGGCCTCTGAAAGTCTCTACCTAGCAGTACATCAAAGCATAACCAAACCTCCGGGAGAGTGCAGGGAATCATATGAAAGAAGGGGAAGTTCATATGACCTGGAGAGGATAGGAGCTCCATAAGGACCAAATATATCTGGGCACAGGTGTCTTATATGAGACTGTTTCTCCAACCAATGACCATGTATGGATTTAACCTATAACCTCTGCTCAGATGTAGCCCGTGGTAGCTCAGTAACAAAGTGAGTTTCTATAGTTCCCCTTACTTATTTTTGACATGAACTCAATGGTGGGCTCTTTGATCTCCCCACCCACCAAAGAAGGAGCAGCCCTGTTAGGCCAGAGGAGGGCTTTGCAGCCAGTCCTGAAGATAACTGATAAAACAGGTTCAGATGAAAGGGGAGGAGGTCCTCCCCTAATAGTGGACTTGGAAAAAGGCAGGGAGGATATGAGAGAGGGAGGGTTGGATTGGGAGGGAATGAGGGAGCAGGATAATGCTGGGATACAGAGTTAATAAAATGTAACTAATAATAAAAATAAATTAAAAATGATCATTGATCATTGCATAAAAAAAAAACTTTACAACACTCTACAGTTTAGATAATTATTTTTTAGTGCAATCAAGTATTGGCTTTTCTCTGTATCACTGAGTAGGAAAAAGAATTATTTCCATTCTTGTCTGTTATGTTAAGCCAGAATCTTCAACTGTGATGAATATTACAATCCATTATGGATCTTTTAAAGAGTGTAAGAGTTCAAGATGAAATAACTTCCCAGTCAAGGGAAACATATTCTATCCAGTCATCCCAGCTTTATTTTATTTGTTCAGTCCTGCCACAAACAAACAAGCAATCTTAAAAAAAAAAATAGTTTAAGGTAAAAAAAAATTTCCAATCCTCCCTTCTTCTGGAAAAAAAATTAAAAAAAAATCTCATTTTTTTTTTTTGTGGTGTCTTTGGCACCTGTCTTCTTTTAGATTTCTAAAAGAATCAGTCTATTAATAGATAAGAATTAATGGTCATCTTTATGTTTGCCGTGACTTCCAGATCAACCTTGATGTTATCATTATCAAATGTCCTGTGACTTTCATGTGTGATATGCTCAGGATCACTGATTTTTTTAGGAATATCCATTCTATTTGTCACTGAGCATAATGATTTGTAATAATATTTTATGATTTTTTACAATGCTCAAGTTTCATATCTACAACTTAATATAACAAATGCTCAGAAGGATTATTTTTCAAGTGTCCCAAGGTCTAAGGCTGGACTCCACTCATCTTCCAATGGGATTCTCAGAAATGGAGCCTAGGATCCCATGAACTGTGAAGTGGCTTTCATGTCTTTGACATGGGGCATCTGGGTTTGACATGAAACCCTGGCTTGTATTTCCATACTTCCATTTAAAAATGTGGGGATATCTTGTTTACTTGATTTTCTTTAGATATTTTTGAGAGAACTGATTTTTTAATATACAAATCATTTTTATTTTATTGTCTGCCACACCTTAGTATTTTTTTTACCCAAACCTTGGGGTTTAACAGTATGAAGAAATACCTTAGATTGCTCATCAGGGTCCCACTAGGTTTGTGCATACAGTTTCAGATCTTTTGTTTCATGCTATATCACAAACAAGTTTTGTCCCATTTACTTTGTTTTCTATTCGGACCCCTCTTATACCTCCATGCAACTATCTTTCTTTATTCATTTTTAAGTTCTTTCTTCTATAATTTTCCTTTTCCACTTGTCATTAGTGTGCTGTTAGAGTTCACATTCAGTCTTTACTTCTGAAGCCCGCCTCTGGCCATGTCTTCTCAGACTTCACTGCCTCTCTCCAGTATGCTTTTTCTTTGTCTTTTTTTTTTATTTTATGGAAATCAGTCTTTCCTTATACTATAGACCTCTTTTTCAAATTCCAGACATAGGGAGGATTTTTAATTAAAATACCACTTACTTACATATTTTGTTTTTCATCAATATTTGATATTAAATATAAAATATTAAATAATATTAAATAATTAATAATTATATAATTAAATAATAATTGATATATTATAATATAATATCTTACATACAATATGTGAATATAATAATATTAATAATTAAATAATATTAAATATCACTTAACAAAGTGACCATGAACGTACCTTGAGATGGCTTAGCAACTAAAGACAATCTTTAGTTTGTTCAAGACCTGAGATTCAAGACCTGAGATTCATTTGTTGGAAAAAGCCAACAACTCCTTCAAGTCATTCTCTGACCTCCACATATATGTGGTGACACAAAAGTATCCTTACATGCATACACATGTGCATATACACACTATATGTGTGGGACACAGGAAAAAAATAAATAGAAAATAATACAAGTTTTTGAAAGAACAAACATGATGCTCTCTACTGTATACATTACAAAAAAGATATATGTACACTACCAACACCCTGTAGTACATAATTGACTTTCTTTATAAAAACAAAAATTATGTTGAAAAACAGAACATTTTACAGCTTATTCAGGGACTGGAGAGGTGGCTCAGAAATTAGGATCAACTTCTGCTCTCTCAGAGATCCCAAGTTCAATTCCTAGACTAAATCAAGCATCACATATGCAGAAGAAATCACTTGTGTCTGTATGGAAACATCACCTGCCAATGAAAAGCTAATGGCTTATAGTTGAGGAAGGAAATAAGAGGTGGGACATCCAACAGACAAAATGGATTCTGGGGTAGAACCAGATGCAGTAGATTGCCCAACAAAATTTGAGGAGGACAGACGCATGACACCTGAGCATAGGTAACTATCCACATGACAGAATGTAGATTAGTATTATAGACAGAATGTAGCTTGGTAGATAAGTATTGGGTTATTTTAAGTTATGAGTTAGTCAGAGAGAGCCTAGCTATATGGCCTAGGTATTTTTAAGCACTTTTGGAGTCTCATGAGTCATTTTTCTGGGGGCTTCAGGCTGGGAGGAAAAACCACCATCGCAAACATAATCACATGTAAGTCCAGGAACAGTGCATCTGATATCTCTCATGGCTTCCTTGGCATCTACACACAGGTAGCACAGCACACACTTAGGCTCATGGGGAATAAATCAACAAATTTTAAAAAGGCTTATTTGTAATGGTATATGTCTTTCCCAAAATCTCAGTGTTGACATGATGAATGAAAATGTAGTGTCCAATATTACAACGTATGTGAAGCCTTTTGCCACTGTTGTAGATAGCTGGGAGGAATAGTCTAAAGGGACATTTGGGTTAATTTTGGAGAGTTCAGTCTATCATGAGTTGGCTCCAGTCTGAAGCTGGGAAAAACAATGGCAGTGAGAGCAAGAGGTGAATGTTCTCAGAGCAGGCATGAGGGAAGCTTACTGCAGTACTCAGCTATCTTGCTCTATACCCTCCCACAGAGTGAGGCTATACTACCTCTCCTCTCTGGTGTGTACAGTCTTCACCCTATACCCCAGCCTGCCAGCACCTTCACCTTACACTTCTCAGGCTTTGTAGTTGAGATAAAACAAGTTTTATAGTTTTAAAGTGACCAGACTTGAGTGTTTTCACCTAACATTGAAGCAAAGAAACCAAGACCTGCATTAAAACAACTTTCATGTGTTGGTTCTCTCCTTCTACCATTTGGTTCCCAGAAACTTAATTCACATGTTCCGGGTGGGCAGAAAGTATCTTTAAGACACAGAACCATCTCAAATGACTGCCTAGTGTAAAATAATTGCTGAAGTCAAAGACAATATCATTTGTACCACACAGAGTTTTACTCTATAGAAACAATCATAGCATTATTATTTTTTACCTATAAATATATTCAATCACAAATGTAGCTGTTAAATTTCTTGGACCTTATTTTCAGTGTCCCAAAGCCCAATTTCCCTTTTCAATACATGCCTAAAATGCTCTCATTCTTTCTCCGGAGCAGCAGATGTCAATTTGATACAAGCACTTCTTAATCCATCAAATAGCTATGTCTAGGGTAACTGTAAAGGCAGACTTGATGGCTTTGATAACTGGAGATGAGGCTTTCAGGGCTCTTTACACTATGACACCATGGAATGAAGTAGCTTTAAAATGTCCTTTTGCTTTCCTTGTTCCTATTTTCTGAGTAAAACAACTGAGCACCTTGTGGGGTTGGAGAATAAGCATTAAAGTAGATAGTCAAAAGAAATGTACTCTGAAGGGAGGGATTGTTATGACACCAGAGGCCACTGGAGAGCCCAGAGCTCAGCACTGAGGCCTTAGATGACAGATCTGTGCTCCTTTGGAGCAAGAAGCTTTTTAGATTTAAGCCAGTTAAAAGGTGGAGAACAGCTTGTGGGTCATGATGAAATGCTTACCCTCTCTCCAGAAATGCCAGCAGCCTGTCACAGTCATCCATCTGTGTGACAACACCCATCTACTGCCAGAGAAGACACCAAATGCGAACATTTCTTCCACTCTGATCAGAACTAACTGAATTTGCATTGTCAATGTTTTGATAATCAGGACCTGAGAAATTTTGAAACTAGATCTTATCTGACTACATAATTGGTATAAAATGTATTTAAATTGCAGTTCAGATCAATGTACTTATCTGTTTGGTTTTTACAACAGTGATATCTTAGAACACATAACAATGCAGTTTAGTTCAACTTCGCAAATGAGAGCTTGCTATACATGAGCAAAAGTCATCTTAAAGTGAAAGGGAAAGAGAAAATAATGACAGAGGTAAGAATGCCCAACTTGGTAGCTTTCCTGTGAGAAAGAGTAAAAATGTTACAGACACAAAGGGCTAAGAGAACAGCATGCTGGGAGTGTTTGGACTATTAGAAATGCCTAAATCCAGAGGGTACAGACTGCAGTATGCCACTCTAATTCATGATGACAGGAACCACTCTACCCAACTGTGCTCTAGAAATTAAGGAATGGAAATACGCTTCGAAAACTACATTTTAAATGGAGAAAACCGGTTTCTTATATTAAAGTAAGCACGCTTATGTTTTAATTCCGCTTATGATTGTTCTCTCTCTTTAATGCTATACACCTACAAGCTGTCACTGTGTGGCCAAGAGGGCATAGTTCTTTTGGTGGTCAAAGAGCCCAGGAATGATGACGTCTGCAAAATTGCTCAGTGAAATCAAACATGCCTGTGTGTGTGCACGTGTGTGTAAGTGTAAATGTGTGCTTATCTAAGCATGTCTGTATGAATGTATGTGTGTATGTACAGTCACACTAGTGTGTGTTTGTGCATATGTATATGAGTATCTGTGTATATGGGTACGTGTGTGCATTTGTATGTTATATATATACACATGTATGAGTGTATGAGTATATGGCTATATATATACACGAGTGTACATGGGGATATGTATACATGTGTGCCTGCATGTATGTAATTATACGTGTGTATATGTAACTGTGTACACACGTGTGTATGTATATGAATGTTCATGCAGTCTTGTACATTAAAATAAATGCTATTCTACTTCATTAAAATCTTTCTCTTGCAAGCTCTATGAAGAATTGTGTTGGTATTTTGATGGGAGTTGCACTGACTCTGTAGATTGCTTTTGGCAGGATGGCTATTTTTACTATGTTAATTCTACTGAGCCATGAGCATGGGAGATCTTCTGATAACTTCTTTAATTTATTTCTTTAGAGACTTGAAATATATTTTTTTCAAACAGGAAGAAGATGCTGAGACTCACAGCCAAACTTTGAACATAGTGCAGGGAATCTTAAGAAAGAAAGAGGAGATAAAAGACCTGGAGGGAATAGGAGCTCCACAAGAAGAGCAACAAACCCCCCCCAAAACAAAACAAACAAACAAACAAAAAAAAAAAAACTAGGCCCGGGGGTCTTTTCTGAGACTGATACTCCAACCAAAGACCATGCACGGAGATAACATAGAACCCCTGCACAGATGTAGCCACGAAACTCAATCTCCAAGTGTGTTTCCTAGTAAAGGGAGGAGGGGTTGTCTCTGACATGACCTCAGTGGCTGGCTTTTTGATCACCTTTGCCTGGGGGGGAACAGCCTTACCAGGCCACAGTGGAAAACAATGTAGCCAATCCTGATGAGACCTGATAGGCTAAGGAAAGATGGAAGGGAAGAAGGACCTTCCCTATCAGTGGACTGGGGGAGGGACATGGGAGGAGAGGAGAGAGGGAGGATGAGATTGGGAAAGGATGAGGGAGGTGGTTACTGCTGGGATACAAATTGAATATATTGTAATGAGAAAGAAAGAAAGAAAGAAAGAAAGAAAGAAAGAAAGAAAGAAAG
>NW_026592732.1:9108139-9110915 GCF_907164565.1 Psammomys obesus
AGAAAGAAAGAAAGAAAGAAAGAAAGAAAGAAAGAAAGAAAGAAAGAAAATTCAGAAAGAAAAATCTTTCTCACATTTCTAGCTACATTATATTTGCAAAGGAGTAAATGCAAATCAATATATTTTTTCTCAACATAGCATGCTTTTGCCATAAGACCGTTTTGAAAGGTCATATATAATTAAGGGTTAACTTTACACTACAGAGACAACTACAAAGCAAAGCTTGAGAGCAGGTGTGGAGTTTTAAAGTCTTAAAATATAGGTGTGACTGTCACTGACAAGAAATGGAGGTATTTTTCCCCCCTGGAGTATTTCATTGGCCTTGAAATGAGTCAGTCTAATAAGATACCCTTCTCGAGGGAGAAATGCTCATGGGAGAACATTTCTTTAAGATGCCATTGGTGTCTTCATTAGAGGTGATTAATTGACAGCTGGAAGAGGCTCTTAGAGGAGGCCAGGGTCTGGAAATATCATATAACAAAGGGGTAACACCACATTCTCTGATTGGCCTGGTTTTGGACATACTATTTTTATACTTCAAACACTGTTTATTTGATTTGTCTGGATTAGGTTAAAATTCTTTCTTTCTTGGCTCTTAACCTCTGGGATTCTGTAATACTAAGTAGTATACATGCATGTGAATGTGCCAGCAGAAGGATGTACTGCAAGACAATGACTTTTCTTCTTATATTCCAGTAATTATCTCTCTATGAACTAAATGACTATTTTAAAGCTGGAATGAAATAGTAAGTACATTTCCCCATTTTATTATGTTATTATTACACTTTTATTTGAGATATATTTGTACAATAATTTTTTTAATAGTATAGAAATAGAAGATACAGAAGTGTTTCAAGCTGACCAGTCCAGGGTCAGCTGACCTTCTTGACCTGGGCCTGAAGTGAACAAGCTCCTCATTGTGATGATAATATGTGTCAGACAAGCTTCAAAACCAGAGCCATGTACCAGAGTAAGAGGCAGATGGAAAGTGGCCTGGGTAAGGCAACCTTCGAAGACCCCAGTAACTTCCAACCTCCCAAAGTTCTATGTTCTCAAAAAAAAAAAAAAAAAGAATTGTAAATAAACTAATGGATATATCATTGTTTAAACCAGATTTTTTTTTTAGATTCAGTTGTTTCCACAATGTCCTACAGTGGATGAATTTATGAGAGAAGATTCCATAGTCAAACCACAGCACAAAGTTTACAATGAACTGTGATTCCTTCACAGTACCTACTCTCTTGTTTATCCCTCATCCAGAAGAAATTCTCTCTGTATTTCAACTCAGAAATATGTTATTGAATTTTCTTCTTGTATTTCTAAACATCACATCTACAGGCTAGTTGTGCATTAGATCTAGAGTCAGAAAGTGTTCAATGTCCTATTTTTCCTGCTGCATGATGCAACTATTTCTTTCTTGTCATCTAATAAGACAGTCATCAAAGAGGTATCAATTTTTGGAGTCTGGATACAATAGTATGTGTGACTATCATCTATGCAGTACACAAGCCATTGCATCATTTAAACTGCTGTTCACAGTCATGGTGAATTCAGCTATAAATGGTGGGTTAAGGTGCTATAACAGAAAAACCAACATTATTTCTATTGTGATAGGTTCTGAAGAGCTGTGCATTGTCAATATAGTTATTCTCTGCTCAAATAGGGAGCTACAGAACTTGCCAGGGACAGACTTTGTCAGTACAAGAAACTGATAGTTCTTGACCTTCGTATAAGTAGATGAAGCCTGCACATAACCACATAAATGTTTAAAGATCTCCTTTTCTATATATTCATTTCCATTCACTAAATCAGATACATACATCTGACATGAACCAGGTTATTTTGTCACTGATGGGAAATTCAATTGCTTGTATAATCAGAGGCCCAATCAAAATATGATTATGGTTCCTAATAGCCTTAGAGAAGTCCCACCTACAATATTAAATTGTGCCCTATGTTTCCAACATAGACCCAAGAGGATGTGTATTTCTTTAATTTCATGTTCTATCCTCTTATGAAAATACTTCCCTGCCTCTGTCCCAGCAATTTCATAATTACACACCAAATTGATAACTCAGCTTATGTTTATACATTTCAGTATTATTCAGAGCTAGGCCATATTATCATAGAAAATGATAGATTTTCAAGAATGTATTTGTTTTTAAACTCAGAAGAACAGAAGTCTGTGCTGAGGCTTAGTGATAAACACAAAACAACAAAGTTGTCTTGCACAAACCACAGAGCCAGTGTTTTCTCTTGTACTTTGGAGAGGAAAGGAAAAGCCCATCTCTTTACCACTTTTTATTAAGACATTAGAGATATTTTGTTCTCTTTGATCCAAATTGTCTTCAAAATGCTCTTTTTTTTTTTTTCAAGTTCCTGCACTAATGGGCACTCACTAGATCCCTGGACATTCACCACTCCTCACTTCCCTTTGGGGTTCCTGAAACATAGATTCCTCCTGTGTTGAATTATATGACACCCCTTCTCTTAATTTAATGCCCTTCTTTAGTTGAGCATATAAGAAATTAAACATTGGCTTAACGATGATATGAGATTTGGAAGAAAACAGTGAGATGGAAAAGAAGGTTAATTTATAGGAAGGGTGTATAAGATAAAGCTACATGAAAACCTACCTCACAACCTGACCAAGACTAACTGGAAAGGAAAGAAAAGCATAAGTGATGTAAGATGGAGCTAGTTTTATTTTCTTCTTTTTTGTCTTCTTCTTCTTCTTCTTCTTCTTCTTCTTCTTCTTCTTCTTCTTCTTCTTCTT
>NW_026592732.1:9110925-9115571 GCF_907164565.1 Psammomys obesus
TTCTTCTTCTTCTTCTTCTTCTTCTTCTTCTTCTTCTTCTTCTTCTTTACTTTTAAATTGTTAGACAATTCTACTCCCATAAAATATGAGTGTTTAAGAGCAACCAGAGAGCTAGGCATTGAATACCTCTCTACAAGCTTGCAGATACCACAGGTAAAATGATGGGCTCTTTTCTTGAAAAGCTCAAGGGTGAATCCTGGTCTAGAGGGCACATTAAACAACAGTAAGAAAACAAACAAACTAAAAACAACCTCAGGGCTGATGATGAACATTTTGATTTATTCTGCCTTTTTGTATTTCTCATTCTTTGACTTTTTTTTCTGCAAAAGAACCTGGCGTTTCAGCTTGCTGGGCACTAACCAGCCCCATGGCTTTTAAACTGGTGTGCACAAAGCCCAGTTGAGGGAATTCAGCTGGCTCTGCTCCGCTGAGTTGTCATTCTTTCTTACGGAAATACCTAAGCACAGGCCAGGACTTAAAAATGCACTAGCCAGTAGACAAGTGTTACCCAGGACTGAAGCCTATCTTGAGATATTTATTATAGTATTCTCTTGTGGTAACGTGTGCATCTTTATAGATTCTCAGTCTCGGCTGGAAGTTATTTCCTTTTAGACATTTGAACACTCTCAAGAAGGTCACCAATCTTAGGCAATGTACTTGTATATATGGACTTTAACTCTAAAGTTCACTTACTAGAACCAGAAGAGGGATTAATTTTAACACAAGCCTCAGCCAATTTCTCCTGACAAACTCAGGTATCAGAGAAGGTACTAGGAGATGTTGTGGAAGGATGTGACTCCTCTAGCAGAATGTGACTTGATGCCATACAGTTAGGTAGGCACCAGATTCATATACCAGGAAAAGAGAACTGGGAAAAGATTAGAAGTCCTTTTCATGGAGTATCTTCATGATAGTTATAGCAAGAATTTGTATCTTTTTCTAAACAAAGGCTCACATACCATCAGTCAATTCTGATGTTTTTCTTTGTCTCCTTGATTTTAATTTTTCTTATTATAAACCAAAATATCATTTACACATATCACATAAGCAATATAACAGTATAAGAGTTAGAATAAAATGTTTATATGTGCCAACAAGGGAAACAACTGTAAGACTTCCAGACAAGTGACAGAGGACTGTAGACTTCTAAAACAAGCAGGAAGGCATATTTAGAAAGAAGATAGCGCTTCCTCAAGATCCAGCTATACCACTCCTAGGCATATATCCAAAAGAGGCTCAAGTACACAATAAGGATATTTGTTCAACCATGTTTGTAAACAGCTTTATTTGTAATAGCCAGAAACTGGAAACAATCCATATGCCTCTCAACTGAAGAATGGATACAGAAATTGTTGTACATCTACACAATGGAATATTACTCAGCAATAAAAAACAAGGAAATCATGCAATTTGTAGGTGAAAGGTGGGAACTGTAAAAGATCATCCTGAGTGAGCTATCCCAAAAGCAGAAAGATGCACATGGTTTATACTCACTCATATAGACATATAATATAGGATAAACCTACTAAAATCTGTGCACCTAATGAAACTAATCAAGAGGGAGGACTCTGGATAAAATGCTCAATCTCCATTCCGAAAGGCAAAGAAGATGGACATCAGAAGAAGAAAACAGGAAACAAGTTAGGAGCCTGCCACTAAGGGCCTCTGAAAGGCTGTGCCCCGCAGACTATCAAAGCAGATGCTGAGACTTATGGCCAACTGTTGGGCAGAGTGCATGGAATCTTATGAAAGAAGTGGGAAATAGTAAGATCTGAAGAGGACAGGAGCTCCACAAGGACAACAACAGAACCAAAAATTCTGAGCACAGGGGTCTTTCCTGAGACTCATACTCCAACCAAATACCATGCATGGAGATAACCTAGAACCCCTGCACAGATGTAGCCTATGGCAGTTCAGTATCCAAGTGGGTTCCATAGTAATGGGAACAGGGACTATCTTTGAAATGAACTGATGGGCCTGCTCTTTGATCACCTCCCCCTGAGGGGGAAGCAGCCTTACCAGGCTGCAGAGGAAGACAATGCCACCACTCAGGATGAGATCTGATAGACTAGGATCAGAAGGAAGGAGAGGAAGACCTCCCCTATCAGTGGAATTGGGGAAGGGCATGCATGGAGAAGGGGGAGGGAAAGTGGGATTGGGAGGGGAGGAAGGAGGGGCATATGGTGGATAAAAAGTGAATACAATGAATTAATAAAAATTAAAATAAAAATATATTGAAAAAAGAAGGTGTTGGGACTTGGACCTGATTCCATTGGAGAAGCCCTTTAAAAGTTTTGAAATAAACAGTATGCCTTTAAGAAAAAGATCAGAGTAACTGAATGTGCATCATGGGAAAATATTTCTACTTTCTTTAAAGAAGATAGAATAAAGATGGACTCAAGAAAAAGAAAACAAGTACCTTGACTTGATTTATTCTGTCTGCTCCTGTAAATTATGACAATATTGTCCTTGACCTGAATTAAAAACCATCACATTCTGTGAAACTCACCACACCGAAAGAGGGAGTAGTCTTCAGTGTTTACCTTTCTGTCTCTCTCACCCAGAATTATGCTTAGCTTTCCCACAGTCCAGAACCACACACATAAATACTATCACTTGCTTGACCTGTTTGGGAAAAGAATGTGTGGAAGCTGTTAGATAGTGCCGCTCTGAAAGTTGACCTGAAGTAATGAGCACTCCAAACCAGCAGGATTCAGAACATACACTCATCCTGCACCATCTATTTTAGACAAACAATGGGAAGCTTAAAATACCCAGCTTGTCAGGGTGGCTCTTTTGAAATGAAATCTTTCAGGTGACTTGTTTGCCCTCCATCACAAGGTCACAGGGGAGACAGAACAAGTTTCTTTGATGTGTGGTGACCACAGGGAAAAAGAATAGTGTGGCAATGACCTCGCTAGCATGAGAACCCTGTTTGTTATTCTGTGAAGTGTTGCCTATTATTTATTTAGATGACAATAAATTCTTCTTAGCAACTTGGCAACATTTCCAAATAATTATTCCTCCTCTTAAAACCGTATCTCTTTTATTAGGCTATTACTTTGTATGTCTCAATGTAAAATAAATCTCAATACCACATATATCCATAAAAGCACATTACTTAGCTGCAACAATCCAAAGGGTGGCATTTAAAATTCAATAGCTTGATGCATAGAATTAATTAAACTGTGTCATAAAATTTCTAAAATCTCATTATATCCATTTTATATCTTCTCTATGAAAATGATCTCCTGCCTTAAAAGTAAAAAGAAAGGAAAAATTTGTTTCCTATCACCATAGTGGCATGACTCAGAATTACACATGAACAATCTATCCAGTTGGGATTTAATTAACATTATATCACAAAGGATCAAGAAATCTAGAACAGTTGAAGAAGTGGCCACGAGCTTTAAGCAATAGGAACATCCCCTATTTGATTTAAAACAAAATGAGTGGAGACCTAAGAAAACAAACAAACAAGCAGACACACAAAAACTTCCAAAACATATGCACAGTAGCTCTGGACAGAGTCTGTATAAAGCAAGTCAGAGCTGTGGACCTTCACATTTCAATCACCAGCTTGATAAGACAGAGATATGGCCTCTGAGAATTTGAAAGACAACGGGATTTTTTTTAATTTTTTATTTAACTTTTATTAATTATACTTTATTCATTTTGTATCCCCCCATAAGCAACTCACTCCCTCCTCCCCTCCCGGTTCCACCCTCCCCCCTTTTCTGCATGCATGCCCCTCCCCAAGTCCACTGATAGGGGAGGTCCTCCTCTCCTTCTTTCTGATCTTAGTCTATCAGTTCTCATCAGAAGTGGCTGCATTATCAGGGTTCCAGGTCATCTCCACAAATAGTCCTTGGTTGGCGTATGAGTCTCTGGGAAGTTCCCTGTGTTCAAATTTTCTTGTTCTGTTGCTCTCCTTGTGGAGTTCCTGTCCTCTCCAGCTCTTACTATTTCCCACTTCTTGGGATTTATCTTGAAAAGTTTAGTTAAAGCATGAAGACCCACCCACTATGGGTGACACTACTCCCTGGGCCGGATACTAGATTGCACAGAACAGAGAAAGCTAGCTGAGCACACACATTCATCAGTCTCTGCTTCTGAAGCTCCTGCCATCAAAACTTTTCTTCCATGCTGAACTGTACCCTTGAACTGTGAGGTGCAATAAACCTAATCTCCCTTAAGTTGCCTTTATGGGTTATTTTAATCACAGCAACAGAGAATTCAGTTTGGCATAAAGAAGCAAGGGACAATCATAGTTGATCCCTCTACCTCCTCTTATAGATTTCTATTACTATTAATTCTTTATCAAAAATTGGGGCAAAGTGAGGTTCCTATAATTGATGGTGTAGTGATGCTTAGTGATTTAGGTATGGAGCTTGAAAAGTAGTAGACTATAAAACTCCCAAATATAATTGCTTTCACTATTTCACTTTCACTTACAACAAAGCATCAACTGTAACTCTTTAAGATGTAGAAACTCACATTTTCCCATAAGAGGAATATAATACAATGTCTCATCTATCACCCCACAAGGTAAACCATGATTGCACCAATAAGATTATCCCATTAACTTTACTATATATGTATTTACAGGTATATATATATATATATATATATATATATATATATAT
>NW_026592732.1:9115671-9140722 GCF_907164565.1 Psammomys obesus
ATATATATATATATATATATATATATATATATATATATATATATATAGCAATTAATGTATAGTAAATAATACTGTGATAGCTTCCATACTCAGAAACAAAATCTAAATCAGTTATCATAGATTTATTCTCTACACCTTACACACTATCTCCATGGCTCCTTCTCCAAAATTAAAACAGTTAGAAAAGGATTTTGTTTTTGTTTTCGGTATTTTCCTCTTTTCCTGTGAGAAAAACTCAAACTCTGTCCCTATTATTACCAAAGCCTACTAGGGCTTGTCATCAGTGAGCTCTTTCAGATTCTTGTCATCTTGTTATTAAACATAGGGATACAGGATTGCACCCCCTGTTTTCCATATTCTCATCACAGAACTCGCTGCCACACTATGCAGCCATCTATGTGGTTTTTCTAGACTACAGAGTTCAAGCATGCTGTCCACCACAATGATTCAGTGATGTACTGATTTTAGTGTCACAGAACACAAAGTTGTCAAAAGAAAAAAAGGAACAATTTTAGTTTAAAATTTTAGTTTAGTTGAAACTGAAGCCATGTCACCCGGAAAAGTTAAGAGTCCTTTTTTTTATTTTCCCCTTTAACAAAATATATTTCTTTTTTTATTTTTATTTTTTATTAATTACAGTTTATTCACTTTGTATCCCCCCATAAGCCTCTTCCTCCTCCCCTCCCAACCCCACCCTCTCTCCCCCTTCTTCTTGCTTGCCCCTCCCAAGTCCACTGATAGGGGAGGTCCTCCTCTCCTTCCTTCTGATTTTAGTCTATCAGATCCCATCAGGAATGGCTGCATTGTTATCTTCTGTGGCCTGGTAGGGCTTCTCTCCCCTCAGGGGGAGGTGATCAAAGAACAGGCCTATCAGATTATGTCAGAGGCAGTCCCTCTTCCCATTACTATGTAACCCACTTGGAAACTACGCTGTCATGGACTACATCTGTGCAGGTTGAATATAAGGATTTTGAATTTCTCCTAGTCTAAGAGTAAAAATCATTTTCAGTAGGTTATTTGATACATGTTTGATCTCTCAGTTTTCTGTACCTCCAAAATGGGAAAATCATGGAAAGGTCACACCTTAAACTGGTTGCCTCCTAAGTCATTTATCATGTCATAGGATATCACAAAATATAGCTGGTTTTTATTTTGCAGCTGAAATTTAAAGTTCTGGCAAGCCAGGTGCTTTCATCTGGTGAAGAATAATATATACAATGAGGGCCAATTGCACACTTTTCAGTGAGGCTCAGTGCTATCTAGAGAGTAGAGCCACATGTTGACTTACTCACTAGAATGCATCTGTGTAGCAAATGCTTAGTGGGGATTTTATGACTAGACATGGTCCAGGGTGTTTATTTTCTAGACACTCCTTGGAGTAATATTTTATCTTGTTCTTTTTCAAGACCAACCCATTCATCATGCTCCAGGAATTTGTGGTTCCTCATTCCTTTCTGTTGCTCATTCTTAAAAATCTAGGCATGCTTCCCTATTTCTGCTTGCAGATAAAATCTTTCCACTAATAGGCATCAACCCCATATGTGAGGTCCCAAGGCTGTAAGCAGTATAATGAGAACCACCAAAGATATGCCACACCCAGGTATCTAGGTTTCTATAAGCTGGTTGGATGGAATTCTGTATAGAGTCACATAAGTTTGGAGAGAGAGTTGAAGGTCTTAAAGAACTGTCATAAAAGTATGAGGCTTGCTGCCAAGCGTTTGTCTGTGTCTTCTTTGTACACACCCTGCATAAAAATGTTTCTTATCAGCAGAATGAATGCTCCAGTGACCAACTGATGAACAATTTCCATCAGATAACATCTTTCATAATAGACATCAACTGTTTTATATTCACTTAGAGCATCACAATTGAGTGTTCTCTCTACATGATTCAATCACAGGAGAGGAATTGCTTTATTAGACATAACCCCTGCCATCAGAATACAGCATGATTTACCCAAGACTCAGTCTGTACTGATACTGTGCTCTTTGAACTCATTGCAGAAGCCAGTGTGTGCATACTGTCCACTGAGGAAACATATGTATTCTGGATCATATGGCTGAAGTGGCAGGTTTGCTTCCATAGCTTAGATGGGATGCAGACATTTCTCTTTGTATCATTGAAAGTGTCAATACTAATGAGCCCCTGATAGAAGACCTAACCACTTTGTCCTTAAAAAAAGAAATCAAAGCCTGCTAATTATTCTCTCATCCTCACAGGTGGCTTAAGGAACATTAACTTTAGAATCTCCTGAAGTATTCCCCAAATTGAATCTTTGAAATTCCCACAGATGTGTTGTGTTGTGTATTTCATGATTTTCTATTCTATTTTGTTTCAAGTATTTGGGTGTTTTCAATTTTCCAATCATCAACCTCAATTGTCTCAAAAAAAAAAAATCAGTCTGTGAGATGAAGACATTCTGAGGAATGATGATCAAGCTTCCTCAGATTATGTCATTACCCAAAGCAAGAGAGTCCACACTCTAAGCTAAAATAGTCATGGTCTACTATTTCCTTAATAGAAAAAAGGAAACTGTTTCTTATATCATTTCCTGGATCAATAACTACATGACAATATATATAAATACCAATTCAGAGCAGTAATTATGCTTATACTGCATCAGAACCTCTGTTACAAAAATATTACTTTCATGTTGCTCCAAAATCTATTTCTGAGCACAATTATGACCTAAGAATTTCAGAAGAAAAAAACTTTTAATATGTATCATTAATTAAAGAAGCAAATGTCAACGCAGCCATTCTGTAAGACTTCTCAATCACAGAACAGCCTAGAAAGGATCATTACCCAAGTGACTTTGACATCACTGATAGTCTCTGCAACTCCTCAGAGACATGTTTCTGTCTTTTGTTTCAGCTACTTGGCTGAATGATAGGGTTTGGTAGTGGTTTAGTTAGGTTTCTACTGCTCTAATAAAATGTCATGGCCAAAAGCATTTAAAAAGAAAAGATTTACTTCATCTTACAACTCCGAGTAATAGTCTAGCCATAAAGGATGTGAAGGGAGGAAATCAAGCAGGAACGAGAAATGAAGCAGAAGCAATGGAGGAATGCTGTTTATTGTCTTGCTTTCTATGGCTTGCTCAGCCTACTTTCTTGTACCATCCATAATGTCCTACCAGCAAATGGTAGTACCTACTGTGGGTTGGGTCTTTCCATATCAATCATCAGTAAAGAAAGTAATCCACCAAGCTTGTCAACAAGCCTATCTGTTGGGGCCATTTTCTCAATAAAGCTTCCCTCTCCATAGTCTAACTTGTGTCAATTAAAAATGAACAAACGAACAAACAAACAAACAAAAAACTAGCTAGAACAACTAGAGATCCCAGCATAATATTCAACTGTAGGGAACAAAAGGATAAACTAGAAATTTATATGTTCAAAGATACAATTTTGTGACACAGAAACTAACACAGGATGAGTCATGGCTCCTGTTGACTCATGAGACATTCTTGGATATCACCATCATAACCCAGCACATGAATTAGCCCCGCCCAGCAGCTCTATGTACATTACACTCAATTTGAAACTAATCCTTTGTTTACCTAGTACTGAAAACTATTAACCTCAGGCTTCTCAACCTGTTTCATTTTCTACTTCTGACAAGTACACTGAAAGGAGATACTCACCTCTTGGTATATTTAATTCCCATATTTTAGGCAAGTTTATCTTTAAAAACTGAACTAGCTTTCTGCTAAGTATGGCTTCCTTTGGTAATTATTACAACATTTACTTACTAACAAAACACTAACATATGAAAAAAAAATGAGCTGCAAAGATAAAAACCAAAAGCACACACTTGCCCCAGAGTAACTTACTAAATTGAAGGCAAATATTTAACTATAGAATTAAAGTAATGACAAAAGGAAAATATGCAAGAAAGACATTTAAAAGGAGCTATCACATGCCATGGGTATCATCAAATACTTTCTAGGAAGTAGATTTTAAAAAAGAAAAAGCTAAAGGGACAAGGATGAGAGGGAGGAGCAGTAGTCAATACAGGATTCTAACAGGAGTTTGACCGCATTTATTTTTGACTTTCAGAAAATAACTATTTTAAAGGAAACTAGCATCTTATTATGGATTTGATTTTCCCCCTTTATAGATACTTAGTGATGGTGAGCATATCATTATCTACTAACCATGGTTTATTTTCCTTTGAAAACACTATATTTAGACATTTGAAATCAAATAGAATACTATTCATCCATTAGAATTAGAAAATCCTGTCACCTGCAACACATAGATGGAAATGGAGAACTTTGTTGAGCAAAAATCTAGGGCACAAACATCATGTGATCTCATTCATATGTGGAATGAAAAAAGTGTAGTTCTCACAACTGACAGCTATACATGTTTATCAAACACCAGTGTAAAGAGGGAAGAAAGATGGATGACTATTACAGCTAAAAGGATGAAGTAATTCTGTGACCTGTTGCATAACACAGTCAATAAATTAGCAATGATGAATTATTTCTCAAAATAGAAGACAGAATTTGAAATATATTCACTATGTTTACATGACAAAAGTTTTATAGACCATATGGAAAATATCCTAAGTTGGGTATTAACCAAAATAGCTAGCTAGATATATAGATAGATAGATAGCAAAGCAGCACATTGCACGTCAAACCTGATCTAATAGTGCAACACGATCATAGAAAAATAGATGAATAAATACTCTATGAGCTTATACATGCGCATGTATAGGTTTATGTGCACATCTGCACATATCCATACTTATCTACCTGCACACAAAAATACATACTCACACATACTATACATATCAAATAAATAGAGGGGACTCAAGTGATGTCTCAGTTGTTAAGAGCACCAACTGCTCCTTCAAAGGACCTGGTTAATTTCACAAGCACTCCCATGGTAGCTCACAACTATCTTTAACTGCAATACCAGGGAATCTGGCATTCTCTCTTGGCTTGCAAGGGCATCAGGCAAGCACACAGTACATAGACATGTAACCAGATAAAAACCCAATATGCAAAAAGTAACAAAACTTCAGCACATTTTTAAAAAAGAAAGGAAAGAAAGCATGATCTTCAGAAAGCAGTCTGCTAGCTTCAGTTCAAAGGCCCTGGGGAGATCAATCTTCAAAAAGAAGATAGCTGTAGCATGCAAGTCTTGAGATCTAGACAGATGACAGAAGCCTAATGAAAATGACTGTGGAGACACAAGAGTGGACAGATTCTAAAGTATTTTAAAAGGCCCTTTAACTCTCCTTCTGTTCATCAACTTATGTACATATGATATTTGGCTTCAGGGTTAACAAGAAACTTGCCAGTAAGGCCAGGAATTGCACCTGTATTGCAGGCATTGTGGGGGAGTCGCCGAGAACTTAATAAAGCTCCCAAGCTTCACAAGCGTGAGAAACTGAGCACTGCTCCATTTTTAAAACCCAGGCAGGGGAAAAGTGGAAGAAGTCACCTTTAATGTAAATGATTATTACTTAATCTACAATGAAATTAGCACTAAGAAATCTTTAGATGGTAATTGAATATCATTACCTGGCTAAGTCACACAACATAAAATCTGAAATGCTGAAAGCTGGGTGTTTTCCATGAAAGTGCTTGGTCCCTTTGTGCAGAGAACAATGAGGGACAAAATTCAGCTACTGTGAAACAACCGCTTTGTAACTTCAGATATGCTTCCATAACAGCCTTTATTTTTAACACACTAAATTATAGAAGTTACATGATCCAGCACTATGAAATGATCTGATTCTCCTATCTGGGAAATTGCTTGGAGCTGTTATTCAAACCATTGAGGAACTCCTATTTCATGTCAGATATCCTTTTTTCACTACAAAATCTAATTGTGTGCACTGATTCAAATATTACTGAACTTCAGGTACATCCCCACACCCAAAAGCAAGGTAAAGCATTGGGAAAGCCCTTAATCCCAACACTTGCCCATCACAATTTTGCAACTATTGTTGAAAGTAGAATAATTACCCAAGGAGACAGAGTCCAGAGAACTGTGACAGTCAGTATTGTCTATCAACCAGACCTAACTACAGTACCCAGTTACTCAGAAAAACACACTAATCTGGAGGTTGTTGAGATATTTGTAGACATGACTCTTGTATGAAATCAGTTTGAGTAAGGGATTTGGGTCTAGGTGATATTTTCAGGTAGTACTCACGCAACCGGAGGGCCCTAAATGCTTACAGAATTAAGGCTTTTCTAGAGAAAGAAGCCTGCAGTCAACAACAACCACAACCCGACCAGGTGACTCAGAACTGCAGGTTGCTCTCAGATTGCAACTTTGCTTTTCAAGCACTCATGGACAGATATCTAAAAAGACAACAACAAAGACAAAAACCCCTCTTCAAATGGATCTCTCCCCATCTCTGGCTGAACACAGTCCAAATAGGGCCATTTCATAGAAATCTTCTGGGGTCCTGATCACTTAATGAGGAAAAAGAAAAGGTTTTTTCTTTTTCTTTTCTTTTTTTCTTTTTCTTTTCTAATATGTGGGCTTTTGAGAAAAACATGACCCTGGTTTTTGTTACACTGTACTGTGGAACAGGTTTTAGTGGTTGGTATGGTAGAGAGAAAATATGGCAATGTCTTTGTTGTTAATTGAATTCTGATGTTACTCAAATTCTGATAGTATTTTTCCTACTACCTTCTTCTGAATAGTGACAGTAACCATCTTTCATGGGAAGGTTCCCACATTTCTGTACTACTAACCAGTCCTATAAGCATAGTTTTGGGCACAAACAAGTATTTAATGCTAAGATATTCTTCTTTGCTGAAAAGGACTGAATTAAGTAAGATAAAGAAACTTGCATGAAAATGGCATTATGGAGTCAACAAAACAACCTTGTGAAAGTTACAAAAGAAACTCCTACCATGTCTGCTAGCTTTCAAGTATAGTTCATTTCACTCTAGCAGGTGGTCATTGTGGGGCTGCCACCATCCTGAGCTAATGATCTGATTTACCTCTAGTTAATAAGTCCATGGAATAATGTCTACATCATCTGCTGTCTTGAACTGCAATGCTAGAAATACCTTCTGAATTCTCCATCCATTGCACTGTTCACTTCAGGAATTTGTCTGAGGCAACGTGTTTCTGGGTAAATGGTACTCAGAGCACTGAGTCGTGGCTTAAGCCTGTCTGAGGCAACCTTGGAAAAGCACAGCCAGAGATCTGAACATCCCAGGGCTCTCAAGGTTGGTTTCACATTATAATAAAGCACATTATAAATAAATGCCTTTGCAAAAGGAGTTCTTAAAACTTTTATCTTACATTCTCAATAGTTAATTATTTTCTGCATCTTTCTTAATTCATCAAGTCCTCTCTATGAAAAAAGATAGGCCATTCTGATGGGTGTAAGGTAAAATCTCAGGGTCATTTTGATTTGCATTTCCCTGATGGCTAATGAGGTTGAGCATTTCTTTAAGTGTTTCTCTGCATTTGATATTCCTCTGTTGAGAATTATCTGTTTAGCTCTGTTCCCCATTTTTTAATTGGATTACTTGGTTTGCTGCTTTTCAGCTTCTTTAGTGCTTTGTATATACTGGATATTAGTCCTCTGTCAGATAAAGGGTTAGTGAAGATTCTTTCCCAATCTGTAGGCAGTCGTTTTGTTTTGATGACGGCGTCCTTTGCTTTACAGAAGCTTTTCAATTTCATGAGGTCCCATTTATTGATTGTTGCTCTTAGAGCCTGTGCTGTTGGTGTTCTGTTCAGGAAGTTGTCTCCTGTGCCAATGAGTTCTAGGCTGTTTCCCACTTTTTCTTCTAACAGATTTAGAGTATCTGGTTTTATGTTGAGGTCTTTGATCCACTTGGACTTTAGTTTTGTGCAGGGTGATAAATATGGATCTATTTTCATTTTTCTGCATGTAGACATCCAGTTGAACCAGCACCATTTGTTGAAGATGCTGTCTTTTTTCCATTGAATGGTTTTGCCTTTTTTGTCAAAAATCGAGTATTCATAGGTATATGGGTTTATTCCTGAGTCTTCTATGCGGTTCCATTGATCCTCCAGTGTTTTCAAAGCAGATACAAAGACTCATGACCAAACCTTCGGCAGAGTACAGGGAATCATATGAAAGAAGGGGAGTTAATATGATGGGGAAAGAATAGGACCTCCACAAGGACCAAATATATCTGGGCACAGGGTCTTCTCAGAGACTGTCATTCAACCAAGGACCATGTATGGATATAACCTAGAACCTCTGTTCAGATGTAGCCTGTGGTAGCTCAGTAACCAATTGGTTTCCCATAGTGAGGGGAACAAGGACTATTTTTAACAGGAACTCAATGACTGGCTCTTTGACCTCCCCACCCCCCAAGAGAGGAGCAGTCCTGTTAGGCCACAGAGGAAGGCTTTGCAGCCAGTCCTGAAGATACCTGATAAAACAGGATTGGATGAATGGGGAGGAGGTCCCAGCCTATCAGTGGACTTGGAAAGGGGCACAGTGGAGATGAGGGAGGGAGGGTGGGACTGGGAGGGAATGAGGGAGAGAGACACGGCTGGGATACAGAGTTAATAAAATGTAACTGATAAGAAAAAAATAAAATTAAATTAAAAAAAGATAGGCAGCTCAACTTTTAAAGATGCTAATAATCTGCTGTCTAGTGAAGTTAAACTTGATAGGCAGGCAGGCTATGGACCATCGCCTAGGATCTTCGTATGATGGGGACACTTTATTTGACATTCTGGAATGGCAGATTACTGAAAAACCTCGTATTGAGATTTCAGGATCTACCCTTTCTTAGTTCCCATAATAATTATCATTCTGTGCAGACCATGGACTGTCAGGGGAGACACCCAAATGCATACCTAAGATGGAGAACCCAGTTCTTTGCAAGAGTTTAAATATATTTGAAAATAGAATGCTGTGTTCCATCTAATTCTGGAGACATGAGAGTTAAGGGTTGAGATAGGAGAGAAATGTTCTTTCTTTATAAAGAAATTGCAGATCATTAAGAAAATAAAACCCAAGAATCTGAAGTAACAAACGAGAAGGTTCTGTACGTTAGAAGGAAATGTGACCTCACTGGTGAGAGGTCAGAAACTCTGAGGGACAGAGGCACCTTTGTTTTACCCCAGTCCTCGGGGCTTAGTTATTTACTAGCACATGTCACAGATTTCACATAAAATGTTCATTGAATTGATCACCTCCCCCTGAGGGGGAGCAGCCTTACCAGGCCACAGAGGAAGACAATGCAGCCACTCCTGATGAGACCTAACAGACTAGGATCAGAAGGAAGGAAAAAGAAGACCTCTTCTATCAGCGGACTTGGGGAGGGGCATGCATAGAGAAGGAGGAGGAAGGGAGGGATTAGGACAGGAGAGGGAGAGAGCTACAGGGGGGATACAAAGTGAATAAAGTGTAACTAATTAAAAAATAATAGAATAAAATAAAAATAAAGATAAATGTTCATTGTAAGCCTGTATCTAACATTTAAATGTAGATATTGACTAAATTCATTAGTGATTTCAGCAAAATAACAAAGCAAACTTCCCCTCTTGCAAATTCTTGGAAGATTGTGGGGTTTTACCTTTTTTTTTAATAAAACTTTTTTGAGATTATTTGCTGCTCTCAAACAATGCTACATTCAATTTGTAGATTTCTCCTCTCTCCACGTTGCTTTAAGATCATAAGCACATGCATTCTTCTTCTGTGAGATTATAAGATATTTATTTAATTTCCCTCATCCTTTTTTTTCCCCTCTTCACACCCTCCCACATACATCTCCATGTTCCTTTTCAAATCAATGGCCTCTTTTTTCACTAATTGTGACTTACCTTCCTAAAATGATGCTTCAGTGGGTGTTTTATTCTAGTTAAGGGGACATGATAACTCAAATATTTGCTCTGAAACACCAGAGGTCAGATTCTGGTGTGTCGGGTTCTAACGAAACTTCAATTTCTTTATTGTAATTAAGAAAATGTAATATCCCTTATTCTCATCTGGAGCAAATAGTTCCTGAGCTTGACTTCTTATTGCAGGTTAATATGCTGCAAATATTTTTCAGTAATTTTGGCCAACCTAAATGGTATTTAAAAATCACCAAATGGACAAGAGCAAAATGAGGCTCATTGAGAACCCATCTCACCCACTCCCTGATGCACATTTGTGGTCTGTACCTGCCTCAATACCAACAGCCCTGGAGTCCTGGAGTCCATAGGTGGACAGCAGAACACGGGCCAGCATCCAGCTTGCTGCTATTTCTAGGCTCCCGTATCTGCTAAAACAGTTAACCAATCTTCCATTTTGTGACACCTTCTCTAACAAAAAATCTTAAGAGATAACATTAAAACAGATAAACATAAGTTATGTTCACGTCTCAAAGCAGCCAGGGAGGAGTGATAATAAATATCCGCTCTCCATTAGATTAATCCTGCAATTCTCAAAATTCAGAAATGTTATCATACGTTTAGATAAAGTTGGCAGAAGTTCAAGCTTATTTAAAAACACAAAAATAATGAAATTTGATTACGGACATAGCCTAGGTTATAAATAAAGGTCAAGTAGAGATTCTGAGAGAGAATAAATTTATGTCAGGCCTTGAAAGATATATATATATATATTTAAAAAAGCAATAAACTAAATGCAGTTAAGTCCCAGTTGCATGTCCCTAGGCCTAGTTAGGCCTGGATGATTGTAGTATTATTTGAAATATTTTTAATAGAGAGCTGAATATTTATTCTAAACATAAAATAAAATAAAATGATATAGACAAAGCAATGTGGGGGATAGTATGGCGATATAGGCAGCACAGTGTCCGATGCTTGTTGAATTTATTAGACACCAGTTTATGAATGCACATTCTATGAAATGTGATAATTTTCAAAGCCGGCAATATTTTAGTTGATAAGAGATTTCAAAGCTTTTATTCTCCAATTCTTTATCTGAATGCTTATGCCAGTATTTTAACCCCCATGACTGCACTCATTACAGTCCTAAAACTCAGAAAACAAATTCAAGTGTCCTACAAAATAACAGTAACAGAAGGCTTGGATTTCATTCTAACTGGTACACACTCTTGATTTCAGTCCAGCCCAGCATCTAGCTATTCACAGCTACCACAGAATACACAAAAGGGAGTAAAAAAACATTGGGCTGTCAAAGGCTTTCTACACAATCTGAAGCATCTATTTTCAGATAAAATATACACACACTCATAAACGTGGATGTTAAATACTAATACACAATAAACTTCATATGTTTAACTATATAAACTACAATTATATATGTACTTATAAAAGCAAAACATATATACCACTAATAATTCACTTTAATTCTAATTCAGGTGGAATGTAGTTAATAGTTTGTAAACTCATAAAGGAATGAAAAAGCAGTGTGACCTATTGTTCCTTTCATGGAGCCTCTTTAGAAATCACTGTGGAGAAATGATAGGGCAATTCTAGAACTCAGTTTTAATACCTATCAATTAGTCTGTTTAATTACACAAATCACAATTTCACCATGTTTTTCTGGAAAGTTGAGGGACTAAGAAACAATCATTACTAATTTCTTGATTTCCCAATCAAAAATTAGGTAAAGTTCAATCCAGGGATCAAGCAGTGGCAATTCCAGGCAGGAAGGCAACAGCAGAATTACCACTAAAACGGAACATCAGGATTACAACTCCAAAAGTAAAAGAGGAAAGAGGCCAGAAACAGCAGAGTAGAGTTAAACGAAAATGGAGACAAGGCCGGGTCAATATTTTATGCAGAAATTGTGTCCTTGGCATTTGTCTACATGGCATTCTAGTCAAAACCTAAAGGCTTATGTGAAAAAAAAATATTTTCTCAAGCAAAATGTAAGATTTTTCTTACCCACAAATTTTTGTGCACACACAATAAATAAGTGTTTAAGCGATTAAGTGGGTGTGTGGAGCTCGCATAGAACAACTTGCAATAGATAGTTTTGTTTACCGTGTGTGTTCCGGGATTTCACTCAGTCCTCAGACTTGGTGGTTAGCACCTGTATCTGATGAACCATGTCACCAGCTGTCGTGTGTATTCTTGAAATACTGTGGCTATAGCTAAAGAATCTAGTTAAGAGATAACACTGTCATCTCACCAGCAGAAGGGACCTCAGTTTGGACCCTGCCTGCTTGTCTGGCAACTAGCAGAGGGAGCTGATCAAAGAAGTTTATTTCATGCAATACTATTAGGCCAACTTATGACAAAACTGACCATAGAGAAACCGGAACAAATTTCAATAAGCCTAACCAAAGAATAAAGACCTGTCCTTACTGGTTTTCAGGACTGCCAATATCTATTTTAGTGGTTGTTGTACTCATTGATTCTCTTATGTGTACTGTTTCTATGACAACCACCAGTGAGGTATTTCTTGGAGAAGAAGAAATAGTATCCATATAAAAATGAAAGGGGTGAGGCTGGAGAGAGGGCTCGTGGCTATGCACACTGGCTCTTCTTCCAGAAGACCAGGGTTTAATTGGTAGTGACCACATGAAGTCCTATACTTGTAATTCTAAGACTAAAACTTCTAAGAAGCTCCCTCTTCCAGCCACCACGCTACACAGGTATATATGGAGGAAAACACTTACACATATAAAACAAATAAATTCATTAAAAAAAATAAGATCTCCAAAACTGTCACTTTAAGTGTGTGTGTGTGTGTGTGTGTGTGTGTGTGTGTGTGTGAGTGTGTTTGTGCACACCTGTGTGTGGGTGCTGAAGGGGACTACAAATTGGGTATTGGATGCCTTAGAGATAAAGTTATGCTGTTTGTATGCCCCCTGATGAGAGTGATGGTATCCAAATTACAGTCTTCTGATAGCACAGGAGAGTATGTGCTTATTCCTGTTCAGCCATCTCTCTAGCCCAACAAAACTGTATTTATTGTGGAGAAAATAATGCTTCCTAGTGAGACTGCTGTTGATACAAAATAACTTGTGAGAAGTACCTTGTAAAATACAGAAGGGCACAGTCTATCCTTGGCATTTGCAAAATTCTGTGATTGTTACGACTGTTAAGCCCATGACCAACTTTACTGTATTTGGAATAACCTAGCAGTCCATGAAAGTGTTTCCAGAAAAAGAGCACAGAGAGATGATGATGCCCCCCAGATGTGGGCATCTGTGTCCCACGGATGGAGGCCATGAGAGCATAAACAGGGGAAAGCAGTCAGACCACCAATATTGACCTCTCTCTGCCTTCTGTGGCCCCAGTGTCACCAGCAGCCTCATGCTCCTGAGATTGCAGTTAGAGTCGTCCTGTCTGCGCTGCTTTTCCCTACCATGATGAACTGTGACAAAGTGTGGTCCAGACAAACCCGTACTTGGTGCTCCAAGTTAGATATTTGTTCTCTGCAGTGAAACAGTAGCAAGTACAGTGGCCTCTGGTGTAACAAGAAATGAAAGAGACAGAGGTACAAGGTGACTCACACTGGTCTCCAGGGAAAAGCAGCAAGGAAGCATAGTGCCCTACAAGATATTTTTGCTCATGTGTGCATTAAAGACACATGCTGAGCCTCATAAATATCAGACAATCTAACATAGCAGATGGGGGCCCCGCCTGTGGGATCTACATTCTATGACAGCTACTGCTTCACTTATATTCACGAGCTGCTGTTTATAGGCTATAAAATTACTTCTAAAATTCCCAGGAAAAAAAAAAAAAAACTGACCTTCCCCAAATGAAAAGGCATTAAAGTCTAATTCAAGACAGGGTGTGTTTCAAACAGGATTAAATTTTAAAAGTAGACATAGCTTGTTAAATGCATACAAATCATTACATCTTAACAGACACAAAACACTGGATTCTCTAACCTAAATATATACCAGACTTTAATAAAAAATGATTTTTAGAATTTTCTATGGACCTAAAGAACTAAAAACTATTTCTAAAATTAAATATCCAGTGACCTTTATTCAACAGTTGTCAGCTGCATGCATTTTTCTATGGTAACATTACACTAAAAATATCAACTCATTCTAGGTCATGCTTTTCATTTAAAGAATTCTCATCAATGCTTGAGTGGAAGCCTTTTCCTTCTCTTGCCCCCATTCTGCCATTTCCTTTATTCTGTTCAGTTTCTGTTCTCAGATATTAACTTTTCTTACTGCTCCTTAACTCTTCATACTACTTAGTGGAATTTAGCCCTTTAAAACTGATTCTAACTCATCTTTTCTGATTTATTCCTCTCTTGATCTTATTCTTTGTCACCTATCTTTGTAAATGTTAACATTCTTTTTCATATAAAGTCTATAACTAAGAAGACACCTAATAAAAATCTGAATCGTAATTACTCATTTAGTGGCCTCAGGTCCTGTGAATTATTTTTCTTCAGTGTTATAGTTTTACATAGAACTTCTTCAAAGAATGTACAAAATGACGAATGGTAAATGACTATAGATCCTCTAAATTTTTAATAACTGTATTTCTGTCTTTGTGTCAGTCAGTGAAGTATATTAAATCCTTTTAAGAAGACATATTGTTTGGTTGCTGTCTCTTTTATTTTAGAAGCAAAATTTGTTGACATTTCATGTGAATACACTTAAGACCTTACCAACTGGAGAGGCATAGGGAGAGAAGATAAATCCAGAGTCCCCCATATAGGAGAGGTTGTACTCAGTGAAGTTAAAGTTATCAATTCTGTAACAGAGTTCCTTTGCACACAATTCTTTTTAAAAAGGAGCCCTCGAGGGACTGCCTCTGACATAATCTGATTGGCCTGCTCGTTGATCACTTCCCCCTGAGGGGGGAGCAGCCTTACCAGGCCACAGTAGAGGACAATGCAGCCACTTTTGATGAGAACTGATAGACTAAGATCAGAAAGAAGGAGAGGAGGACCTCCCCTATCAGTGGACTTGGGGAGTGGCATGCATGCAGAAAGGGGAGGGAGGGTGGGATCGGCAGGGGAGGAGGGTGGGGCTCATTGGGGGATACAAAATGAATAAAGTGTAATTAATAAAAAAAAATAAAAGATTTAAAAAAAAAAAAGAAAAAAAAATAAAGGAGCCCTCTCAGTTTATGTCTGTAACACTGGCTAAGGTTCAAAGTTACATTAGAATATAAAAACTGAAGAACAGCAATCACAGTTACAAGCAGATATATCCAACAGCATTTTTAATTCTCTATTTTTTGTGCATTTGGTTGTCCATGTGTCCACATGCATGCTTGCATATTCTTGGACTCAAGGGATATGTCTGTCTGCATATGGAAGCCTGAGTCTGACATAGGGAGTCCTTCATGGTTATTACTCTGTCTTACTCAGTCACAAAGGGTCTCTTCATCAATGCCTGTAATAAAGGTAGCGCTATGTTGTACTTTATATAGGAATGGCTCCCATGGGCACATATACTTGTGAGCTTGGTCACCAGGCAGTGGCACTATTAGGAGATGTTTCCTTTCTGATCCAGATAAAGAACTCTCAGCTCCTTCTTCAGCACCCTGTCTGCCTGCATGCCACCATGCTTGATGACATGAATAAACTAAATCTTTGAACTGTAAGCCAGTCTCAGTTTATAGGCATTGCCATGGTCACAGTGTCTATTCACAGCAATAGAAACCCTAACTAAGATACCTGGATAGCTAGCTCCCTATGGCAATCCTCTGTCTTCGCCATTCTACACAGGTTACTGTGCCTGTCCAGCACTTATAGGTTCTGATGATCAGAACTTTGAACTTTCATACTTGTACAGCAAGTTATTTAACCAACGAACCAGATTTCCAACACCAATATATATAATTATTTATAAAGCACAATCACATGCACAAATACAATTTTTGTTAGCTGATGATTTCCCCAAATATCCAATATCCAGAGAGTCTCATCTGTGTGCTCTGCAAACTTTCAAATCAGCCAATAAATCACTAGAGGATATTGTATAAAGGAGAGGAAATGACAGAGATCAAGAAGTTGGATGGAAAACAATGGCTAGAAGCTCTGAATACCTGGTCACGTCCCATGTTTATGGTTTTATGTTTATGGTTTATGGTTTTCTTCTCCATGCCTGTGCTCAGTCTGCAGCCTCACCTCTACACATGTAGCATGTCTTGCTTTTTATGTCTCTCTCCCTTCTCTGCCTCCTATCTATTTTTATATGCATATAAATATGTATATATATGTCTACATAGGAATATTATGTGTATGTGTGCATATGCCCTCACACAGTATTACAACAATGCATAGATTATTACCTTATAGAATTATCTTTTTATTCACATGTTCCAGGTCAGTTAATATCAATCATTCTTCCAACCCCTCCCCTTACCATTTATTTGATATTATCAAAATATTGTTTTAAATACCATTCCATCATAAAACATTCTAACAAGCCTCTTGACATTTACACTTAATGGAATAACTCTTTTCTATTCAAGGTGATTGAGTTTGGGGTCAGCATATTTTTACCCTCCCGATTGGAAAGATATCTGGTTTGTATCAGATAGACTTAAAACTTTCATATATTCATTTTGAAATTGATAGTACAGATATTGACATTGAAATTACACAATTACATTGCTAAATCAAAGGGCTAGCTAAGTCATATGACCAGCCCAAAACATAAGTGACTTAGCACAAATTCATAATAAGCATTAATTGAGAGAATTATGAAAATACTGTTGTGTTAATTACAGAATAGCTAATTGAATTATTTACTTTAATTTCAAATGTAATGCATGCACAGTTTATTATATAAATTGATGTGTTTAACTCATTTTTATCCACAACAGAAATTGTCTGATTATCTTGTCAAGGTGAAATATTATTTCTTAGAGTCATCTATAAGGAAAAATAATAGAGGCTGGAGAGATGGTTCAGTGGTTAGGTGCACTTGCTGCTCATTCATGAGGATTGGAGTTCACTTCCCAGCACCCACATTAGATGCTCAAAAATGCATGTAACTCCAACTTCAAGACATCTAATACGTCTCTGACCTCCACAGGCAAGCCAGATACATGTGAACATAAGAATCACATGGAATCAGACACTCATAGATAACACAAGGAAAAAAAAAAACTAAACAAAATAGTAGAACTTTAATGTCCAAGTAAAAGCAGTGGGCCAATGCACAGATAGCAAAAATAATTTTGTTATAGAAAGTTGTATGGCACAGAGAAACAAAATCCCAGGAAAACTAAACAGTTACGCCCTAGGAAGCATATTTATTGTAAGAAAACAGTTTATGTTAACATCCAAAAGAGAAAGAAAACTACTTCCCTTGAATAAGAGTAACTTACAGTATAGCTGCACCTTTTAGTAGGATCTATTATGGGCTGTCATTTTATATTAACCTAGTGACCAAGCAATCGACTAACCTGTTGTATTGAATTAATTTGAACCCACATTCCTAAGAGACAGGAATCATGAAATTACACTCTAATAATATGAGAGTTACTGATCCTACTTATCTGTTTCTTTAGGTTCATTAAAATAATATGTTAAGCTCAGTTAATAAAGCATATAGACTTTACCATCTGTTTTTTCCCATCTATTTTGACCACATAAGGCAAAAGTCACAGCTAACCAATTAATTCCTCTAATTAATAAACTTGATTTCCCCTTCAGCTGTTGATGGCCTGCTTCATGCTGTTTCTCTAAGTTTCTGTCTCACACTTGCCCTCCGACCTACTTGCATGCAGCCTTGATGGTTTGGGCAGTGTGCCAAGATTTCCACAGCTTTTACAAACACATTAAAATCACATTAAAGCTGCTTCTGCAAACCAGTCTGCGTGTATCCCTGTGACACAGTGGCATCCTATGCAACTGCTATCGTGCTATCCACACGTTCAGTGCCTATCGATTTAGCTACCCCGTTCACTTCAATAGCAGTCTCTTCAGGTTCACATTTTGCATGTTCCAAGGTGTAACTCACCCAAAGCTATAAAACAGCTTCAGAAAGTCTTCCATCCACGCGCCAAACTTCCTATTCTGTTACAGTATACAGGACCAGGACACTATAAGGTGACACAGTTTATTCTTTCCCAAGTTATCTATTTTTATTTCACAAACATTTGTTTTCTTGAGTTTAGCCTACAATAGACTTCTTGCAGTTTCCACACCAAATCTATAATATGTAATTTTCTCTCACACAGTCCTAACCTTCTACTAATTTCTTCAGTGTCAGAAATCAGAATCTCTTCTTGTAATTCCCATTGCTGCTAATATTTTTCCTAGGACTCTCCTTCTCACTAGCTCTCCATTTCCAAGCTCAACTGAAAGAAGTGGTTTGTTGGTTTGTTTGTTTGTTTGTTTCGTTGTTGATTTTCTGCGTAAATTTTATTTTGTCTTTCTCTTCTTCATTCTAACATGACTACCAATGTAAACATCATGGATCCATTAAAATCTGTATTATAGTGTGTAGCTGAAAGAACTAATGATGCATTCATTCATCATAGCTGTAAGGGGTGAATATTATCTGCCTCTGTGTTGGGTTGGCTCCAAAAGCTTGATACTTCAAATGGAACTCTCAGTACTTAAGGCAGCATTCTTAGCTATGTGCTAACTTCGGAGAAATTTCTTCCCTCAAATTCTGATCTCTGATTTGCTTATCTATGAGGCATGCCCAGTACTCTTGGAATAACTTTACTTTAGAAATAATGTTTCCTCACCTCCAAAGTCAGGCTTTTCCTTGTGGTAAGATTATGGCAACATTATATTTTTCTTGTCCTTTAAGACTACATTTATCCTTTCATCTTTTCCTATTTATACAGAGACAGAGGAAAATGTGTTATACTATATGCATATAGAGAGGCATACCTATATAATATAATTTATAGCGATCAAATGCAGAAGGCAACACTTCAGGGAGCAAATTATTTAACATGCGAAAAACATAGCATTTTAAAACACATTAAACATTTATACCTTCATATCTCATGAGATGGGTGCTACAATATACTATGTTATAGTTTTTAAGAAAGAAATTGTGATTTCAATAATTTGAGCACCTAGTCTTATTGTAAAGGACTAACAAGTACTCAGAGATTGTAATCTTTAACTACTCACTCTTCTAACTTCTCATTTTAAAGTCACCTTATAAAGCTGCATGAGAGAATTATACTTCTGGTGGGTCTGAAAAAAAAAACTAATAGGATAATGGCAAGGAGAGAATTTCAAAGGATCCTTTCACATTTAAGTAGTAAAATATGTTTTTAATAGAGAGAGCCTCCTCTCAAATTCTTGAATCGCCAGTTTTTGAATCACAAATTTCGTCCTGTAGTTCAGAATTACTACAAGTCAACAAAAACCAAAGTTGAAAGATACAGCATTGAAAAATTCACTTACGCAAAGAAAATGCTACCAATTATTTTTACTTGAGACTATAGATCGGAGGCTTTTGAAATTAAGTCCACAAGCTGTGCTAGACACAGTGTAAGCATAACATACCGAGGAAATAAATGATGTATGGTTGGTTCTTGAGCAGACTGACAGATGAGCAAGCAGAAAACATAAATCTTATTTATGTGGCTTATTTATCAATAAAAGATATTGGAAATAGTCTAGGTCACAAAACTAAAAAATAATTTAAATTATAATTCTGAACATAGGGTAATACGACTTGTAAACCTCACACATGCTGAGAAATATAATGCAGACATAATTACCTTGATTTCATGACAGAGAGCTCTAGCTCAGAAAAGACTTGCTTCAATAAATTACTGATGATTTGGAGTCCAAGTTCTAGGAATGTGTTTCTGTGATAGTTTATCCTCATTGTCAACTTGGTGGATTTAAATTACCTAGAAGACACTCCTGTGGATGTCTGAGAGAGAATTGCTAAAGAGGTTCAGCTGAAAAAAGGAGTACCCCAAAATTGTGTAAGTACCCTTATGTCTTAAGACTAAAATAAAAGGGACAGAAAAGGAATCTAATTCAGGACCTACATTCACTCCCCTATCTGAAGATGGAAAACACAAATAGCCACCTCACATTGCTGCTGATATAGGCTCAGCTACTACTGACTCCACGCCTTCCCTACCTCGATGGGCTTTCTTCTGTTCACTTAGGTCTGCAACAAGATAAGTAACTGACACCAAGTATTACACAGTAAAGGAATGCCCCCAAAACTGTTGGCAATGGCTATCCACACTACAAGATCACCGCGTTGCTTGTACATCTATACAGACCTGTGTCCAACACAGAGCTGTCTGCCTGAAGTCTTTTTTTTCCATAAACAAGGATAACCAGGATGTCTCCAGAAACACATGTCCACACATTCTTGTGCATTGTTCTGGTTCCAACAATGACTCAGCTGGTCCGTTGAATATCAAAATCTTGGAATCTATACTGGCATGTACTACTACACACAGTCCTTGATGGCTAATATAGATTATCAACTTAGTTTCTAGAATCAGCACAGCTATAACTGTGAAGCAGTCTGTAGGCTGCATTAATGAATGCAGATAGACATAGTATAAGTGAGTGTCCCAGTCTATGGCCTAGGGTCCTGGACTCAACACAAAGAAGAAGGTGAGCTGAGCACCAGCATTTATCTCTCTTACTCACTATAGATGCAAAAAGACCAACCTCTTCCTGTTCTTGCTACCATGACTTCCCTGCCAGGATGGATACTCTCCATAAACTGTGAGGCAAAATAAACCAGTTTTAAGTTACTTAGCAGGTATTATGTTACAGCAATTTTAACATGGCTAATACATAATTTACAAATGTATTCACATTTAAAAAGACTTGTGATTAAAATCTAACCAGCAAGGTATCAAAGCAGATGCTGAGACTCATAGTCAAACTTCAGACAGAGTTCGGGGAATTTTATGGAAGAAGTGGGAGATAGAAAGACTTGGAGGGGACAGAAGCTCCACAAGGAGACCAACAGAACCAATAAATCTGGGCCCAGGGGGATCTACAGAGACCAATGTGTCAACCAAAGATCATACATGGAGAGGACCTAGACCCCCTGCTCAGATGTAGCCCATGGCAGCTTAGTCTCCATGTAGGTTCACCAGTAAGGGGAAGAGGGACTTTCTCTTACATGGATTCAGTGGCTGGCTCTTTGATCACCTCCCCCTAGGGTGTAGCAGCCTTGCCAGTCCACAGAGGAAGAGGATGCTGCCAGTCCTGATGAGACCTAATAGACTAGGGTCAGATAGAAGAGTAGGAGGACCTTCTCTATCAGTGGACTGGGGAGGGGCATAGGGAGAGAAGAGGAAGGGAAGGTGGGACTGGGAGGAGATGAGAGAGGGAGCTACAGCTAGGATACAAAATGAACATATTGTAATAAATGTTAAATAGATAATAAATAAATAAATAAATAAATAAATAAATAAATAAATAAATGAAAGAAAAACATTTAAATTCTTATAAAGAAATGGCACTGCATAAATTAGGTTGAATAAAAATCTATTTCTAATTAAAAAAATATGTGGCTGATTAAAAAAAAAATACTTGCAAATGCTTAGCTCTTCCCAGCACATGTTTTGATGTCAAGGAATGATTAGACATCCTCAATGGTATAGTTTACAATGCCTATAATTATGAAAGAGAGGTTAGAAAAATGTGACTTTTGCAGATACATTCTTACAAAGAAAGACAAACCAAGTCTAGGAGCCCTAAAAGTTAGTCTCTAGCCCTTTTGTTGTATTTTGACCTTTCCATTTAGGTTTCTGCCCATTGATCTCAGGATAGTCTGAATTCAATGAGGAAACAGCAATTACCCTTTATAAGACACACAGTTTTTTTTTTTTTAAGTTTTAATGCTCTGATACTTTCAAGAGAGCTTTTCATTATAGAGACACAAATCCCAGGTAAAAGAATAAAGCGTTTCTTCCATCGAAAGTTTGCACTAAAGGTTTTAACTTCAGAGATTTGGAAACTCTGCCTTGTATAAAGCTTATGCTGGGTAAGCTCTCATAGTGCCCAAACCTTCTTGTTCAGCTCAGGAAGGTCCCTATTGTGTGCAACTCTGCCATGATTCCTGCCATTTACCTGAAACCTTTTCATTAAGTCAGTGCCTTTTGCTATGAAATTTGGTGCCGAGAGCCCCTCCTTTGTTGTCTAGGTCTGGAGCCTCAAAGTCTATTAATCATTTTAATTTGCTAAGAAGGCTAGAGTTCAGGATGAATGGCTTGAGAGCTTCTTATTCGCAGTGATTATCTAGTGTGGACTGGGGGAAATCGTTTTAGTCTTGAAGTTTTTTCAAACGCTATTCCATTGTGCTGTGGAGTATGCCACAGGGACCCATCCTCTCCTGCCAGCAAGGGAAAGAGATGACCTTAATGGATCTCTTGCACATCTAACATCTAGGACTCTTTAATTTAATTATCCTTTGGGCATGAGAAGAGCCTTCCATCACAACTCTTCAAATGTCTAACTACGAGCATTACAAAAAAAAAATAAATAAATAAAAAAAAAAACCAACTGAGATATTTTCAGCTTTTCACTCTTGCTTAAATTTCTGTTTATGCCCCTAGCTGCTACGGAGTTTGTAGTATTTCTTAATTTTATTTTAGATTTATTTTTTTTATGTGTGTAAACATGTTGCTTGCATATATCTATATATACCACGTGTGTGCCTCTGTGGGACGAAGGTGGTCAGAAATGGCTGTCAGATTCAACTCGAGTTACAGGTGCTTGTGAGCCAGCTGCTCAGGGTGCTTGGAACTGAATTGGACTCTACATGAACAGCAAGTATTCTTCACCGCAAGGCCACTGAGCCCTTGGAGGAACATTTCAACTTGTCAGGGACACTTCTGAAGTTCCTACATACTGTTATGAAGAAGCTTGATGAAGTGCCTCTCTACATGACAGATGTGTTCTCTGTTTAAGACAGGTGTATCTGCAGCAGCCATTCTTGCTGCGTGTTTATCTAGGGTAATATCCCAGACACAGAAGCTGAGGCAGTTACATGTATGATTTATACATAATGTTATTCTTCTCCCATTACTTGAAATTCAAGTTTCCTGTCTAGTAAATGTTTATTATCTTAAATAAACAGAACTTGAATAGAAAAATACCCTTACATTCTTTTTTTTTTTCTGAATCCATAGTGGAGATATGATAGATACATGACTTTGAATAAAATGAAAGAAAATTTTGAAGAATAATGGATGAACTGACTGACTCATGCAGTATCCTCTGGATGGTGAAGGATAAGTATTTTTTGCTCTGTCTAGGACTTGTCGGGTTTGCAGGGTCCACATGGGCAGTCTGGGGGTATTGCTGAGTTTTAGGTAAATTAGTCACTCTTGCTACAACAACTGAGTTCAAGGATAACTCAAAATAAAAGTGGACCTTGAATAAAACTGTTTCTGCACAGATGGGGAATGCATACAATACTAATTTTAAAACTCTGAAAAATTTATCTAAATTGGCCCATTGTATATCATCTTAGAGGCTGACTTGTCTCAGGCAGATAATTCGACCAATGATGAATCGTCTCTCCATTCATCATTAAAGTGAGAATCCAAAACAAACAAACAAATAAAAAAAAAACAAACAATAATCTGTAAGCAACATCTATCTTGGTTTCATAAGCATCTTTGTAGAACCGCATGCTTCCACATTCTTCCTGCTATGTTATCATGGTTTGCATGTAAAATGCTCTCCAAAATTTTACCAATCAAAACCTACTCATCAGCTGGGGGAGTAATTTCAGGAGATTGTATAACCTTTAGGGTATAGTGCATGAATGATGTAAGTAGGTCGCTCCAGGCAGGACTTGGAAAGTTGTAGCAACCTCCGGCTCTGATCCAGCTCCCTCTGCTTCACAAATGTCCAATACATAAGCAAGACAACCTAAAATCCAATCTGCACTGTGTAGACCAAACCAAAAGGGACAACCCTCTCTAGTTATGCTGAAGAAATGCACCTATAAACTGCAATCTAAAACAATGTTTCCCTTAAGATCCTTTCTCTCGAAATTCGTCATAGTAATGTTTAAAACAATATAACAATGTTTCTGCTCTCATCCAAAGGCACAAGTTTCAATTCTAGTAGACAATGGATAATGGTGGAAGATTTGTTTCTTTCCTTACACATCCCAATGTGAATGAGAAATAGCTCTGTAATGAAAACATATAAAAGTCCAATATCAGTGAAGATTGCTAAATGTAGTACCTGTATGCCATTATAAACTCTGTACCTGGACAATTAATTTGTGCAAGTTAGAGACAGCTCCTTCAAAAGTTTTTTATTAATAAATAGAATCATGAAAGCAGAATGCCTAACCAAGAACAAATGATCAGTGGTCATTTTCATTACCTAATGCACACAGATGATGGCATAGTACAGTTACATTCTTCTATTATTCTGGAAATATTCATATAAGTACAATTTCTCTTATGTATCCATCTTCCATAATAAATATATACACATTCCTAAATATAGGCATGGTCCATGATGTATCTGGCTATGGGAGAGTATTTGCTTTTCTGTAAAGCATCTTTGTTTTTTGTGTCCATATGAATGATCTGCTTTCCCAGCACATTCTTTGAATGGCTAATTCCTACTGCTCTCTGAATAAATTTAATTTGGAAGAATGTTTCTCATTTCAACCCTGCAAGAGATTTATGAGAAGTCTGTTCTTGATATTTCATAGATTTAAAGTATCTCATTATTTATAATATTAATTTTCAATGATGTGTCCATGTCAATTCACAAGTCAAAAAATTATACACTAATTTATAACTGTGTTCAGAAATTCTAACCTACATCTTCATAATGAATATTTAAAAGAATAAATGAAGCATATAAAATTGTTTTCTTAAGGTTAAAAATTATTACCCCAAATTATCATTTAATTAATTTACATTAAATCTGGGGCTGAATGAAAAAAAATCAAAGGTCAGTATAGGACATCTCTATATTTTTTCATCTTTGTGAGTATTTGAATAACTGCCTGTAATTTAAAGAGATGACTGTGGGAATTTTTTGTAGGGTTTGCTTGTTCACAATTTTTGTGTTTTAGATTGCATCATCACTGTGCATAGAAAAAGAAAAATGCTTTACTTGTGTCATAAAAGAAATATGTACTCAATACTATAAGATTTGTTTTATCTTGGAATGTGTGAGTTTGTGTGTGTGTGTGTGTGTGTGTGTGTGTGTGTGTGTGTGTGTGTGT
>NW_026592732.1:9140732-9190759 GCF_907164565.1 Psammomys obesus
GTGTGTGTGTGTGTGTGTGTGTGTGTGTGTGTGTGTGTGTGTGTGTGGTGGGTTTGTGCACATGAATCCAAGTGCACATGATGGCCAGAAGAGAGCAGTACATACAGTAGGGCTGGACTTACAGGTGGTTGTTTGGAAGGTGCCATGTAAGTGATGGGAACCATACTCCAAACTTCTGTAAGAGCAGAATACTTTTAACTTCTGTGCCTTCCCTCCGTCCTAGTGGATATGCCCCTAATGACAAATAAAAGCTGAAGAAATCTTTCAGAGGCCCTCTGTGGTAGGCTCCTGTCCTGTTTCCTATTTTTTTCTTCTTCCAAAGTCCATCCCATTTGCCTTTCTGAATGAGGATTGATCTTCTTACCCAGGGTCCTCCTTCTTGCTTAGCTTCTTTAAGTGTATAGATTTTTATATAATTATCCTATATTATATGCCTAATATGCACTTATAAGTGAGTATATTCCATGTGTGTCTTTCTGCTTCTGAGATACCTCACTGAGGATGATCTTTTCTACTTCCCACCATTGAGCCTGCAAATTTCATAATTTCCTTGTTTTTAATTGCATTGCTGAGTAGTATTCTGTTGTGTAAATGTACCACAATTTCTGTATCCATTCCACAATTGAGGGACATCTGGGTTGCTTCCAGCTTCTGGCTATTACTAATAAAGTTGCTATGAACATGGTTGAACAAATGTCCTTGTTGTATACATGAGCATCTTTTGGATATATGCCTAGAAGTGGTATGGCTGGATCTTGAGGTAAAACTTCCTAATTTTCTGAGAAAGTTCCAGATTAATCTCCAAAGTGGCTGTACAAGTTTACAAATGAGCATGGTATTGAAGCAGATGATAAGACTCTGGCCAAACTTTGGGCAGAGTACAGGGAATCTTATGAAAGGAGGGGGAGATAGTAAGACATGGAGAGGACAGGAGCTCCACAAGGAGAACAACAGAACTGAAAAATCTAGGCACAGGGGTCTTTTTTGAGACGGATACTCCAACCAAGATCATGCATGGAGATAACCCCTGCACTGATGTAGCCCATGGCAGCTCAGTCTTAAAGTGTGTGCCCTAGTAAGGGACTGAGGCTGTCTCTGACATGAACTCAGTGGCTGGCTCCTTGATCTTCTCCTGATGGGTGTGCAGCTTTACCAGGCCCCAGAAGAAGACAATGCAGCCAGTATTGTTGAGACCTGATAGACTAGGATCATAGGGAAGAGGAGGAGGACCTCCGCTATCAGTGGACTGGGGGAGGGACATGGGAGGAGAAGAGGAAAGGATTGGCAGAGGACAAGGGATAAGGCTACAGCCAGGATACAAAGTGAATACATTGTAATTAATTAATTAATTGATTTTAAAAAGTGATTACCTTTTAAAAACCTGAAGAAATCATCTTTTTAAATGTAAATTATTTTATTATTATCATTTACTACAATTTATTCAATTTGTATCCTGGCTGTGACCCCCTTCCTCCTCTCCTCCCAATCCAAACCTACCTCCCTCTTTTCCTATGCCCCCCTCCCACTATGCCTGGACAGGGCAAAGCCAGAGGAAACTCTGGAGGAGGTCAGTAGAGGTCCTGAAGTGCAAATTGGTCATCTGACCTGGGTATAAGGTTGAAAGTCTAATCAAACCATCTAGTAGCTGGTTTCCTCTGAAGTTTCCCTCAGGATAGCTGGTGCTCTCGCATGACCAAAGCCCGCAGATTTATCTAGTAAAGCAAATGATTAGAGGTCTTGGGGTGGAAATCAGCTTTTTAAAAAATCAGTTTAATATAAATAACCCATGGTTATAGTATACAGATGGAAGGAAAACATGTCTTTACAAAACGAACTAGTGTTGTCTGCATCAAGATGGATGTAGAGACTGATAAGAAGATGGAAATTATTAGCTGAAGAAGCAGGAGTAAGAATAACTAGTAATCACTGGAAATAAACATGGGGATAGAACATTATTATAAGAACTACACACAAACAAACTAAATCTTATTAATGAGATCACAAGTTAATCCAAATTACATTTGGCTGGAAGGTTTACAAGGAAAGAGAGAGTCAAAAATGATTAATACACTCTGCAGAAGGGAAAGATACAAATATGAGTCTGAAAAACAATGCCATCAGAAAGAAACTGTGAAGCCAGAGCTGAGAGCATGAATAGAGAAACCAAGAGATACATTTAAAGTCAGAGTTCTACAAGGAACAACCGATAATATTGAATGTTAAATAAAAGACCTTCCTTGGCTTACTATTTAATATAGATCTAGAGGATACAAAATTCATATCACATACTATGGTTACAGTATTCCACTGTTATAACCTCATAACCAGCATATAAAAGAGGTGTATCAGTTTTGTAACAAGGGAAATATCAGACACCATATCTGAGTTACCTCATACCTTAAATCTGCATTTGATCATTAGCTAAGTGTTTAATAGCACAATGAGAGCTATCTTCAACCTAAAGGGCTATGAGCTAGAAAGTACTGTCCTACATGGCTGATATTTATACCACAGATCTTGACAAACAAGTCTTAAGTTTATGTTTTTCTCATAGATTAAATTTTATGCTTGTTGATGGTTTGTCTAAAAGCCCCCCTGAAGATGCAGATGTATGGCTTTCAACTTTGTTGGTAGTCTAGCTCTTTTTTTTTGTTTGTTTGTTTTGTTTTCTTTTCTTTTTTCTCTCTCTCTACCTCTTTTTCCCTATCTCTCTTCCCAGTGAAAAGGGGAGTCCTCAACCCTTGCCATCTGACCCTAGCCCATAAAGTCTCATCATCATCATCTAAGAATTTCTAAGCCAAATGAATGTACACCCTTGATGATTTTATTAGTGAGTAGAAAAGACACCCAGAGTTTTACTTCACTAGGCCAATATCACAGTTTTCACTTGACATTCACTGTCATAAAGAACAGAAGAGAACAAATGAGTAATTCATGTTTTTCTTCTTAAACTTCATTGAAGGTGATCTGGTTTTACTCTATATAGTATGATATCCTTACAGGCTCACTTTACTTTCAGGGAGTCTACCTCTGAACTTAGGTAGACTCTAAAACTGTGTCACATATTTATAGAAACACATGTCTTCACCATCCATTTGACCAGCCTCAGTCTACATATACTCTAAAGAAGAAGGGTGGAATCCTTATCTCTTATTCCTGAGAGTGGAGAAAGCAAGGGTTCAACTGAAGTATTCCTAAAAATCTGTGTGTAGGTTCAAGGAAACCTGGTGATGACAGTTTCCAGAGTGAAAACACAAACAAAACAATAAGCTAAAACTGAGCTAAAAGATTTCTAAAATTTTGGAGAAAAGACTCCACATGTGAATAAACTGGAAAAGAAAGAAAAATAAGAAGAAAAGCAAGAAACTGCAACGTGCTTTTTTGTGAAATCAAAACTTATGCATACATTATTTTCATAATGTACAACGCAATGATTCCCAGGTAGCAATTTAAACTTTCTTATGGTATGGAAGATGTCTCAACAGGTAAAGACCAAGCCTAAAAGTTTGAGTTTAATATCCAGGATCCACATACTGTAAAAGAGAACTAATTCCCCCTAACTGTCTTCTGATTTCTTCATGCATACCATGGCATGTACATGCCCACAAACACAGATATCCAAAGTATAAATAAATAAATAAACAAACTGAAAACAAAAAACCGTAATACTTCTGACAAGACGTCAGTAAAGGCACAATATGATTAGGGGTAAACTTTTCATCATTAGCAATTTTACAACTCTTAATTCAGATAGCAGTTGATATGATTGATATAGAATTGTCAATTAATAAAATGCCCATGTATCTAATGTTGCACTATGAAGTTTAGCAAAGGTTGGTAAAATGTTTACAAAACAGAGAACAGCTTGAAGTTGAAGCACAGTTTGCTACTGTCATAATTACAAAGCTATGACCATGGAATTACTAAAATTAAAATTAATCAGCAAGAGCAGTATGAAGACATGTTTGTAGCTGGACACAGCAGCACCCACAGAAGATGCTCATGCATTCCTCCATTTTTATCTTGAGTTTGCCAGTTGTGCCTGACCCTGAACATTGTATTGTTTTATTTTAAATAGAAATTACTGGAGAGCATAAACTATCAAGTCAATTTAAGTGTTGCTTTAAAATAAATCTCTCCTGGTGTACTTACAGCTTGAACTGTCATGCATTTAACCTCACTGGTTGGATATTCTTTGGCAATTTAAACATTTCTAAACTCTCTAAAATGTCAAACCATATAAATTTCAAATGCTCTTAAATCATTTAGGCATCTTCCTTTTACTGGTGGAGTAAACATCATATTTTGGAGGCTGTATTATCAGGATTTCACAGTCTCACTTACCTTGTATGTCAGCTTACTTCATTCCTGACTTAAGGGGACAATAATACAGCTGTCTGAGGCATCTGCTAGTTCTCTCTCTCTCTCTCTCTCTCTCTCTCTCTCTCTCTCTTTCTCTCTTTCTCTCTTTCTCTCTTTTGTGAGAACACAGAAACTGATAATCACTAGTTGACATGCAGCCAAACTATTCCTCCACCCCACACATGCCAGAAAACACCAGAGATTAGTATTTCTTTTTTTTTTCCTAAAAGGACCCGATTTAACTATGTATTTCTCAATAAGATACAAGATAGCAAAAAAATTTCATGACAATGTACACATTATTCGTATTAAAGAGAGACACACAGAGTAACACAATCAGGAGTTCCTAGCTTATACCTAATAGGTTGGCTTCTCTCAAAAACAAAATGAAAAGAATGGAGTTCTGGAGTTGGGTGGTGAGGATGGTTGTTTAACACTGGGGATTATTTTTTTTTATTACTATTTTTTTTGAGTTACATTTTATTAACTTTGTATCCCAGCTGTATCTTGCTCCCTCATTCCCTTCCAATTCTGCCCTCCCTCCCTCATCTCCTCCCTGCCCCTTTCCAAGTCCACTGATAGGGGAGGACCTCCTCCCCTTTCATCTGACCCTGTTTTATCAGGTATCTTCAGGACTGGCTGCAAAGTCCTCCTCTGTGGCCTAGCAGGACTGCTCCTACCTTGGGGGGGTGGGGAGGTCAAAGAGCCCGTCATTGAGATTTTGTACCTTATTTTAAAATTTTTCTTGCCCAGGGAATGGTTGTGTATTCATGAGTGTTTACTGCTCTTCCAAAGAACCTGAGTTCAATTCACATTGATTGACTCATGATCATCTTGGTTTCCGCTCCAGGAGTTGATTCAACAGCCTTTTCTCACCTCCTCAGGTACCTACACATACATTATCACCTCAAGAAATACACATTTTAAAGAAAAAATAAAATGAAAAAATTAAAAGAATCCTCCTAGACATCCTTTGCTATCTTTGCTGGAGTATGCTGTAACATATCATTGCTCTCTCAATATTTCTGAATTAGAAATACTGTCTCATTCTTAAATTCTCCAAGACTTTATTTGTTGCTATTGACTAAGTATGAAGTACCCAGAGCAGGGACCTTCAACACTGCATCCCAAACTTTAAGGCATAGAGGAAATCCATGCACTCAAAACAATGAAATGACAGACAATTTGAGGCTGGAAAGCAAACCTTGGTAATGATTCCTCCCCCCTCTCTACTCTCTCTTCTTTTAACTTTAAGAGGAAGCCAGCACAAAAATGAGTTAAGGCTATTATGATTGCAAAGCTAGGTCAATTCTATTCTAGGTTTAAAATTATACTCACTGATATATGTAGAATTTTGCCAGTATGAGTCTCTGAGAATATGACACATGGTTGCAAGCTGCTATAAAAGGTTTCAATCAGGATTGGTGGGACTGGGCATCAACAACAAAGCCACCACAAGGACCAGACACTAAGCAGGTGCAGAGAGGTTAGACCTATGCCAGGATATCGGGGTTCCCGCTGAGATGATAAGCCTGCCAATCCAGAAAACTCTAAAACTCAATCTGGCGTATCTGTAGGAAACAAAGCAAGAAAGATGGATTCCAATAGTGTATTTAAACATAAAAATAATATTTTAGCAACAGCCTGGATTGTTTGGGTATTTCTGTGATACCCCCTAGACCAACAACTCCTCTGAATGCACTCTAGCCCCAGAATTGAAAGCCTTGCCTGGTGGCAAAAGATGGCCATTTGAGACTCCCATATCCCCCATTACTAGGAAACTTGAGGTCAAACTAAAGCAGGAAGAGGGAAGTTAGGCATTCTGACTCATTCTTGTAATGCACAGCACATTCCAGCCTGAAAGAAGGATTACTGTGAGTTCTAGATCATCACGGGCTACTGTCATAGTAAATCAGAGGCCAGCATGGGCCTAACTCAAAACAGAAAAACAGGAGAAATATTTAAATTCAGACACAGACATTTATGACCCATTTTTTAAAGATCTTAAAATAAATGAGAAACTTCTTATATTTCTCAGAGAAATTTATAGTTTTAATTAAAGACAAAGAATTATAGTGAAAAGCTAGTGAAAATTCCAGGAGAAACCCAAGAGATGATGGAAGTATGAATGCTTTAATTGTGTGATGACTGATAGTTAAAAACTTGTCATTACAAGTCAATAAATAATTAAATATTTAATAAAATAAATATGTGCAATTATTTAAATTTCAATCATTTTTACTAAAGTGGCTTTAAAAATAAAAATATAGGGACAAGGGAGATGGCTCAGCTGGTAAATATGCCTGCCCCAGGGCTTTCTACTTGAGTTTGATTCCATGGTGGAAAAAGAGAACCAAATCCTGCAAGACATCATCTGACTTCCACGAGTGTGTCATGGCACACACACACACCAAAAAGAAAATGCAGAAAAGACTATTTGTTCACTGTAGCTATTTTCAAAGTTATAGAAAAAAATGAAGTCCTGGGAAAAACATTTCTTCTCATTCTAACAATAAATGGAAATGGTTCTTCTTCAGTTTGTCATTCCTTCCAGGGTTTCCAAGCATTGTGTTCAGAAATCTAAGACTGTGGCTCTAACCATGCTCTTCTATGTGTATTCTTTACTATGTGATTAAATCACTCTCTCATATATGTGTTTAACTGTTTTCTAAATGTCAAAATTATCACTGATCATAAATATGTGTCAGCATTTGGCTTATTCTTAGTTTGTATTTTGGAAGTGAAAATGTTATGAATTCTCTTAATGTTCATTGTCAAACAAGTTTCCAAAAGGTTCCTACTCATTTACACTTCCATTAGCATATGCAAGTGCCTCCTTTCTTTTTTCACTCATATTATTTAGAGTTTGTCCTAGCTAATTTTATGTCAGCTTGACTCAAGCTAGAGTCATTGGAGAGGAGGGAGCCTCAGTTGAGGAAATACCTTCATAAGATCAGTCTGTAGAAAAGCCTAGAGGGCATATTCTTAATTTGAAATAGATGGAGGAGAGTGCCACCCTAGGCTGACAGTCCTGGGTTCTATAAGAAAACAGGCTGGACAAGCCATAAGGAGCAAGCCTGTAAGCAAAACTCTTTCATGACCTCTGCATCAACCCCTGTCTCCAGGACTCTGCCCTGTGAGTTCCTAATCTGAATTCCATCAATAATAAACTGTGACATAGAAGTATAAGCCAAATAAACCCTTTCCTTTCAGATTACTTTGGTCATGGTATTTCATCACAGCAATGATAACCCTAATTAGGAGATAATTTCTCAGCAAGAAATCAATAACAATGTCAGTATTGTATATTTAGGCACCACACCTAACTTTTGTTTTAACCAGTTTGTTTACGAAAAAAAAAAAGTCATGTTATGAACGATCTATGTCCAACATGAAAATTATAGTTACTTTGATTTTTTTAAACTATGATTTAAATTAATGGTACCAATAATTACCAAAATACATAGCTCACACTTGTTTATATTCATGTAGTTTTCCTGTGTCTCTGTTGACTACTGATTATCAGTAAAATGTCTATAAATTTAAGGACCATATGATATTTTGATGGAGAAGAACAAAGTGAGATAATGGATTTCTACAATCAGACTAACTAGTATACCCATTGCTTAATGTTTAGCTTGGATGTTTTCCACCTTGGGTTGCTTGTGAGTGCTGATCGTGTGAACTGTTAATGAAGCAATGTCTTCCACCTCACTGCCCACTGAAAGTGCAGCTGAGAGTTTTCAGACTGTGGCCTGCATTCCAGTCATCAGGGCATCAGCAGCACAGTGGACCCTGCTAGACTTGCTGTTCCCAGAAGGCTTTCAAAGAATTACTTAATTTCTCACCAGCACATAAGACCCCAAAGGGCAATGATAACAGACCTAGTAGCCTATTCCCATAAGAAGAGAAAATTCTCCAGGTGAGGAGCTGTGCTGCTGGTGAACAAGGCAGTGAATAAATCTGACAGCGCTTTGAATTTACATTTAATGGACTCTGATGACTGGATAGAGTTTTAATATCAGTAGTAAATACAACATAAAGCTTGCATGCTGACATCACTTTTCTTTCCCCTCCCTCCAAAATGGCAAGCAGTAAGTTGAGAGGATTTGGGCTCATGCTTCATCAAACAATAAAGATTTGTGCATTTGTCATAAGCAAATGGGTTTAGTTTAGGTTGTATTTAACACCTCTTCTTTTCCCTTCTCTCATATCAATCTACTTTTGTACTAGCATTTACCTTCATTTCATTGAAAGAATAATTTGTAACTAAGGTGGTCTCCTTTTAACCTCTTCTTACACAAATGTGTCCTGTCAGATTACTAATACCCTGCTTAGAATGAGTCTAGACATGAGAAGAAACATTATTTTCTCTTCTGTTAGATCATCTTGATTTGCACTGTTATATTCCTGTGTGAACAGAATAACACGGACCAGGATGATGGTGCGGGGTTGGGTGTGAAGAAAAAGAAAGAACCAAGCATTCACCCCGCTTCGGTTGCCACAGGGTAACATCTGATTACTTACAAGCAAAGTGGTTTTCTAGCAGGGATTTTACAGAAGGATTTGTGCCCAACCTACTGCTAACAGCTGCCACAATGATGTTTTTTCTTCTACTTCATATCCTCAAAATTCTAACTACAAGTGTAGTTGGCCTTGGCAGTAAAATTGTTACTAACCCAATCCTTCCTCGGACGTAAAGAGGAACAATGGCAAGACAGCAAACTACAGCTCTCAGGTAGTGGAGTAGAGACTGGCAGTACTCAAATATGAAAAGAGGGATAAGAGTATCATGTCAAGTACTTTGACCATAATTTATAGAAGTTTCTCTACACACAATGAAGTTATATCCTAAAGCCAAGAGATTTGCTGTTAAATGCATTTAATCTTCTCTGTCCAAAACCATCACAGTATTCCCTTGAAGAACAACACCCACCTCTCCCCAAGGAAATGGCTGTATTAGTCACTGTGAAGCACTGTTAAAACCTGTGGAAATAATTGATAACATTAATGAAAAAGCCCCAACATTCTTATAAGAATGCTGCTTCTGATGTTCATTAACTTCCTGGCAAATTACAGTCAGATTTACAGAATGAGTGATTTCATTCCCCAATTAACAACTATTGGACTTTCCCTTTCTGCCCTGACTGCTCTGAGCTAACAGATTGCCTCTCAAATAGCAGCCAGCTGGACTATGTGCGTGCCAACAACTGCCACCCTAAATACTCTAGGCAAGTTTAAGGAAAACATGCAAGATTGGGACTGATTGTGCCAGTTACTAAAGGTACAGTCTCAGAGAGGATGATTTCAGTTTTCACCAGGCTGTTTGTTATCACAAGCCTACACAGACCTAGAGAACCCTGCAACTATTTACCTAGTACAGTGGAGGAACACTTGTCTCGGGGACCTGGTAGAAGGACAGCCTTGAATGATGCCTCAGAAACTTCCATTTGTATGTGAAGTGCCCTTTGATTGGTGCAAATACTCTTACTAGGTATATAAGCAGGATGGTGAGAAAATGGAGTCAGCTGCGTCAAAAACCCTGACACATGTTAACCCAGAAGAGACCCTCTTAACATGCTCTTTCCTTACCTACTTTTCATAGTATGAATTCAGTTGATAAATTCAGTTGATAGTCTGTTGAAGGAACTACAGAGACAGCTGAGTAGCAATGGTGGCCAAACAGCTACCAGGATAAGCTGAAAATGTTGAAAGGGAGCTAGCTTCCTGAAGGCCAAAGAAGAGGGAGCTAACCAGTTATGGAGTGCAGGTAGGGCAGGAAGGAGGGAATGGAGAACTGAGGCTGAGGATGGACAGAAGGCTGTACAAAGCAGAGAAGAGACACCACAGCCTCTGCTGGACAGGAGTGCTCTAGACAGCTGTCAAGACTTAGGGCCAGAAATTTCAGGGATTCCATGCTCAGGGGTTATATCTACACTTACTGGCAAAGGTTACTGTCAAGAACTGAGGAATCCTGACGTAATGTGTTTACACAAGAGATATAAGGCTAGAATAGCTGTAAGTTATGCAGCCTGAGTCCTGGACAAGGTCTGTTACAGAGGACTCTAGCTACTCCTACCTCCTGCCATCGCCACTCACTGCTGTGAAACAATCTTGGATTCAAAAGGTTTCTAAGACCCATATTAAGAGGATTTCTCTTTGTCCTATGATGGAATTGGGTAAAGCAAGATTTCTGCCATCTGCCTGGCAATGGTAGTTTAGCTTTGCAATAGATATGAAAGTAAGACATCTGAATGCTGTTAGCCAATAGTGAACACCAGGGCAAGCTATCCTGAAAGGTTTGAACCATTCAAACCTATAAAAATGCCAGGACTACATAAATGTGTACAAGTATTCATAAAGCCACTCTTAGAACTAAGGACAGCAAACAATCCAAACATAAGCAAGCAAGTGGACGGTTAATTGATAGTGTATCTTTACAGTAAAGTGTTACTTAAGAGCACAATGTTGGCGAATAGTGGATAGCCAAACGCACGAGTCTCACCAGGACACAGAAGACAGTGTACTTCCTAATTACAGCTCAAAAAATTCCTAAGCATTCAGCTCCAATCACAGAGATAGAAGTTCATCAGTGACTGGCTGGTCTGAAGACTGCAGATGACTCTCTTACAAGAGACTGGAAGAAAACTCTTGCTGGTTGTGAAAAAGCAAAATCATAGTTAAGGGCACAAACACATGCATGCATGCATTCTGTGATGGCTTTTTTTGGTTGTCAATTTGACCACATCTCAAAGTAACTAAACCTCAAGTATCAGGGTCGAGCTGTGAGAGATATTTTCTTAATTAAATCTTTTGAGTAGGGAAGATCTACTTTTAATGTGTGTCACACCTTCTGGTGTCAGTCTGTGTAAAGGCCATGGAGGAAGGAATCTTTCTTTTTTTACCTGTTTACCCTCACTCCCATGGGCAAGCCTTTTTCTTCACTGGTGTTAGGGCCACTTCTTCAGGATTCTGGTATATACTGAAGACCAGCTGAGACATTGAGCCTCATGGACTGAACAACTACTGGCTTCTGGGATTTTCCATTGCTAGACATCCAAAACAGTCACTATTGGATTAAGCTGAACCACAGCTTAAAAACACTCTTAATAACATATATCTGTATTAATATCATATATGTAATAAATAATATTTCTATACACATGTTTACATATGTACAGAACCTAGATAACATTAAATGATACATTACATATCAAGCTGTGATCTAAATTGTTTATAGTTTAGAAGTGTAAGCTGCAGAGCCACTAATTTCTACAGTTTTAGTAGCGGTTTGAAGAGTTCCAGAAGAAGAAAAAAAATTTTTTTTAACAACCAGTGAAATAAATGAGTAGGTACTTGGGGATACTTCTCACACCAGCCTTCAAAAAAAGAATATTATCAATGGCTACCACTATTATTAACTGTAGAATTGAAGCAGTTGAGTCTCAACAATGTTAGTCATCTCACTTAAAGCCACACATTTTCTGTGAGCCAAACTTAGAAGATGCCAATTAGAAGCCCTTCTGCATTTCTATATTATCTCAGACTTTTGTAACAATAAAAAACTCAGGAAACCTTCCCAAACATAAGCTAGATGGCTGTGCATGGTTCAAAGAGAAAATTGCATCTGATATCCTAAAGTGCTTATAATTATTTTGGTCCTCAGCCTTGTAATTTAAGTAATACACTTCGCAGTTACATAAAGAATAATGTGGAATGGTGAATTGATGAAACTCTATTCCCCTTCTGAGCTGTTCATTAATAAATTTATAATGTAGCTATTTTGAACTTCTGTCTCATCAGCAATTTCTGAGATTCTTTAATACACTAAAGAGACTTACAAAAGGTAATAGAAATAAAATGGATTTTCAGGAGAGATTTGGAGATAGTTAAAACCATTGATTTAGAAAGACAATTGTATGTTAAGCTGCTTCAGAGCAGGTTAGAAATGGCTGCCTCAGTACATGCATACCATGAAGCCAAACATCCCAAAGATAAATGATCCCAGGATAGAAAATACAGATCAATACACTTGGAATTAGAAAAAAAAAAAAAAAAGCAATTTAAAAATGGATGTCAGGGTAAACAAGAACCAAGTGATTTATATAAACTAGAGTCATGTGTATATATTTGTTTTTAGTTCCACTGACCAGGCAAATAATTAACACTACAGGAATTGGAGGCCACAGTAAGACAGAAGCAAAAGAGAAAAGCAAGCATCCTGTTTCCATCACAACTGTGTTGCCAGTTTATAAATGAACACCTCAAAAGGGGCACAGCTTTCATCAACTCACCAACACAACATTGGTATTCACAGAACTGCACACTGGGTTACTAATATTACATGGCTGAGAGCAAGGAAACTCCTTTTTTGTTTTTTCCTCACTTTATAAAATTTATTTCTATTTTTATAAATTACAGTTTATTCACTTTGTATACCCATTGTAGCCTCCTCATTAATCCCCTCCCAATCCCACCTTCCCTCTCTCATCTCCTCCTGTGCCCCTACCCAAGTCCACTGATAGGGAAGGTCCTCTTCCCCTTCCATCTGACCCTAGCCTATCAGGCTTCATCAGGACTGGCTGAATTGTCTTCCTCTGTGGCCTGGTAAGGCTGCTCCCCCATCAGGGGGAGGTGATCAAAGAGCCAGCAACTGATTTCATGTCAGAGATAGTCCCTGTTCCCGTTACTAGGGAACCCACTTAGAGACTGAGCTGCCGTGGGCTACCCCTGTGCAGGGGTTTTAGGACTCCATGCATGTTACTTAGTTGGAGTATCAGTCTCAGTAAAGATCCCTGGACCCAGAATTTTTTGTTCTGTTGCTCTCCTTGTGAAGCTCTTTTCCCATCCAGGTCTTCCTCTCTCCCCTTCTTTCATAATATTCCCTACACTCTGCCCAAAATTTAGCTATGTATCTCAGCATCCCCTTTAATACCTTACTGGATAGAGTCTTTCTACAGCTTTCTGTGGTGGGTTCCTGTCTTGTTGCCTGTTTCTTCCTCTTCTGATTCCCATTCCCTTTGCCTTTCTTCATGAGGATTGATCATCCGACCCAGGGTCCTCCTCCATGCTTAGCTTCTTTAGGTGCACTGATTTTAATATGTTTATCTTATATTACATGTTTAATATCCACTTTTAAGTGAGTATATACACCATGTGTGTCTGCTTCTGGGATAACTCACTCAGGATGATCTTTTCTAACTCCCACCATTTGCCTGCAAATTTCATGATTTCCTTGTTTTGAATTGCTGATTAGTATTGCATTGTGTAAATGTACCACAATTTCTGTAACCATTCCTCAGTTGAAAGACATCTGGGTTGTTTCTAGATTCTGGCTATTGTGAATAAAGCTGCTACAAACATGGTTGAGCAGATGTCCTTGTTGTGTACTTGAGCATCTTTTGGATATATGCCTAGGAGTGGTATAGCTGGATCTTGAAAAAGCACTATTCCTAATTGCCTAAGAAAGCACCAGATTGATTTCCAAAGTGGTTGTACAAGAAGTTTACATTCCCACCAGTAGTGGAAGAGGTTTAATCAATGGGTACGGAATGCAAATAACCCTTTTTTGATGTTCTGTCATTTCTGTTTGTAAGGGAAGCCTGCATTGCTCAGTTAAGTTAGGCTAATAATTAGTAAGTGTAAATCATGCTGTTGTCTGAGTTTTATCTCCTATTTATTTTGCTTGATGCCTAAAATGAGTTTTAATGTGGTACTCTCATATCCATATTTAATTATTCTTTGTTCTTGTTCAGTAGTTTCACATCGTATTCTTTTGACACATTTCTCCTTCTTAGTGGTCTCCTTCCATTCCTGCTTAAAGAATTCCTCATTAGTAGTATTAGTTTTAAAATTCAAATAAGAATAAGAAATGCCTATTTATGTTGAGGTAATGGCAAATTTGCATGTAATTTCTCACGTTTGTATTTCTAGAAGATGAATACGCTATTGAGAGGCAATTATAATGCAGTTGGTTTTCTTTCACAAAGTTCTTCATTGTATGGTGAAATCATATTTACACATTTCACCTTTGAAAGACACATTTTATAAATTTCACATTGAAATGGAAACTATATCCTATCACATTATTAGATTTTGCTCTAGGAAATGTTTTGCCACATAATCAGAGTGTCTTGAACTCTGGAGAACAGAAATTCTCTTTACGTTTTCTTATTCATATATTTTAAAAAAGGGAGTTATACTAAATAATTTGGTAGGATTCTAAAATGTCTGACAAACTTTTTTTTTTTTCAGATATATGACCACATAGGACAGCTTGTCTTATTCAGCTGATGACAAAAATTAACCAGTCTCTCAGCTCTAGAAGTTTTCATTGGGAACCTTCAAATTGAAGAAACCTTCAATACATGTTGTAATATAAACACAGAGACTTGAAAATTGTTGTTCTTTCTTTCTATCTTCCTTCCTTCCTTCCTTCCTTCCTTCCTTCCTTCCTTCCTTCCTTCCTTCCTTCCTTCCTTATTCCAGGATGAACTTGGTAATTTGCAACATAGTTTATAACCACTTGTTTCAAAACTACAAGTAATGTTAATTTTTATTGTATGTTACATTATCTCGTGATGTAAAGAAACACAAGCTCAGATTAAGCTTTACTATATATCAGTTGCATAAAATAATCCTAAGAAAATAATATTTTAGTTAAAAAACTATGTTTTCTGAATTTTCAGTATTCTCTACTAAGTTCAAAGTTGAAGAAAAATGGCCAGAGAAAGATGTGAGAAATTTTGGCTTTTACTTAGCATAAGCAATTATACTAATCTTATTTGATCCTTAAAAAAAAAAATGCTCAATTAACTCTAAAACAGAAACTTATCACAGGCAAACCTTATGAAGAATTAGAAGAAAAGGGAGTATTTCCTTGTTCCTTGAATATTCTTGTCAAGTCTAGAATGTTAGAAGATTCAACAAGTATACCAATAAACACTGGTAAAACAAATTTATTTTAAGAGATAGCTATTAAAATTTACCCTGTTCCTTAGCAGTTTAGTAGTTTAAAAAAAAAAAAGTGGTGAAGGCAAAGAAGTTCACTGATATGATAGGTTGGCTTTTCCTGGAGAAAATTCAATGTTTTTTTTTTTTCAAGATACAGAGCATAAGAGAAACAATCTATGTGATGTTGGAAAACCAAACCCACAGCCATCTGTATTCTAGGCAAGCACTAACCTAAATTCCAAACAATTTTATTTTATTTATTGTATTTTATTTTATTAAGACAGGGTCCAGCTAGGTTATCCATGCTGCCCTGAAACACATACTATAATATATAGCACATAATATGCTATAATATGCATAATTATGTGTTATATATAACACATAATATATAGCAAATTGAATAAAAATACATAATGTTAAATGTGTGGTCTTTTACTCATATTCTTTGTGTAATTTAATTCTTTTCATTTGGAAGTGATTTTATATTAATTATCTGACACAGTCTTTGAAAAAACTATGAAAAATTTGGTAAAAATTGTATTAATAGATTTTCAAGAGTGTTTGGAAAATGGGAATAAAATATAGCATAAATAACCAAAATCTTTATAAGAGATAATGATCTGAATGCAATAGATCATTTGGGCTCAATATTTAAAATTTATATTGAAAACATCTTATATATAGGCTGGGAATGTAGCTCAGTTAGTAAAGTTTTCCTAGCAATCAGGGAGTTCTAGGTTCAATCTTCTGCACCCAAATCATACTCACCTACATTAAGAGTTCACTGGCTTCTGAGACTACGTGAGACATTGTCTCCAAAATAATGGTTCTCTTTAACCCAGTGTGATACTTAAATGCCAATGATAACCATGTAGAGTCAAACATTTTTAAGTAGAGACAAGGCTTCAGTAGATTGTCCTGTTGCCGGGAATAAACAGTCATCACTAAATGGTCTCAGTATGTTTTGACCAAAAGGAATACATGAAATTGGGAAAAAAAACAAAAAACAAAAACAAGTGGTTAGGGGAAGTGGAAGAAGCTGGAAGGGAAAAAGTGGTGATAGATTTAAATCAAAGCCAATTATATGTGTGCTTGAACTTCTCAGACATTAAAAAACCATTATCTAATAAACAACTTTCATAAATAAAAGCTAGAACTTCTTCTTCGGTTTGCCATGAATAAACACCTCGAAGAACTAGAATCCCCACATATTCAAAGGAAAGAGAGAATGAAGCTTAGGGGCCACAGTGAATGTTCAGTTTGGGTCACAATAAATTTTAAATATGTGTTAGAAATTCAGATGCAGTTGTCAAAGGCAACTACTTTCAGAACAATCCAGTTCTACTCAGCAGACTTCATCCAGTGCACACCACAAGGTAATGGCTTTTCCTTTTACCACCTGAAAATGCTTGTCTTTTCATGGTGTACCTTAATTCAGCAAAGCCATTTTTTAAGGAAACTGTGTCATAATGAGACAAATATTTCTTTTGGTAATGTAACAGATTGAAAACAGAAAAAAGTACAATTTAATCGAGATCAATTCTCATCCCATGATCTTACTTACTTGAACAATGTGTATTGTTTGACCAAATAGCTCATGTCACCAGTTGTAAAATATAGAAAATTAGACTCATTTATTTTCTTATAATGACAGAAATGAAGAAATTTATTTCTCAAATATGTTTAGCTTGCATTCAGAAAGAAGCAAAATGTACCCAATCTAAAGCACAGTATAAGGTCAGGCCTTGCTAAGGGCTAGCTTTAGATGGGGACGGACACATGGAGAACCATCACTTGCTGTTGGCTACAGATTCTGAGGGATAGGGAATCATCCCACTTGTACACCACTGAGCTCTGGCTGTCAACAACAAACTTGGGGTAACACAAAGGCCCCTAATTAACCTCTGCAGAACAGTAAACAAGACCAAAACTAGTAAGTAGGGAGGAAGTTCTTATACAAGCAAGTGGAGACAGAAAAGGTGTGAAGGAAATAGCAAAGTGTGGGGAGTATAACATCATATACATTTATGATGTGGTGAAAGAATCAAATTTACTACTATGTGGTATTTTGCATGCTACATTCTGAGAAGCTGCATACATATACGTCTGTGTGTCTTCCATAGGATTAATAAGGAAGATGCTGTGGGCTGGACCATTTCATGAACAGATTCACAGTGACGGCCACCATTCTACTTACTGCATTATCATTCTTAATTGTCTTCTTTAGTCATTGTTTTCAGAGAAACCTGCTATTTAATTGTGCAATGGTCACGAGAATAATGGTATTTCTCTTCACTGGGTGTATATTAGCACAAAAGATTGTATTATGCCCTCACTTAGTATCCTTGCCATCAAAAATACAAGGGCAGCAGCATTTCCTCAGACAATCATCCTCCTGAGCAGTGTTTTAGCTTCAGGGGCAGAAAGACCCTTAATTTTCATGTAGAAGTAAATATCTCAGAGACATTTATCACCATCTGCCTGATTTCCTTTGACACTGTCCTTTAAAGTTTTGCAAATTTGTGTTATGGGGCCTTCTTACACAGAAAGGGGACAATGACATATTTTACATTTCAAATCAGCTAAGCAGAGAACTTTGGATGTTAACACAAAGATCTGATAAATGTTTGAAGTGATGAGAATGCTAATTATCATATTTGATCATCACAGGATGTGTATGTGTCCAAAACAATCACTGTGTCCACTAGAAATAAAATAAAAAAAAAATAAGTATGCGAGGGGAGTAAAAGATGGATATATAATGATTATTAATTGAAAAGGATTATAGTTCTGATTATTGTAAACTCTTGAAAGCAACAATTACCTAATATTTCTGATTTAAAATTTCAAGATTTTGGGGACATATTTTTCTGAAAAAAATAACATATTAATAAGTGAAGTCATGAGGACATCATCTTACAAGCAGAGATTCAAGAAGGGTAAAACCTTGACATTGAGGGACTGAATTCTGTGGTGTATATTAATACTGTCTTACAGTAATTCCTGCACTTGAAAATTACACGGCAAGTTGTGTTCTTTTTACAGCATGTATAGTTCTAATATCTGTATAATACAGAGTAAATTCTAAGGCAATATCACATATATTTTTAAACCACCTTGCACACCAACTGTATTATATTTTCCTCTCCACACCTCTAGCTCCCCCACATACAGAGAGAAGGAGAGCAAGGAAGGGAATGACAAAGACAGGGAGATAGCTAGATAAAAGTAAACAGAGACAGACAGACAGACAGAGGGAGACAAAAACAGAGAAATTTTGGGGTACTCTAGAAAGGAGAACGTTTCCATTTCAATATCACAGACCTGGGTCTACTATCTCCACTTAACCTAAGTGAGCATGGAGCAGTGAAAAGTTTAAACACATTCTGTGTGTGCCACCGTGGCTGAGCTAGAAAGGGGGAGCTTTTCAGTATGACTTTTATGCAACATTTAATACTGCCTATGAAGTAAGAGCAGAAATGTAAGAGACTGGACAGAAAAAACAAACAAACAAAAGCAAACAAGCAAGAAAAGCCAGCATGTGCATCTTGGAAAGGACAGTTCAAGGTTAAAGCATGACCAACTAAAAAAGAACATGTGTGGTACCTCAATTAACAACAAATTAAACAGTATTAATATACACCATGCAGAGCCTGGCAACTGGTAAGTATCTTATGACTCAGTTTTGTTTGTTTGTTAGTTTGTTTGTTTTTAATTCAATGATACCCTCAAATAATGAGACATAGGAGACCATGGATAGGTAATTGGCTGTGTGTAAAGAAATGTAAAGGAGAGTTGGGAGAGCAACAGCATGCAACTCACCTCTGTTGGGCGTATTCCCCAACATGCAAGAGAAAGACTGGGTGGGGTCTGGAGGATGTTTGAATTCCACTTAGAAGGAGAAATAAAAGCTAGATTGTAGACATTGGAAGTGGAAGGAAAGATGGAACTGGGTGAGAGAGAGGGCTGAGAGGGGAAATGGGAGGCAGGAGGCAGAAAAGGAATCAGGTGTGAGGAGAACAGGCATGGGGAGTGAGAGGCCTGGGAGAATGAAGGGAATTTGGTGTTGGGGCATCTCTGGGATAAGCTGGAGACTTGGTATGGGAGAGGCTCCCGGGAAGATATGGAGTTGACCCTAACTGAAGCTTCCAGCAGTAAGGGATACTAAGAGTGTAGTTGCCATACCCTGTAGCCAGGCAGTAGAGAAAAAGGAACACCAACCCACCACAAACACCTCAACCCAAAATTTGTCCAGCCGACAAGACGTGCAGGGATAAAAGAAGAAACAGAGATTGAAGGAATGACCAACCAATGACTGACCCAACTTGAGACCCACCCAAAAGGAGAGAACCAACCCCTGACACTGTTAATGACACTCTGCTATGCTTGGAGACAGGAACCTAGCATAACTGTCATTTGAAGGCTTCATGCAGCAGGTAATGGAAACAGATGCAAAGACCCACAGCAAAACCTTAGGTGGAACTTTCAGGAGCTAGGGGAAGGATTGAGGAACTGGAGGGGTCAAGGACAACACAAGAAGACCTACATAGTCAACTAACCTAGACCCATGGGGGCTCATAGACACTGAATCACCAACCAAAGAACATGAATGGACTGGTCCTAGGCCCCCAACATATATGAAGCTGATGGGCTGGTTGGTCCTCAAGAGGGTCACCTAACAATTGGAGGGGGGCTGTTTCTGACTTGAACTCTGTTTCCTCCCTCTGGATCCCATTTACCCGGCAGGGATGGAACTTGATGTGCCAGGATGTGTTGGTACCCTGGGGAGTGTGGGGAAAGTGGGTGGGAGAGTGGGACTGGAAGGAGAAGACGGAGTGGGATTGGGATTGGGATGTGAAATGAACAAATAAATAAATTAAAGAAATAAAAAATGTAAGGAAAAACAACCAAAAAAGGCAACTATTGCCTCTTCCAGATACAGTACCTTGAGCTTAACCTAAATGCAAAGCAAGAGATGAAATATGGGGCTCTCCTGTGATTTGGGAGAAAATTGGGGGGGAGGACATCAAAAGAAAACTATGTGTTTTGTTTCCCAGTACGAAAGTTTGAGATTCAGAATACTACAAACCCCAACAGTTTTGATTACCACAGGGGGACCTTCAAATTTTGAAAAACCTTCTGGTCCCAGTCCAATAGCATCTTCAATGTGCATTTTAGTATAAATAACTGTAAGTCTTTATGTACCAAATTAACAAAAGGGTTTATAAAGAAAGCCCAATGGAGATATAGAAAAGAGAGCGAGACAGATGGTTTAATAGATTTAGATAAGATTGCACTGGGGTCTGAAGAACAACTGTATGTTCACATTTTTTTACCCAGAGGGTTCCATTCTGAGGAAGACATTATTCCGTAATTCCATAGATTTTCAGCCACCTCAGGTTGTGAGTTTAAACTCCTAGATGATACAGGTCAGCTCCCGCCAAAGTAACAAGATACACTCCGAAGTTGTAAACACAGTTCAGAGTGTGCAGTCAAGGTTATGGAACATACTATTCTAGACCTCTTTTCTAATAGACAGAAAGACAAAAATAAGGATTTAAAGTGCAAAATGTGCATAGCCCAGTAACACCAGCATTCACCTTCCCTACCAGTTTTTGTGTGCTGAAACAAGTATGTGCTCTACTTCCAGGCTACAGCAACACAGTGGGTGAGGCTGGTTACACCAATATTCCCACAAACACTTGAACATTACAACAGTTTGACAGCTATAGCGTCTTCAGGTAAAGAGGATGTCTCAACTCCTTTTTGAACTTGAGGGACCACTGTCAAGTATGTGGGCCTGTTGATCTCTGAAACCTTATTATGCAGTTTGTCACTGTGATGATAATCATTATGACTGCTACAACATGAAATGAACCCCTAAGAATAAGTAGGGTAAAAATATTGAGAACATGCTGTAAGACATTTCACAGAAAAGAGGAGTATTAGAAACACCCTAAATATTTTTTATTCCATTTTCTGTGTCTTCTTATGTGTATGTATGTGTTTGTGTGTGTGCATGTGTAAGGGTGTGTGTGTGTGTGTGTGTGTATGTGTGTGTGTGTAAGTCAGAGGTCAATGTTAGAAGTCTTCTTCATTCATTCTTCATCTTATTCTCTGAAACTGTGCCTTTCATTGCACCTGAAGCTTGCCAGTTCAGCAAGACTGGCTGGCTAGTATCACCACAGCTTGCTTTTGTCCTGGGTGCTGGAAATCTCAACATGGGTTCTCATTATTGCATAGTAGCAAACACTTTACCTACTGAATATCTCCCAATCCCAAGTGTTTGGAAGATATTTCAACCCTCCTTAAAGGCACAGAAACACTGATTAAGACTTATATGAGAAGCAGTTTTATATATGATCCAGAGTCAACCACTGCTAAGAAAACAGAACTAGAGAAACTGATGATGGGAGGGTGTTAGGATAGCTTTGGAGCAACAGTTCTGTGACTCGGGAAGTCCTACAGTTGTCCGGTGCTGTTTCAGGTTAAGCAAGCTGTAAATGCAGGTCTCTGCAGGCTTCAAGAGGTGAACTGCCATCCATCAAGATCTGTGAGGAACAGGCTCCATGATATCAGTGTACTCACCTATAATTGGCTTTCATTTTATATCCAGCTCTATCCTTGCTCTTTGTTACCTCTGCTGGGTTGCTTCCTAAAATCTCTAAGGGAGTAATTATGAAAATCTAACCTTTTTTATGTTATACTGAAGGTATATTTAGTCTGTATGCACAGAGCCCTGCACAGCACCTCAAACCACTGGAGCTATCACAGAGATCAGTGCATCTTTGTATGAGATGACTGCTCATGAAGGCTACTACCATAACCCAAATATGCAGGCTAATTGCTTGGGAAAACCCATATCATTAGGGCTTAGGGACATTCACTCCAACTTCCCAACCTCAGAGGAGAGAACAGAGGCTGAACTTTGACTTGGTCATGTGTGACCAATGATTTAATGAATTGTGTTTACATAGTGCAGTATGCATACAGAATAACCAGGAACTGGTGGGAAAATTCAAAGTCCATGGGACCCGGAGGGTCCATAGAGAGTGTCACACATGAAGAAGGCATATGGACTGTGATACACACTTGGAGAAGGTGTGTGGACTGTAATACATGCAAGGACAAGGCATGTGAACTGTGATGCACACCTGTAGGAGGCATGTAGACTTGAGAAAGGCCTGGAGATGGCATGTTGATAAGACATGTGGGCTGTAACGGCCACCTGGATATGACATGTGGACTGTGATCCTCACCAGGAGAAGTTATATGGACTGTGAATTATGTTACCCTGTATACCTTTCCTGTGTCTTTAAAAGACCCTGTATAGTAAATGAAAGAACTAAGTAAAGAATAGTCAGAGTATCTCTTTCAAGCTAATCACAGTAGCTGGGAATCCACAGCGACTCACTGTGGACCTGGTTGTGCAGAGCAGAGATGAAATAGCCTGATGCTAACCACTGGTGTCTGAAGTAAAGACTGTGGGATCGGACACTACCTTTCTGTAGTTAGTTTCTGCACTATTTACACAAAATGCAGGACATCTAGCTTATGCCCACCATAGAGTCAACTGCTTGTTGTGTAGTGAAACATCTGATGTCAAAAGTGTTGACTACTTGTGCAGAAAAACAGTATATTGGCTTCTCATCTCTGATACTTCCTATCACAAACAACCTTTCCAAGTCACTCACAAAATATGGATATGCCTCAGTTTCCTGAAAATGTCAAAATTCCCACCACACCAGAGTTGATTCCAAAGTTTTCTCTATAAGTTACTACAGTATATAAACCGTGATAACAATATCCCTATGCCACCAAGTTTATAGTAATTCTGCTCTCCTAAGTAAATAGAAACAAACAGATAAATTAATGTATAGCGAAATATTAACAAATGTTCAAAATTATGTGTTCTAGGGTATTTCTTGTCCATTTATCACAAGAATAAAAAAGTCAAAATAATGAGAATCAAGAACAAAAATAAATCTTAAAACCATTAACCTAAGACTAGACTAGTTCAACCTCACAGAACATTTTCAAGACCTTATACACAGTTCCTGCCTCATTGTGTGAGCACCATTAGCTGACTAGATGATGATGTAGACTTTCTTGCTCAACATCACTCCACTTACGTATGGAAGGGAACTGCATTAGACCCTCAAATCCAATAATTTCAAGAAATTGTAGTAAGACAGGCCGCTCTTGGGGCTGTAGAGATGGCTCAGTAGGTAAGAGCATTGGCTGCTTTCCAAAGGTCTCAGGTTTCATTCCAGGACCCTTATGGAGTCCAACACTCATCTGTAACTCCAGCTTCAGAGTCTGTGATATTACCTTCTGGCCTCCTTGGTAACTGTTCACATGTGGTACACAAATATACATAGAGATTAAATAACCATGTAAATAAACAATATTATAGAATTTTAAAAGTAAAAGTAGCATTAAGGGAATCTTAGAAAAGAAGGGGTAGATAGTAAGACCTGGAGAGGACAGGAGCTCTATAAGGAGAATAAGAGAACCAAAAAATCTGGGCACAGGGGTCCTTTGTAAGATTGATACTCCAACCAAGGACCATTCATGCCTATAACCTAGAACCCCTGCTCAGATGTAGCCCATGGCAACTCAGTCTCCAAATGTGTTCCTTAGTAAGGGGAACAGGGACTGTCTGACAGGAACTCAGTGGCTGGATCTTTGATCACCAGCTCCTGTGGAGGGAGCATCCTTGCCAGGCCTTAAAGGAGGACATTGCAGCCAATCCTGATGAGACCTGATAAGCTAGGGTTAGATGAAAGGGAAGGAGGACCTCCCCTATCAGCAGGCTTGGAGAGGGGAATAGAGGTATGGGAGGAGATGAGAGAGGGAAGGTGGGATTGGGAGGGAATGAGGGAGAGGGCTACAGCTGTGATACAAAACAAATAAATTGTAATAATATAAAAAATAAAAATTTAATAAAAAAGACAATCAACTCATAACTGAGATAGGTAGTGATCTTCTCTCTGTGTGTAACTTTGATACAAGTTACCATAAATAAAAACCTCAACTACCTCTGGAATACAATCAGCTAAGAAACTGCCCTTATCATCTACATCTTTATCTGTGAAAGAACATTATTATTACCTATAACTTCACAGTGATAGATGGCCTAAAGAAGCAGTTTACAATCACTAAAGATAACCCCAAAGGCCTTCTATATCACATGTCCTCCCCAAAGTTCAGTAGCCATCATTGAAGAAGCCATCTTTGAACTCTAGATTTTGAGAAGGACCTAAAAGAAGCAGTGTCTTATGAACAACCTAGAACCAATGAACTCCTGAACTCACAGCTTCCTCTACAAGAACTGCACAAGATTAAGACAGTCCCTATTCAAGCATGGAGGGGAGAGGGGCTCATGTGCCTCTAATAATAACTTGGGAGCTTTGAAAACAATTGATGGCTTCTGAGTGAGGAACAGTCAGTTTTGTTTTGTTTTGTTTTTTACGGATGTGGATTTTGGTAGGTAAACCCTGCCCCAATTGATAATCTTGCACCTATTGAAATCACTAGTTATTTAAAACAAAGGAGAAGACATGAATTTGAGAAGGAGAGAAGTTGATCTGGGAGAAGTCAGGGGGAAGAGTTAAGGGTGAATATGATCAAAATACATCATATGAAATTCTGAAAGGATTAAAAAAAATGGAAAAAACTAATTAAAGGCTAAGGAAACAAACAAAAATGCACACATAGTACTAAGCCTGTAATAAAATTTGTCACTTTGCTCAATTATTTTTCTATAATTAAAATTTCCTCATTTAGTTTAAAATAAAACTTTTAGCTTAAAATAAAGCTACTGTTAAAACTGAGTTCATATCAGAATTAGTATGTTTTTCTCCATAAGAAAGCTTGATAAAAATCCATTTAATTGTGCAATTTTAACGTCCCATTATTGAAACTTAAATTAGTAATGATAGGTGTTTAAATAAGCAATTACCAATTACAATTAACATAAGCAATTCCTTATCCCAGATGTAATCAATGGAGCTATTAGAGTGCAGTAAACAGTCTTTATTGCTGTGAATTATGTTCCGACTTCTCAAGCTCTCCATCAGATGCACTGATATTTTATGTTTGGTATCTACTACAACTACATGCTATGTTCTCTTACAAATATATGTCACCCACAAACATTCATCTTTTTTCCATTTTCCCATCTTTTTTGTAAATGCAGGTAAAAACGTGTTGTATATAGAAATAGATTCAAACTATGAACACTAACAAAATGAAACAAACATTATTCTGTATAATACTTCAATGATTAAACATGAACTCAATGTCATTGGTAAATCTAATTTTGCATCTCATGTGTTACTACTATTATTGTTTCTATTTTTAAAGAAGCACAGCCTCTTCATAATATAATTTAGGTAGATTTATAAACATCTTTACATGAAGCATAAACAAAATTATGAATCCAAGTCAAATTATAGATAACCCATGTTTTCTACACTGGTAGTTTCAGAGAAGATGGTACATAGTTGAGACAGCACGCAGGGCTCAAGAAAGAGATAAAAGCTAGAACACTGTTCCAGCTGGCACCAACAAGAAACTTGACAGAGTCTACTGTCATCAGCGGGAGTCACAATTAAGGGATTTCCGGTTCAAACTGGCTTGTGCCAAAGTCTGTGAGAGATTGTTTTGATTAATTGTTGATTTGTGAGGATGCAGCCCACTGTGGACAACACTGTCATTGGACAGGAAGCCTGGGCTTTATAAGGAATATAGCTGAGCATGAGTGAGAGAATGACCCAGACAGCACACAAAAATGCAGCGTTGCTCCATGGTTCCTGCCTCTAGGTTCAATTGTTTTAAATTCTTTTTTTTTTTTATTTTATTTAAGTTCATTTACTTTACATCCCAAGGCTGCCCCTTCCTTTGTCTCCTTTCAGTCTCCCTCCCCTTTCTTCTCCCTTCTCTTCTTCCTTTAACCCCAGAAAAGGGGAGCCCTCCTCCCTCCAGTATCAACCCTCCCAAGTACATCAATTCACACCATGACTGAGCATATCCTCATCCACTGAGGCCAGCAAGGCAGCCCTTCAGGGGAATTGACCCAAAAGGAGGAAATAGAGTCCATGCTAGAAACAGCACCCCCTTCTGAAACTAGGGCCTCTGCACATACTTAGCTGAAGGGAGGCTTGGTCTTCATATGGTCGCCTCTAGGTTCGTGTCCTGACTTCCTTCAATGGTTAATGATAACTAGAAGATATCATATTAGTAAAATCTCAAGTACTATATTGAAGAGAGACAGAGAGAGGGCAGCCTTGTCCTGTCCCTGACTTCAGTGGGATTGATTTAATTTTCTCTCCATTTAGTTTGATGTTAGCTATAGGCTTGCTGTATATTGTCTTACTATGTTTAGGTATGTGCATTGTATCCCTGATCTCTCCAAGGCTTTAAACATGAATGGGTGCTGGATTTTGTCAAATGCTTTTTTTGGCATTTTTTCTTTGAATTTGTTTTTTTTTTCTTTATTAATTACACTTTATTCACTTTGTATCCCCCCTGTGGTTCTCTCCCTCCTCCTGTCCCAATCCCTCCCTTTCTCCACCCTCTGCATGCATGCCCCTCACCAGGTCCACTGATAGGGGAGGACTTCTTTTCCTTTCTTCTGATCCTAGTCAATTAGGTCCCATTGTCTTCTTCTGTGGCCTGGTAATGCTGCTTCCCCCTCAGTGGGAGGTAATCAGAGAGCAGGCCAATCAGTTTATGTGATTACATTGAAGGATTTCCATATATTGAACCACCCCCACATTCCTGGGATGAAGCCTACTTGGTCGTAGTGGAAGATATCTTTGATGTGTTCTTGGATTTGGTTTGCAAGTATTTTATTGAGTATTTTTTGCACCAATATTCATAGGGGAAATTGGTCTGAAATTCCTTCTCTTTGTTGGGTCTTTGTGAGGTTTAGGTATGAAGGTGACCATGGCCTCATAGAATGAGTTTGGGATTGTTCCTTCTGTTTCTATGTTGTGGAATAGTTTGAAGAGAATTGGTATTACCTCCTTTTTGAAGGTCTGGTAAAATTCTGAGCTGAAACCATCTAGCCCTGGGCTTTTCTTTTAATGGGAGACTTTTGATGACTGCTTCTATTTCCTTAGGAAATATAAGACTATTTAATTTTTTTACCTGATCTTGACTCAGCTTTGGTAACTGCAGTTGATCAAGAAAATTATCCCTTTCATTTAGATTTTCAAATTTTGTGGCATATAGGCTTTTGAAGTAAGACATAATGATTCTTCGTATTTTCTGTCTGATGTTATGTCCCCTTTTCATTTCTGATTTTCAGTGTCCCTCTACCTTTTAGTTAGTTTGGCTAAGGATTTGTATATCTTTTCTACTTTCTCAAATAACCAGCACTTGGTTTCATTGGTTCTTTGAATAGTTTTATTTGATTCTAATTTATTGATTTCAGCCCTGAGTTTGATTATTTACAGGCATCTGTTCCTCTTGGGTGTATCTGCTACTTTTTTTTCTAGGGCTTTTTGTTTGGCCATTAAGTTGCTTGTATGAGATAATACAAATTTCTTCTTGAAGGCACTTAGTGCTATGAGTTTTCCTCTGAGCACTGCTTTCACTGTGTCCCATAAGTTTCAGTATGTTGTGCCTCCATTTTCATTGATTTTTAGGAAGTCTTTAATTTCTTTCTTTATTTCTTCCCTGATGTAACCTCTCCTCCCAAATTGCCTTTTGTTCAGAACATATTATCAAAGCCGTACAAAAGACCATGAGTGCAGAGGACAGCAGAGATCTGACAGAGTATGTAGGTCAACCCAGAAGACCCGGTAACATACAAGGGTTTGAAGTCACTTAAATCAACAAACTAGAAAAGGCAGATGGGTTATTTCCAACAGACAGATGAAGAAATGTCTTCATTTGTTTGAAAACATTTTTTCAACTATAACCCCAGAGGAGAGAAAGTTCAGGTAGGTCCTGTCCCTTGTATTTATAAAGTTAAAAACTTGCTTTTGAAACAAAACAAAAAAAAAAAAAACGAACAAAAAAAAAAAATAGGCTAGTCACAAAGCTCAAGGGACTTTAGAATGAACAGGTTGCCAACAAAAATATGCTGTGAAATTCCCTTCAGTCTCCCCAAGTCTTAAGGTGAATGCTGTTAAAAAACAAAAACAAAATGAAACAAAAAACTCACGAGTCTCACTGTGAGGAAACCACCTATGGTGCCATACCCCCCACTGCTCAAAGAAATGCAACTGAAACAGGCCTGTCAGGAGTACATGGTTAGGAAAAGGAGACTCACAGGAAAACAGAGCAATGTTCTAGACTCATCTTTCTAGCTAACTGAAGCAGCAAATAATCAGCATCACATTAACATTTCCTTCACTTTTAATGAAATATGGGAAATGATCAAATAAAACCATCATCGTGCTCTCCCATGTTGGCATAAGTTCTGCGAAGCTAGGCCTCGTGGCCACCTGGTTCTAACTCATGAAAGCAGGGGTGGGGTAGAGCTGACACACTCTCGGTTCTCCTTGAGCCACAGTTCATTAGCTATTTTCATGGTCTTAAGTTTGATCCCGTATTTTAAAACTTAGTAAAGATGTGAAATCATTATGTAATTTCCCTTGCTTTGCTAAAAAATTAAAGGGACGTCCATATAATTTGTTTATAAATTTAGATAATTAGAATTAAGAATAGGAGATAGAGAATTAACCAGCTTATTCACTTAAAAAAATACAGGTGAGAGGGGGAGCCAAGATGGCGGCACCAGGAGAACACCATGTCTGAGAAGCAGGACAACACACTCTGAGCAGCGACCAGGAGACTGAACTCTGGCCCCTAAAACAACAGCTATCGTGTTTCCCAGGTGAGGGGAGGCTCCCACGGCGTGGGAACCGGTCGGGTCCACTCTTGGCTGCCCAGCCAGAACCCGGAAGAGAACCCGGCTAATGCAGGCTTTGGGTCTCCGGGCTGGTGCTGCAAGCCTGCTTGTCCCAATCAATTTCCCAAGCTGATTGGTGGGCACATGGGTGCCTGAGGCTGGGAGTCCCAGTCGCAAAAAAACCCCACGGGGAAGGAAAGTTGCCAGACTGGTCACGGATCACCCAGTCTTTCCCTGGAAGGTCTCTCTGACCTCAGCGGGTACCTGCCGCCATCACAATTGAGCTCCCGCCGTGCACAGATCTCAGCTGCGCGCCCAGCTCAAAATCCCTACTCCCTCTTCGGAGGAGGCAGGAGGCAGAATCTGCAGAATCTGCCACAGACCACATTGTCTGTACCCCAACCCGTGATCAGGGCTGAGAAAACCCAATCCTTTCGGGCACTCCCCCAAACACCGCCATCACCCTGCCTCAGCAGAGCAGAAGGATAAAGAGGCGCACAGCGGCTTCACAGTGCTGGAACTCCAGTGCTACCTGCCGCTCCTAGCAAATAAACTATAGCTCAGGATCTGGTTCTGTGGTCATTCTACACGTCCTGAGATTATCCTCGGTCCAGCGCAATAAGGTCTAGCAGCAAGTTCTATCACCGGCGCCCCCTCCCCCCCCCCCCCCCCCCCCCCCCCCCCCCCCCCCCCGCAGAGAAACACCACCAGCTCAGGATCGAACTGAGAAGCCCCAAACCCTGCTGGCACTCCCCTGAGAACACCTCCATAAGCTTGCCCTAGCAGAGGAGAAGGTCAGGGGGCAAGGACAGAGAGGCAGCCTGCCAAGGACACAGCACCCTCTCTCCAGCAGCCCCTAGCAGAGAAACCCAAGCTCTGGATCTGAAGTCACTCAACCCTACCCGGTACTCTCTTGGGATCAGCAAACATAGATTCTACTACTAGGCTGCTGCTGGCAGAGAGATCTGGGCCCGGGATCTGGGATTCAGTACACTCACCCTAACTCTTTCCCACACCACCCAGGGACCAGTCAACATAACCCCTCCTGGCAGAGGGAAAGGACAAAGAGGCAGCACACAGGAAAGGTGGACACCGAGTTCTGCAGCCACAGTGTCACAGAGCTGACTGATAGCCTACCCGTGCACTTCCGCAGCAGGACCAAAACAGAGAGTAGTGAGCAAGGGGAACCTCTGTGCATTCCAACTGGTCCTGTAAGAGAGTGAGTGAGCCTTCTAGGGAGAGATTGCCCCAGACCCAGGGCCTCTCCACAGAAGCAACCAGACGAGATCCCTGGCACCCACACTCCCAGTGTGGGCATCAGAGGGATTCTTGGGATAGCAACCCCAACAGTGAAGCCTCTGCCTTGTGGGTCCACCAGGGTAATCCAGGCAAACAATCCCTGGATCTCAGTCAGAACTGCGTAATAGTGGCTTGCAGGCCACTGCAATAGTCAGAGAATCCGTGCATGCACACTGCGCCCACTAAAAGCGCACGTGAATAGCGCCGGCGTCACATTCTTTACTTAGGCAAAACTGAAAACACAGTGCACACTCCCAAAGCAGTGAACCTCTCTCATCTTCCTGAAAAAACAGTTCAGAAAACAGAAAGAGAGGATCATAGCCCAAACACAATCTTGAGGAACAACCAGCGAGGATTATAAATAACCAGATGGCTAGAGGCAGACGTAAAAACACTCCCAACAAAAATCAGGACATAATGACCTCACCAGCAACCCCACAAAACAATGGACACTTCAATTCACTAGATATACAAGAAAACGACCTCGAAACTATGTTTCTCCAGTTACTAGAGGCCCATAGAGATGAAATGAACAAAGCCCTCAGAGAAATAACCAAAGAAATCGAGACTAACCAAGAGGAAACAAATCGTGCTCTCAGAGAAATGACCACAAAAATTGAGGCAAACAGAGAAGAAATGCACAAAGCTCTCAAAGAAATGTCCACACAAATGAAGGCAAATAAAGAAGAAATGAACAAAGCTCTCATAGAAATACAGGCAATTATACCCAAAGAAGTAGAGGCACAATTAGTGATACATAGAGAGGAAACAGACAAAAAAATAGAAGCTATCATTGAAAAGCAGGAGTCCACATTCAATCAGATGAAGGAAATGGTGCAAGACATGAAAACAGAATTAGAATCAATAAAGAAAACACAAATAGAGAAAAACCAGGAGCTGGAGAACATAGAGAAAAGATCAGGCACTACAAAGGTAAGCATCACCAAAAGAATACAAGAGATGGAAGAAAGAATCTCAGGAGCTGAAGATACACTTGCAGAAATTGACACGTCTCTCAAAGAAAAAATAAAATCAGAAAATTTCCAAACACAAAGCATCCAAGAAATCAAGGACACCATGAAAAGACAAAACCTAAGAATAATAGGAGTAGAAGAAAAAGAAGACATCAGGCTCAAAGGTCCGGAAAATATTTTCAAGAAAATTATAGAAGAAATCTTTCCCAACTTAAAGAAGGAGATGGCCATAAACATACAAGAGGCCTACAGAACACCAAGTAGACTAGACCAGAAAAGAAATTCTTCACGTCACATCATAGTCAAAACACTGAACCTACAAAACAAAGAAAAAAATTCTAAAAGCAGCAAGGGAAAAAGGCCAAGTAACATATAAAGGTAGACCTATCAGAATCACACCAGATTTCTCAGCAGAAACTATGAAAGCCAGAAGGGCCTGGACAGAAATCATACAGTCCTTAAGGGACCACAGATTCCAATCCAGACTACTATACCCAGCAAAACTTTCAATCAACATAGACGGAGAATTCAATATATTCCAAGACAAAACCAAATTTAAACAATATCTACATAGTAACCCAGCTCTACAGAAGTTACTAGAAGGGAAACTCCAAACCAAAGAAAACAACTACATCGAAGGAAACAGAGGAAATAGATAACTACACAACAAAAAAACCAAAAGAAGACAAGCAATGAAACTCAGTGACACCACCAACACCACATCTAAAATAAGTAACAAATGTTGGTCACTAGTTTCTATCAACATCAACGGACTCAACTCCCCAATTAAAAGACACAGACTAACAGAATGGTTGCGGAAACAGGATCCATCATTCTGTTGCATCCAAGAAACACACCTATGCAACAAAGATAAACACTACCTCAGAGTAAAGGGCTGGAAAAATGTCTTTCAAGCAAATGGTTCCAGAAAACAAGCTGGAGTAGCCATCCTAATATCTAATAAAATAGACTTTCAACCCAGGTTAATAAAAAAAGATAAGGACGGCCACTATATTCTCATCAAAGGAAAAATCCACCAAGAGGACATCACAATTTTGAATATCTATGCCCCAAATACAAGAGCACCTACATTTGTAAATGAAACAATATTAAAGCTTCAATCACACATTGATCTTAAAACCCTAATAGTGGGAGACTTCAACACTCCATTCTCACCAAGGGACAGATCAACTAAACAGAAAACAAATAGGGAAATAAAAACACTTACAGAGACCCTAAATCAAATGGACCTAATAGACGTCTACAGATCTTTTCATCCAAACTCAAAAGAGTATACCTTCTTTTCAGCACCGCATGGAACCTTCCCCAAAATAGACCATATAGTTGGTCATAAAGCAAGCCTCAACAGATACAAAAAGATTGAAATAATCCCTTGTATTCTATCTGACCACCATGGACTTAAGCTGGACCTCAACAACAACAGAAATAACAAACTGCCTACACGTACATGGAAACTGAACAACCTGTTACTCAACGACAGCTGGGTTAAGGAAGAAATAAAGAAAGAAATTAAAGACTTCCTAGAATTCAATGAAAATGAAGGCACAACATACCCAAATTTATGGGACACACTGAAAGCAGTGCTCAGAGGAAAATTTATAGCACTAAGTGCCTGCAAGAAGAAATTCGTAACAGCACATACAAACAACTTAATGGCCCAACTGAAAACTCTAGAAAAAAAAGAAGCAGATACACCCAAGAGGAGCAGAAGGCTGGAAATAATCAAACTCAGGGCTGAAATCAATCAATTAGAAACAAATAAAACTATTCAAAGAATCAATGAAACAAAAAGCTGGTTCTTTGAGAAAATCAACAAGATAGACAAACCCTTAGTCAAACTAACTAAAAAGCAGAGAGAATCTATCCAAATCAACAAAATCAGAGATGAAAAGGGTTACATAACTACAGACACAGAGGAAATTCAAACAATCATTAGGTCATACTACAAAAGCCTATATGCTACAAAATTTGAAAATCTAAATGAAATGGACAATTTTCTTGATAGATTCCATTTTCCAACATTAAGTCAAGATCAGGTAGAAAGACTGAACAGCCCTGTATCCCCCAAGGAGATTGAAGCAGTTATTCACAGTCTCCCCTCCAAAAAAAAGCCCTGGGCCAGATGGTTTCAGCGTGGAATTCTACAAGACCTTCAAAGAAGTGCTCACACCAATTCTCCTCAAACTATTCCACAAAATAGAAACAGAAGGTACATTACCAAACTCATTCTATGAAGCAACAGTCACCCTGATACCTAAACCACACAAAGACCCAACAAAAAAAGAGAACTTCAGACCTATCTCTCTTATGAACATTGACGCAAAAATACTCAATAAAATACTTGCAAACCGAATCCAAGAACACATCAAAGATATCATCCACCACGACCAAGTAGGCTTCATCCCAGGCATGCAAGGATGGTTCAACATACGGAAATCCATCAATGTAATCCACCACATAAACAAACTGAAGGAGAAAAACCACATGATCATCTCCTTAGATGCTGAAAAAGCATTTGACAAAGTCCAACACCCATTCATGTTTAAAGTCTTGGAGAGATCAGGAATACAAGGCACATATCTAAACATAGTAAAAGCAATATACAGCAAGCCTATAGCCAACATCAAACTCAATGGAGAGGAACTTAAATCAATCCCACTGAAATCAGGGACAAGACAAGGCTGCCCACTCTCTCCCTACTTCTTCAACATAGTACTTGAAGTCCTAGCCAGAGCAATAAAACAACTAAAGGAGATCAAGGGGATACAAATCGGAAAGGAAGAGGTCAAAGTGTCACTTTTCGCAGATGATATGATAGTATATATGAGCGACCCCAAAAATTCAACCAGAGAACTCATCCAGTTGATAAACACCTTCAGCAAAGTGGCAGGATACAAAATCAACTCAAAAAAATCAGAAGCCCTCCTGTATACCAAAGACAAAAGGGCCCAGAAAGAAATTAGGGAAACAACACCCTTCACTATAGCCACTAACCACATAAAGTACCTTGGGGTGACACAACCAAGCAAGTGAAAGACCTGTTTGAGAAAAACTTCAAGTCTCTGAAGAAAGAAATTGAAGCAGATCTCAGAAGATGGAAAGATATCCCATGCTCATGGATTGGTAGGATTAACATTGTGAAAATGGCCATCCTGCCAAAAGCAATCTACAGATTCAATGCAATTCCCATCAAAATACCAACTCAATTCTTTACAGACCTTGAAAAAAAGATTCTCAGCTTCATATGGAGAAACAAAAAACCCAGAATCTCCAAAATAATCCTGTACAACAACACATCATCTGGAGGTATCTCCATCCCCGATCTCAAGTTGTACTACAAAGCAATAGTAATAAAATCTGCATGGTATTGGCATAAAAACAGAAAGGAGGATCAATGGAACCGCATAGAAGATCAAGAAATAAACCCACACACCTATGAATACTCGATATTTGACAAAGAAGCCAAAACCATTCAATGGAAAAAAGACAGCATCTTCAACAAATGGTGCTGGTCCAACTGGATGTCTACATGCATAAAAAAGAAAATAGATCTCTATTTATCACCCTGCACAAAACTAAAGTCCAAGTGGATCAAAGACCTCAACATAAAACCAGATACTCTAAATCTGTTAGAAGAAAAAGTGGGGAACAGCCTAGAACTCATTGGCACAGGAGACAACTTCCTGAACAGAACACCAACAGCATAGGCTCTAAGAGCAACAATCAATAAATGGGACCTCATGAAACTGAACAGCTTCTGTAAAGCAAAGGACACTGTCATCAAAACAAAACGCCTGTCTACAGATTGGGAAAGAATCTTCACTAACCCTTTATCTGACAGAGGACTAATATCGAGTATATACAAAGAACTAAAGAAGCTGAGAAGCAGCAAACCAAGTAATCCAATTAAAAAATGGGGAACAGAGCTAAACAGAGAATTCTCGACAGAGGAATATCGAATGGCAGAGAAACACTTAAAGAAATGCTCATCGCATTAGCCATCAGGGAAATGCAAATCAAAACGATCCTGAGATATCACCTTACACCCATCAGAATGGCCAAAATGAAAAACTCAAGGGACAACACATGCTGGAGAGGTTGTGGAGAAAGGGGAACCCTCCTCCACTGCTGGTGGGAATGTAAACTGGTACAACCACTCTGGAAATCTATCTGGCGCTTTCTAAGACAATTAGGAATAGTGCTTCCTCAAGACCCAGCTATACCACTGCTAGGTATATACCCAAAGTTTGCTCAAGTACACAAAAGGGATATTTGCTCAACCATGTTTATAGCAGCTTTATTTGTAATAGCCAGAACCTGGAAACAACCCAGATGTCCATCAATGGAGGAATGGGTACAGAAATTGTGGTATTTTTATACAATGGAATACTACTCAGCAATCAAAAAGGAGGAAATCATGAAATTTGCAGGCAAATGGTGGGACCTAGAAAAGATCATCCTGAGTGAAATATCCCAGAAGGAGAAAGACAAACACGGTATATACTCACTTATATAGACCTATAAAATATAATAAACATAATGAAATCTGTACACCTAAAAAAGATAATCAAGAGAGTGGACATGGGGTAAGATGATCAATCCTCGTTTAGAATGACAGATGGGATGTGCATTGAACGTATGACAGGAGTCTACTGAGCGCATTGGAAAGACTCTAACTAGCAGTGTTTCAAAGCAAAGACTCATGACCAAACCTTTGGCAGAGTACAGGGAATCATAAGAAAGAAGGGGAGTTAGTCTGATGAGGAAAGGATAGGAGCTCCACAAGGACCAAAGATATCTTGGCACGGGGTCTTTTCTGAGACTAACATGCAACCAAGGAGCATGTATGAATGTAACCTAGAACCTCTGCTCAGATGTAGCCTGTGGTAGCTCAGTAACCAATTGGTTTCCCATAGTGAGGGGAACAAGGACTATTTCTAACAGGAACTCAATGACTGGCTCTTTGGCCTCCCCACCCCCCAAGGGAGGAGCAGTCCTGTTAGGCCACAGAGGAGGGCTTTGCAGCCAGTCCTGAAGATACCTGATAAAACAGGATCAGATGAATGGGGAGGAGGTCCCCCCTATCAGTGGACCTGGCAAGGGGCACGGTGGAGAGGAAGGAGGGAGGGAGGGACTGGGAGGGAATGAGGGATCGGGACATGGCTGGGGTACATAGTTAATAAAATGTAACTGATAAGAAGAAAATAAAATACAAAAAAAAAAAGAAAAAAAATTAGATCCTCATTACACAACTTCTAAGTTTCCACGAGCTTATTAAAGGTTGGTATTAATATACTAAAAAAAAATAAAATAAAATAAAATTAAATTAAAAAATTAAAAAATACAGGTGAAAAACAGAAGCCAAAGCATCAGCTCTCCCCTGCAAAGGGGAACAGGCTTTCTTTCACAGGCAATTACATTACATTCCTACCCTACCCCTCCTTTTTTGTTGTTCACCAGGACTGAAATAATAGATTCATGTGCCCTAAAGGTAGACATTATTAGTTGCTCGCTTGTATCAAGGAAAGTTTGCCTCATTAACAGAAGTCTCCCCCATGCTGTGGTTCGTCATGGTTATGCATGAAGCAGAAAAACTTCATTAAATCAGCTCTTCAATATTCTCCATTTACCTCTTCATTCAGGATTTATGAAATGAGCTTATTCAACTCCCTCACCTTTGAAGAGTTTACACAATGGATTAGTTCATTATCCATTCATTCTATGTGTATATTTTCCCTTTGAATATATTCCCCAAATCCACAACAAACAATCACAGCTTCGAATTATACCGTCGTGAATTTGTCTTGGGCTTGAAAGCTGTATATTGATTATCACTGGTGTTGTCAACGAGGTAAGGGTATGGTCTGTGCATCCTTTAACTTCTCAAGGGGAATTTATGTCCTAGCATCAGGTTATGCCTAGGTGTACTGAGTTTCACCTAACTTTGTTTGGTTTCCTAAGAATCACTATCTGATGCATAAAATAATGGCCTTTGAAATGTCTTTGCCGTAATATAGCAACAGAATCTCCTGAGCTTTGGAGTGGATACTTGGATTGAAATCAGTCTCCAGTCTTCCAAACTGTGCTTATTCCCCTGATTGGCATAATTAGTTAAATATTATACAGTACTCATTATAACTGAAAGAAACAGATTTCTATACCTATATTTTATAGACTATATTTGTGTTGCAAAGATGTAAACAAACCAAAAATATCTTAAAATGATTCCAAGCATAATTTCATTGAATATAAACAATCAGATTAATCAATCTTTTAATAAATGCATAAGTGATCATATTTTACCAGGCTTTCTATTCTTTTTAATTTTCGACATAGAAAACCAACCTGGATAAAAATCACCATGTTGATGTATATGTTGTCAGAGCAATTCACCATGAGTCCACACCTGTCTCAGAATTGCCAAATAGTTGCACTGCTTACGACCATTTTATTTTCCACTTTAAACCTCAGAGGAAATTCATAAAAATGTCATATTTATGCTGTATTAAAAGAAGTAATAGTGGTTTGGGGTTGGAGATATAGTACACCAATTAAAAGGACTGGACCAAATAAAAGGACTGCAGTTAAAACCATAGCACCCACAGTAAAAGCAGTCATCAGGCAAATTCCCATAGCTCCAGCTCTTGACATATGATATCTTCTAGTCTCCATACATGTCCGCATATCTGTACCCCATGTATACACACAGTAACACACAGGCACTAATTGACTTTAAACTATGTGTAGAGTTGTAGTAGTTAATGGGCATCCATTTCCATCTGCATCTTCACAGATGCTTCTGATGTTCAAGACCTGCAAACGCTTTATATGTATCTGTATCACACTTGCTACAGACCGCTTTTTGAACACTCCTGCTAATAGCAAGTCAACAAAGTACCATTTGTTTTTCTGGTCTGAACTCTGAAGACTGCTCATTCTGTTTCTAAAGGCCAAAGACCTTACCACTTACTACATCTTTTGTACAATCCGGGTTCTGGCCCCTTCTTTGCTTCATGCTCAGCCAAATATCCACTATTCCCTAACCACATGTCTGCCCCAGGCCCTTTGCTACTAGGAAGACTCATCTCCCACATTAGCAGAGTGCTTGTTCTCCAACTGTTTCTTTTTCACCTTTCTCATACATTCCCTTTCTGGTGATGCCTTGATAAACCAGCCTGTTAAATAGAAACCCTCTGAAGAAGTCTTTCCTTCTAGAACACTCAACACTACTGAATTAGTAACACACTTACTTATCTCATTTGATGTTTATTTAGTACTGAAATTGGTATCTGTAACATGGTGTGTCTATAGAAAATGCATACATCTTCTTCAGAACCTCTTCCATAGGGAGTTCTTGTGTGAATACAATTCAAATGTGTGCATGCGGCTTTGAAGGCCTGAAGTTGTTAGGAAGCGTCTTCCTTGATATCTCTCCATTTTTTTTTTCTTTACTGAAGCAGGATCATGGGCTGAACCTAGAGTTTGCCAGTACCAGCTACTGGAGCTACCAGCTTGCCTGGGCTTGCCCTGCTCCTGCCTTGCCAGAATTGGGGTGAAAGGCAGCTGCCCAGCTTTTACATGAGTTCTAGGGACCTGAACTCCAATCCTCATGCTTGTGGAGACTCTATTGAACAAACTTCGAAGTTCTGAAACAGTAATTTAAACAGTTGCCATTCAGGTAAGGATGGAAATTTTGTTGTGTTAAATAAAAATGAGTTGGAATTCTTGGAAACAATGCCTTAGCTTCCTCACTAAATATTTAAACCCCACTCATTCCCTTTTTTCTTGAGTTATTTAGGAAGTATTTGGTCCTTTGTTCTTCTGTAAACCAGGAGAGTTTCTGTAAGAATCCAAATGTCATGTCAAGAAGGTGAAGCTATAGTTCATGAGTTCAGTATTTCTCATGAAGAATTCAGTTTCTCAGCATAGGGAAAAAAAAAAAAAAGCCCAAGGTGAGTAACTTTTACCCAGAAGTTCTTAAAATTTTAAACCATGACTTTACATCTTTTCTTACAGATTTTACACATTACATATAAAAATAATTGATAATTCCTAATTTAAAGGTGTTACCTTATCAATTTCTAGAATAAGTTTTTACAAAAAAAATAATTTATCTGTAAAAGATGCTGGCTCTCTTTTAATCTTTATGTAATATCTAAAATTATAAATGTACAGACAATCTAAAATTCAAGTTATTAAATTGCATTTTATAATTATGTGAGTTTATACCATGGAATGTCAGTAAAAATTTACTCTTAAAATTATATGCTTAGAGGCTGGGCTGTAGCACATTTCACAGAGTGTTTCCCTAGCCTGATAAAGCCCTAGGCTCTATATCCAGACCCCTAGAACCACGTAAATCAGACATGCTGACTCACAGCTCAAATGCAAGCACCTCAGAGGTGAAGGCAGGAAGATCAGAAGTTCAAAGTCATCCTCAGCTACTGAGTGAGTATGAATCTTGAGGTCAGCCTAGGACACTTGAAAACATGCCCCCTAGATAAATGAAACAATGTCTCTGCCATTATATAAAAGAAAATGATAAATGTAGGTATGAAAACTTGAGCCATCAATGTGTAATTTCTTTAACTGTGAACATCTATCTTCCATGTGACTCTCAGCTTTTCTACTAAGCCATGGCTCGTCTGATGACCTAGGTCAAGGTTGATTATCTGTTTACATATTCATATGTACTGTAAGTAGAGTGTGCAAACAAGGGTTAAATATGCATGATATTCAGTATCCAATTGTATTTAATAGGGGATGTTTTCTTCTTGTGAACATCCATTTTAAGAATTAAAGATTTATTGTATTTTAGTTATATTTATTTGGAGTCATTTATTCAAATATTGTCAGCTAAGGCATTTATCTTTCCACTTTATCCGCTTTCAGAGCAACAAAGAAAATTAGTCATTGGTAAGTGAAAATATAGTCATCAGAATAATATGTTATGTATAGCAATGTTTTAGGGTGGAGGAAGGTACAGTGTGTTTTAACATTAATAGCTGTAAAGCACTCAACACAGATCTGGTACAGGGAGGAATTCTCCTAAATTAGTCTGATGACTTATAACAGATGAATTCTGATGTAAAAGTATGGTTCTTTTCCTGCCTGGGGGGCTGTTTCCCACCAGCCCACAAGGTGGGGGGGGGGCATGAGATGAGGCACAAAGCTAGAAAGGCCGCAAGCACTGTGCAGCCGTCACACACTCCAGGTACCACTTCAGGGAGCTAGTTCAACTTTAATTCCAAAGAACGAAGGCTGTATAGTATACCCCCTGGGGAGTAGGTGGGAAAGGGGGGTTCCAAGGATAGGTGTACATGATTGATTGGAACAAGGCACTTTAAGGATGCTTGATATGCATTAAACAGAACACTCCTATCATATGAACGGGAACACAGTACCCTATTATCCTATAAGCACAGGGAGGGGAGAGCTAGCAGGAAGCTGTGTCAAAGGCCATATATCAAATGTGGTTAGGAGCATCTGTATAGAGACACTCTCCAGATGAAGTCAGGCAGAGAGCAGGCGGCCCACCTGGGGAGAGGGAATCCTACACCTTAATGTCAAGCTTAGTATGGCTATCCAGGCTGGGAGAACTGAGTCCTCAAACAGCTGGGCCCTTTCAACACAAAGGACTGAGAACAGTGCATTTCACTTCATCTATGGAATTTCAAGATACAAATGCCAAAGTAATGTCAAATCCTTTACATTTAAGAGTCTGTATACTTGAATTTAGACCTTTACAGCAGATAGCCTATAATATTCAGACAAAAACCATCACAAGAAAGCTAACTCTCAGGTACTGTTGGAGAAGGGTATTAGCTAACCCCAACATGATTTGGTGAATGCAAACAATGGGATTTGTTGGATCTTCATTACTAAACCAATGGCTACCTTGTGCTGCTCTTTTAAGTTTCCCTGATGACATATCTGAAGACTAGTGTTTACAGGAGTAACAAACTGTATGACTGTCAAGAATGTCTTTGTAGGATTACAGCACCTGTTCTAATGCTTGTGAGCTCTTGATGTCAAACTAAAAGGCAACACATACGACTTCACACTCATCACAGTAGTCACCTTCGTCTTACACTAATTGTTTCCTCGTCTCTTGATGCCAGGGTTCTCATGCACTAAATGACGAATATTGAGTTGAATAAATCATTCAATCAGAAGCATCTAATGGCTATTATGTGTCAAATTAGATGCCATGGATACATGAAGATAGGTGCTTTAAATCCTGTGCAAACACAATTTTCAAATAAATCATTTACCTCAGGAAGATTATGTCTATGTGCCAGTCAAGCTCAGTGTTCTATAGGGACAATAGAAAACCACTGAAGACAAATTTCTCTATCACTGATCGGGAATGATTTAATAAGCAAGTATTTAATAAGCAAAAATGAGAGATGTAATGAGGAAAGAGAGAAAAATTTAAAAAGAATAAAAAAGAATAGAAATAATCAAGAAAGAGAGAAGCAAGAGAAAGAGTATGCAGGGGTAGACCACCAGTTTAAACTAGTTTAAACTCCAAGAACTTCTGTGATAAATTACAGGTTAATGGATCGAAATCTTAGAGAAACTAGAGAGGAGAAGATTACAAAACTCCTAAATGCTTGCTGAGGGATGAATTATTATAAACTAATATATTTTAATACTCTCTGAAATTTGGCATGTATTAAAGAATTTGTTTGTTCAAGACAACAACTTAATGAAAATATGTATAAGGAGTGTCATCACCTGATCCAAGTGAGGAAACTAGGGTGGCTACCACATATAATCTGCCATTTGCCTGATTAAACTGCAGCTCTGGGTCACCACCTAAGGATGTAAAGCATAAAAAAAGAAGATTCAAGAAAATGAGGCATTTTCATAGGCATTCTTTGAAAACAAAACAAAACAACATTCTACACATTATGCAGACTGACTTCTGGCTCCAGGCTTCTGGCATTACCTTCACATAAAAAATAATCAAAATAGAAGGCAGATATTAAGCAATAGAAGCTAAACTTTGCAATGTATTTGAGATATGCTCAACACAAGTAAATAAGTACACAACAAAATAAACCCACAGAGGGCTAGCCCTCCAGCCATCCTTACTGTCCTTTCACAAAAGCACACTTTTTTTTTTAAGCCATTTTACTAGGTTCCCATATCTGGGTCTCTTTTCTTTAATCCTCACTAAAGATCATGATTTTGTGCCTGGCCTAGGGGTGAAGACCAGGAATCCTAGCTACCCAGAAATGTAGGCAGAGGATCACAGGCTCATGGCTCACCTGAGCTCCATAGCAGAGCAAGACTAGCCTGGGAAACTCAGTAGAGGAGTGCCCACACAGCGTACTTAAGGCAGGGATTGGGTTCCTCATTACCACACCCAAAAATTGAGTCTGATCATAGGATCTCAGCCCTGCACTTCTACCATGCTCTTGCCTCTCTCCTGCCCCACTTTTCCTGCTATTTTCTTTGAAGGTGTTAGGGATAATACCCAGCATACACCCTGAAAACACGCCCTAACCCAACCACACCTCTAGTCCTTGTCTTTTTTTTTTTTAATTTATTTCAGAATTTGTTATTGCCTTAACATTCACAATTGTCAGGCTCAAGAGATGACAATTCTAAGTCAGTCAAAACAAAACAAAACAAAACAACAACAACAAAAAGCAAACAAAAATCAGAGCTGTCTTAAAAATTAAGTTGGAGAGCAACAGACGAAGATACCAAAATCTAACCTTTGGAGTCCACGGGTGGACAAACAGGTAAGTATAGCACACAGGAGAAAACATACAGATACAGAAATCAAAAAATAAAATACAACATTTTCTCTATCCCTATTTCAATAAACGACAACAACATGAAACACTAATATAAAGTTTTCTGGCCATTCTTTTACAAGAATGTTTCTCAGACAGAAAATAGCTAGATTTCACAACTCAGTATAGAAAGGAAAAGTAAGAAGAACTCGCTAGGACTGGCATCGTGATCCACGCCTTTCATCTCAGCTCTGAGGACACAATGATCTGGGCTACATAGAAAACTCCATACCAGCTAGTCCTGTTCAGTGAAACCCTATCTTCAAACAAATAAAAGAAAGAGAAAAACTAAAATGAAATATAATTCGCCAATTTTGTAATTTGTAAATAGTCTGGGTATAAGCTGATCAATTTGAACAACCGTAAATCAGTTTAGAATGTCAAGGGTAGCACCCCTCTGCTCATTCAATAATCAGGACATGTTGCTGTATTGTCCATCCTTTTCTGGGAGGCTCCGACCTCTAACCAAGACTCTACATTTTCAGACATAAACCATGTAGTAATTCTTCAGTTGCCTAACACAGACTAGGCAGATTTTGCTAAGTTAGTCTCAAATCAAGCAGATTTTGAGCAATCGTCATCTCTGGATTGCATCATTGATGGACCACAATGCAGTGTTTGGCATAGACACTAATAACAGGAGAGAAAATAGTGACATTTCTTTTCTTGAATCGTTTGTATCTCCTTGTCCATCATACACCAGCATGGTCTGTCCATCTACACACTATTTTACTGCTGAATTTATTAAAATATTTTCTAAATTTATATTTTACAAAAATTTTGTTTCAACAGGACGTTCTTAGATATTACGGAACTTTCACAATGAACTGCATGGGAGCTACCTCTCTCAGCTCCAGTAGCTCGTGCCCTTTCACCTCATTACTGGCCTAATCCCATCCAATTTAATGCCTTTCATAGAGCCACTCCCTTTCTTTCCAGACTTCCAGCTTCCTCCTCGCCTAGTGCAATCAATAGCTCTCCTTTACAAAGGCCCCAGGAAGTGGACTTGCTAAAGTCTAATAGACTCATCAGACATAGCTCTCAAATGTTAAATGCCACACTGACATTCAAAAATTCATCTTGGGTCTCACATCAGGGAAATGAAGCCATGGCTCTCAGAGTTCAGCAAAGCAACTTCCTGCATAGAGACAGGCTGTGAAAGCTGTCTGCTGCCAGGCAGCACTTTCAAATCTGGACGGCAGAGATACACAGTGTGGTTCAGCGATAAACCATGCTGAATCCTTTCGCTCTGAAATAATTCCGAAAGAGGGCAGTTTTCAGCAACGTCTGCTGCAGAGGACTACATTTATGAATATATGCAGCGTCCTGCTGTCACCTGATTACTGGAAATTAAAGGATCACAACACTAGGTAAAATAGTGAACTCAAAGCGACTGTGGTAGCACACGGGGCCTGGACAGTTTCAAGACAGACAGGGTCCTAGCACCGAGAGGGGGAAGTAGATTGAGGCTCTCACCTGCCCCTACAGCAACTGAAACCTGCTGGCAAAAGGAAAACAAAACAGCTTCATTCTATGGAGCTACATTTGGTATCAAATGTAGCCACACTAAGTATGGGACCCAGGCCTAGCAGTTTATGGCTAACAGAAAAGGAACTGATATTTTCGTACACTTTATTTTTGTCTGAAATTGCCTTGTTTGGCCAGTGTTTTTGTTTGTTTGTTGTTTTTGTTTTTATGTCTTATTTGTGTTTTCCTTGTATATTATAGTTTATGAGTCTGTGTTTTATGGATTTTGTATGAGTGGATGTGTGCATGTGTTCATGTCAGTGTGTGCATGCACACGTGTATGTGGTTTTATGTTCTTTTTTTCTTATTTTTCTTTTCTTACAGCTACTTTCTTTATTGTTTGATTGTCTGCTTTCTAAAAAGACAGAGAATGAAAGGCCTGGAGTATAGTGGGTGAGGAGATGGGAAGATTCTTGGAAGAGTTGGGGGAAGGAAAACTATAATAAAAATATATTGTGTGTATTGTATGCCAGAAGATTTTTAAAACTTTAAAAATTAATATATATTTATATACATATATGCACATACATATATACCTATATATACATGTATCTACATAAAAAGAGAACCACAGAAACAGCAGCTCCTTCAATGAGCAGAATGTGGAACAGAAACAATTGTATTCTGATTTAATGCCTCCTTGACATACGTCCTTTTCTGTCATTTAATAAATGAAATCAATGCAACAGATCAGCACTTTGTTTTCATGACAATAACCAGCAAGAAAATGAGAACTTTTAGAGACAGAACAGTCATATTCATCCTTGTGCTAAAGATATCTAGTGTATGCTTGAGTTTATTTTCGTTACACACAGCAAGAACTTGCTGAGAGAAGGAATTAAGCTTAAGCATAGAATGTCTGTATAAGTAGGGGCTCTCTATAGGAAAACAGCAGGGCTCCCTAAAGGATTTTTCGGTATAGCATACAAGCTCTGATCTTAGTAGCCTAACAACAGTTGTTTTCTCATGGAAAGGCCAAGTAGTTGATCAGTCCATGAGAGCGGGTATTTCAGCAGTCCCAATCTGGAGAATATTTAGAGAGCTGTCAGCCTTTAATCTATGTTGGAATTCTGAAGAAGTGGCTTCTAATACCAGCAAATGAATGACTTAGCCACAGGACAGATGAACTTGCCAGTGAGAGTGAGGAAAGCCGGCAAAGTGTAAAAGATTCCTTCATCCATGCCATTTTATGTGGGCCGCCAGCTGGAGATATGACCCAGCTTTATACAATAAAGTGATCTTCTCCTCTCACTCAAATGACCCCGTCAAGAAAATCCACCACAGGAGTCCCCAGCAGTTTGGATTTGAATTTATTTCAAATGTTGTCAAGTAGACAATCAAGATTACACATCACAAGATCACTCCTTGCCTACGTGACACACAATTATGTCTCTTAATATCATGATTAAATTCCAAATGAAAACAATAACTGAGTTGGAACCAGGAATAAAACATTTCTATTTTTGTCTGTGGGTGAAATGAGCTTTATTGACACTATTTGAGAGAGTGGGCCCCTCCCATTATTCTGGGAGTCTGGGATAGAAAATGTGGAGGAGATGCCCAGTGCCAGTCACTGAACTGGGAAAGGGACTCCTCAGTAGTCGAAGGCAAAACTCTTGCTTGCATATCCTTGTTTATGTTTGTGGTCCACAGATTCTGACTCCTTGGAGGACATGTAGGCCATGAGGTCCACCACCCTGTTGCTGTAGCCATGTTCATTTTCATAGCAGGAAATGAGCTTCACAAAGCTGTCATTGAGATGCCAGTGTAGGCATCAAAGATAAAAGAGTGGGAGTCACTGTTAAAGTTGCAGAAGACAACCTGATCCTCATTGTAGCCCAGGATGAGTTTTAGTGGGCCCTTGGAGGCCTGAATCACCACTTTCTTGATGTCATCATACTTGGCAGCTTTCTCCAGGAGGCATGTCAGAACCATGAAGGACAAAGTTAAGGTAGGAACATGAAAGACTAAGCCAGTGAGCTTTACATTCAGCTCTGGGATGACTTTGTCCATAGCCTTGACATCACCAGTAGATGTAGGAATGATATTCTGGGTAGCCCCTCAGCCATCATGCCAGAGCTTTCCAGAGGGGCTATCCACAGTCTTCTTGGTGACAGTGATGGCACGGTTATTAATCCTTCCTCTATGCCAAAGTTGTCATGGATGACCTTAGTTGGGGTGAGAGGGGCTAAGCAGTTGGGGTACAGAAAGCATTTTTGACAATCCTGAGTGGGTTTGTCCTATTTCTCATGGTTCATACCCATGACAAACACAGGACAGAAATGATAACCCTTTTGGTCCTAACCTTCAAGTTGGCCCAGACCTTCTCCATGGTTGTGAAGACACCAATAAACTCCACAACATACTTGGCACCAGCATCGCCCCATTTGATGTTAGCTGGATCTCACTAACAGAAGATGGTGATGGGCTTGCCGTTGATGACAAACTTCCAGTTCTCAGCCTTGACAAGGCCATTGAGCTTGCCATGAGTAGAGTCATACTGGAATATTTAGACCCTGTAGTTGAGGTCAATAAAGGGTTCATTAATGGCAAAAATATACATGTTGCCTGAGTTGAAGGCAGCCCTGGTAACCAGACGCCTAATATGGACAAATCTGTTGACTCTGACCTTCACCTCATGGTCTAAGGGACAAGACTAGCACTGCAAGAGAAGATATGGCTTTCTCTGATCAGGGAGGAGCAAAGACACAGAATACGGTATTTTATGACAAGCCTGAACATGTGGTTTGGGGGGTTGTTTTGGTTTTGGATTTGTTTGTTTGTTTGAATGTAGAATACTTTGGGACTCTGGGACTGGTACAGTGGTTGAATATTATAAGCAAGTTTTAGTGGGTCATCCTAAGAAGAGTTTGGAAAAAGACAGTGATGCAATACATGAGGACTAAGGAGACCCATTTCCTGAAATTTCAGAGGAAAGCAATACTAGCAACTGAAATAGAGACAATCTTTGTGTTGTTTGGCAAAGCATGAGGCTGCGTTCTGTTCTTTCCTTAAGACATACAAGCCCATTGGATATTAGGATATTGTGATTGCACCCAGAGAGTTTCAGTCACATTTCTCGATGTCTTCTTCCACAGTCCAACTGCTCTTCAGCCCTGAGAATAGACTTGCAGTGTAACTCCATCTTGAAGAGGAAGCCAGTTTTGTGTGACAGATATACTCATCATATAAACTGGCTGTGCAGCCATGCAGAATGCTCATTGTTGGAAATGAGATTTTAATTTTTCATTGAGGAAAAACATATTTAAAGGCTTCAAAGGAGTTTAGTGGGTGAGACTGACGCTGCTCTGTTTACACATGTCTTCCTAAGGGGATCATTGAGGGAGGATGTGCTGATAGGAAAGCCTAGGGTAGTTAGTCCATGCTCATGCCTCTCTCTTCTTCATTCCCACCCTGTTACTTCATCTTTTAGGACTCCTGGTCTCCATAGTGACACCATATAAAAATCTGTTATCAAAACTCTCAAACCAAAGCCGTGTTTCCCCCCATAGGAGATTACATTTCCCAGGAATCAAAATCTCAAGCTACAGGCATCAACTGCCTAGGTAGGACATCAAGCGTGTCAAATGTGCCAATTAGCCCCTTAAAGAAGCTTTGTGAAAAAAAGCATTTTCCTTGACTTACCGGGGGAAGAAAGTGAAGAAAGAAAGAAGACGGAAACTTTGAGTTTCTTCAAGGCTAAGTTCTTTGATTGCAGCACCCTGGGCACAGCCTGACCTCAGCTATTAGAAGTAATAGTGCAGAAATGGACACTGGGAACCAGACACTGGCAGATAACTTTTCTTTGCACAATGTTTCTTTTGTTCTATATACAGAGTCTTGGTTTGTTCGCTCTGATAATTCTTTAACTGCATCCTGAGTCAATGTTTGGTATGTGTCCAATATAGATAGACTCTAATACAACCATTGCTTCAAATACTGTTTATGGAGTCTTATTTGTGTATAGTTTCATAATTTTATTACAAATATTCTGATCATATTCTCCTACTTTATTCTCTCATTCCATTTTTACTTCCCCTGAACCTCATTTTCACCAAAACCTCTCCTATTTTCATAGCTTTTTTTTTTTTTATCTGTTTGTGGCCCAACATATTTGATCAGGGTTGACTGCATAAGTATGTGTGAGAGTTATCTGAGCAAGGGTATCTTATACGGATATAGCACTAAAGAATATGATACCCTATCCCCCAGTAAAGACTAAAAGCCCATAGTGTCTCAGTTAGAGATGAAGCATTTGGTCCCCTATTTCCTCCATGATGGAATATTGATGGATCCAGTGTTTTTAAGGTCTTGGCTACTGTGAGTTCATGGTACAATAGCCATGTCATGTCCAGAGGATAACCATATTATGTTATAAGTGTCTACAAACATATTTTATCCTAGAATACATGAGTCAAGAAGAGAAATAGCAACTATTCAACTTAAAAAGGCTACATTCCTCGATTTCAGGACATGAAACCTGATATTAGTGTTAGCCTAAACATTCTGGTAGCATACATGAAGAAGCTGTTATGGGGAAAGGTTATTTGGTTTGGAAAATCTAGGTAATTCCTTCTTGAATACCTGGTTTGTGCTGTCTTTGAGTTGTTTATGGAACAGAAGCAACTGCCATTAGAATTATCCTTCTTTCCTCCTTTTTACTGCTTATCCATAGTGAAGCTTGATCCATCCACTTTCTGTCAGTATGTCTCAACTCTGAGCCAACTGTGCGGAGTCTGCTCTATAGAAAGGAAGAGCAGACACTAAGCCCTGCTGTCTCCCTACAAACAAGCTTAGGCGTGAGTTCAGAATTGATTGGAGTAAGGATATTTCTATCTTCCTGCTTTAGTTACACTTTTACCTTTGTGAAAAGATATTATGACCAAGGCAGTTTATGAGGAAAAACAAAAACATTTAATTTGGGAGCTTACTTTAAGTTTCAGAGGGTGAGTCCATGATCATCATCATATTGAAAATCTTAACCTGAACTGAAAGATTTATGCTTCTGCAGATTTTCCCAATGGAAAGATTCAGAAGGAAGTTGTCAAAGACTAGCTAGTTCAGCTCCTGGTATTTATGTGAAAACCAGTCTATATCTCACCTCTCAGTGACTCAAAATTGAAAGGAATTAAAAAGTCCCTCTATTTATCTGTCTGTCTGTCTATCTTATCTATCTATCTATCTATCTATCTATCTATCTATCTATCTATCTAT
>NW_026592732.1:9190769-9245970 GCF_907164565.1 Psammomys obesus
TATCTATCTATCTATCTATCTATCTATCTATCTATCTATCTATCTATCTATCTATCATCATCATCTCTCTCATTTCTGCCCCTCTGTCTCTTTCAGTCTGTGTGTATGTGTGTGTGTGTGTGTGTGTGTGTGTGTGTGTGTGTGTGTGCATTCTCCTGTGTAGGCTATTCATATTCAGAGAAGAGCCTTGATTGGTCCTCATGACATGAAAATAAGAATAAGAATGAGACAAAAATGTAGCACAGATAAATCCCAGAAAGCAGTCCGTTGGAGTCCTAAACCTTGACACACTTCCAGCATAAATTTAAAATATTAGTGAAAATGGGAAAACTCCCAAGATGCATGGGAGAGCTGGAAGGTGTGTGACGAATAGACCGGTTGAATATCACAAAAAAATTCCACAGACATATGATTATTTCTTTTTCTCACTGGACAAAATAAATAGATATAGATATTTTATTTTGTCTAAAAGCTAAACTTTTTATTTCTAAATATTACCATGAACATTCTACATGTTTCTAGATAGAAAATCTTATTTATTCAAACAACATACTTATTTATTAAAACTGAAAATCATATTCTCAGTCTTTATTACTATTAGTAGACAGAGCCTATAACTACTTATATCTACTTGGCTGCGGAGAGATTTAAAATAATATATATGATTCTATCGAAGCTTTATTATAGCATGAAATTTGTGTCTATACAAAATACTTTTGCTACGTAAATCCTGATTCTGAATGTGTTTGGTACACAACTCCAAGTGAATGTGGCAATTTAAAGGCTATACAGTCCTATACAGGCTGTAACTGATATTCCTTCTCAGCTTTAAGGTATTTTACTCCCACTTAGAGAGCGGCTTATAGACGACAGAAGGAGGGGAACCTGAGTTTCCACTTTTCACTTTTAGAAAGTTTGGTGTGACCTCCAGTCCTCTGTAATGCCATTCACATTGTGATCGTTTCAGGGTCTCGTCATTTACATTTCCACAGGAAGTGTGTTTGCCTCTGATATGTTGGCAGCAATCCAGGGCAATGCCCTGGGTTTTCATAGAGTGGCAACGTTTTTGGTGGGATTTGAGAGTAATTGACTCTGAACTTGGAAGATTTATCTCTGTTCCATTCCTCTGGCACCCAAAGATGTGCTTTTGTTGAACTCTGTCCAGTAATTTCTGTTGAATTTCCATTCCCCCAATGCTCTGAGACATGAAAACACAGACTGTCAAGTTCTCTCTGTTTACATAAAAGTCAGCGTGTTTTTTACCTATTTCATAATACCAGAGTTAGGGTGAAAATGTTCATTTTTATCCATTTCCCTCATTAGTTCACCAGAATCAACAAACAACCCTCTTAAAGTATCACATTCTATTCAAGTGTCATGTGTAGAAAGACACCATGTTGCTATGCGTGGATACAGAAAGCCAGCTATGTCATGTTTACTAGCTTTTGAGTCTGAAGTCCTGATTGTATTTTCCATCAATTACCCTGACTATTTCGTGTTAATGTAGAGGCGTTTTAAAACTTTCCACAGGACATATGTACACAGTCAGAGTAATAGCCAATCCTTCTGTTACCCACAGTGCTGTAGTTTTGCGTCCTAGAAATTTAATCCTGACTGCTCCTTTTATCTCCCACTCCCCCCCATGGATAATTTCTTTGTTTGTGTTTAGTTTTCTCATTGTAAAAAAAAGATAGAGTGGTTTCCTCAAGAAATTTTATAAAGACTATATGGGATACAATATGTAGAAAGTTAATATATTTTCATCATCGGTATTAAATGCTCAGTCTCTCACGGAATGAACAGATACACAGTGGAGGGCTAGTCATTCCAACACGTCTTCGCAATCCTGTAATGGTTTTTGTAATAGATTTAGCTCTGCCGTCATCACTTAAGAAAATATAAGAATATAAAGAATGATATAGAACCTGCTATGGATCTAAGGAAAACAGTGGATGGTAAGTGTAGACCAGTAACTGAGCCTGGCTTAGCTCATTAATGGAGTGTCTTCAGGAGAATCACTATCAGAATGTCTCATCTTTAATTGAATGGAACTGCTCTGAGTTTTTCTTATGACTTAAATATGAGGGGGAAGCGTCTGCAGACAGAATGTTAGTCTGCAAGTTGACCATAAGGATCATCTATTATTGTGACTGTGCATATATGTCCTGTGGAAAGTTTAAAATGCTTCTACATTAACCTGAAATACTCATAGTAATTGAAGGAAAATACAAATCAGGACTTCAGACTCAAAAGTTTAGTAAACGCTACATAGCTGGCTTTCTGTATCCATGCATAATAATACATTGTCTGTCTACACATGATACTTGAATAGAATGTGCTTTGTAAAAAGTGTTGCTTGTTGATTCTGGTGAAATTATTATACTTAAGGATGTATTAGATCTTTTGGACTTGAACAATATGGGGAAAGGGAAGAAATCATTGAGGAACAGTATTCCCTCTTTATTTGGGCTGTCAAACATCAACATTTATTGCCACCGTTAAGAATGTGTGTTTTTTCACAGCTTATCTTTCTCACGTCATTATTAAACAGAATAGAAGCCCCACTGTAGGCTTTCAGTTCAGGAATTATGTTAAACACATTTATGCATGTTTTTTTACACTTTGAAAAATCAATATAATATAATCCGGGGAACCTACTTAAATTTAAAAGGTGTAAAATTAAATTATTTCACTTTTTTAGACTTCTCTGATCTTCTACTTGTTGTATTAATTTTTGACAAAATACATTCCTTCATATATTTATGGTTTAGATACAACGATAATGAAAATTTTCAAAGGTCTTTGGTTATTCAATTTTTTGTTGTTGTTGTTGTTGTTACTTTAAATAGTATAGATGTTTGCAAGTGTCTTTTACATAATCCAGGTGTGAGCATTTCACATTCGATAAGGATAAAGGTGCTCTTATAACTAAGCCTCAACTGTGGCTTACCTCAAATGTGTTCCTATTTTTCTTTACTTGGGAAAATAATTATGGGCAGTGAGAGAGCATGGTTCCCCACCATCCACTCTGAGGACCGGGTTAGAATCAGTAGTAGTTATAACTAAGGCTACTGAAACCTGTCTGCCTCCACAGATGCTGCTTCTCTTTATAAGTTAATTGTAGTTTTGTTTTATTTTAATCATTTTTGTATTTGAGTGTGTGTGGTGTGTGTATGTATGTGTGTGTGCGTGTGTGTGTATGTATGTGCACAGAGATCTTAGGACAAACTGGGAGATCTTCCCTAGCCTTCCCTCACTACTGCAGACTGAGTCTTTTTTTTTTTTTTAACCAGGGCATGTGTGATTCGGCCTTGTGGAGATTCTTCTGGTTCTGCTTCAGTCCTCACTGGAGGAAGTAGAGAGTTGCTTTAAGTAAACTCTGGCGTTTCAAGCTCAGGTCCTCACATTCACACAGTAAACACTTTACCCACTTTGCCATCACCCCATTCTCTAACGCACTTTGATTTGTAAGTAAAAATCATGTGTGTTGTATAATAAAGAAAACTTTAAACAGACCATTACTAAAACTTAAACTTTGCTTTTTACCACTGTAAAACACGTAATCTCAGCAGTCTTTATTCTAACACAACTAAATTTAAATAACACTGCCATCATTCAATGTTTGTTATAATTTTCCATAATTTTAATCAGCTCAAAAATAGCAAAGAGCTGACCTTTATACCCCTTTCATATATGAACATATCATAAACCATATTTTTCTAAGTTAGAATAGAAATAGTGGGTACAGATTTTACTATTTCTACATTCTATTTCAATTTTGATATATTCTTCCATATAATTTATTTCTTCTCCTCTCTCTCTATCTCTCTCAGAAACTTCCAGTATATACTTGAAACTGGCTTCCACCCTTCATTCTTCCTGTTTCAGCTTTCTGAGTGCCAGAAACTGCAGGAGTGTGCCATCATTCTCAGCAGTATTACTCTTTAAAGTTGAGAAAATGTATGCTAGAATGAGCCAAGACCCTTTTCCGTACATCATAGTTTACAATATTCATAGTTAGATAAAGTTTAAGCTATCTGGACATATAACAGTGGGTTAGACATTAAGACTGATGCCCTTAAGCAAATAAAGCAATGTCTTCGATCAGTTATTTAAACGAGAGACTGCCATATCAATACTCCAAGCATGGACCTGACTAGGAGTAGGGAGAGGATGAAGAAATAATAGTGAGACACACAGGCAAAGGAAAAAGGAATCTAGGATCAGTCATTCTGAACTGGTATCTGGAGAGACTACAGGACCCTAGAAGCTCAGAGCACTTATTTTCTAGAGAAAAATAGAGGCAGGATTCGTGCAAACAGCTGAAAAAGAAGGCAGAATTGTTACATAAAGTAAAACAGTTAGTCTGGATTATTATGCACACCTGACTCAAGGTTGCAGGTTTACTAATTTTGCTAGGATCAATCCATGTGTAGTTCAGGCCAGGACATGGGTATGGCTATGGTATACCTTTCCTGTGCACACTGGAAACACTCTCACTCAGTTCCCATGGAAAGCTTTGCCATTTCCTTGTGACCCTTGCCTTCCTGGAAATGGAGGGCTGCTTTGGGTTTCCATGGGTCTGAATAACTCTGTCATTTAAATCACTGTACCATGTCAATAGCACACATTCCCTCAGAACTTCGCTTACTCGGGGCTTTCTGTCTACACACAGATAGAAAATCTTCCAAAAAGCTACATGTCTCCTCATATGAAACCCCTGTTTAAAAATGATCTGGGAAAACAACAGTGACTCTCAAAAGAGGCCATGTCAAATTTGTAGTTCATAGCAATATTCTTTGTATAACAGTTTACATGGCAAGAAAGTATTTTCAGATCATCATATAGACCTTAACATTGGGGGATTGACCTGAGATATCCAGTCCAATTCAAGACAACCATAAGAGTACCTTATATGTGGAAAGAATGGAGAAAAGCAGGTCATTGAGGAGAGGAAACACAAGGACTAAATCCTCCATTATTGCTTTGAAGGTGGATGAAGAAAGATGTAAGCCAAGTTATGTCAGCCTTCAGAAGTTTAACACTGGGTTCTCCTCTAGAGTCTCTATAAAGGGAAGGCTTGCCAACATCTTGACATTAATTAGGCCAGTGAGACTTGAATCTTTCAGTCTAGAGACCTGCAGCATAATGAAGTTAGTGTTTAAATTACCAAGTAGAGGATAATTGGTTACAGTAGCAATAGGAAAGAGTGCAAAGGTAAAGCTTTAATTAGTTGTTAAAAAGAAAGGAGACTAAACCGGTGCTAATATATTCACATGGACTAGTGCTTCTGAGATAAGAAAAATCAAAACAAAGGGAGTAGCAATATTCTTGAGTGTGAAAAAGTTTAAGAGAATAGTGTGAAGCCCAGGTACACTATGTCAGATACCTCGGTAGCCCAGAAATTTCTGATATTCATAGCATCCTTCCCAGGTACTAAGGAAGATGCCCCAAGGAAACAGGCAATAGTACAATCACACAGAACACAATATATACAGATGCCCATAAGCTCAGCAGAGGTGACCATTTATATAGCTAATGTATTTTCAGGGTTCCCTAAAAGAGGAGTAGTGATAGAATAGCCACAAGCATATAAGGAAATTTATTAGATTGGCTTGCAGGATGCTATCCTGCTGGCCCAACAATGGCCAACTGACAACGAAGACACTAAGAATCTAGTAGTTGTTCAGTGCCCAGGGTTGGATCCCTCACAAGTCATAATCTGACACTAAAGGCTTAGGTAATTCTTAGTGGTCTGCTGGTCCACATCTGCATTGGAAACCCAAATAAATTGGTTCTTACATTGGTGATGAAATGTGATAGCAATGGGATAGATGAACTTACCAGTGAGAGTGAGGACAAGGAGGCAAAAGATACACCTCCCTTTTTCCATGTCCTTTTATGTGGGTTCCCACCACAGAATACCATCCACATTTACAGGGGGTCTGCCTGCTTCACCAATGTTGATCAAGAAAACTCCTCACAGAAATGCCCAGCAGCTTGTGTTTCAGTTAATTCCAGATTCACTCAAGTTGACAACCAAGATTAGACACCACAACAGACAATGGAGAATGAGCTAACAGTATTTTAACTTGTTCCTAGAGGGGAATACTATTAAACAATTTAAAATAAGAAGATAGGTAGTGCATTTATGAGTTCATTAGCCATTTTAAAAGGAAGGCGTTTAACACATTAAAAGGGCATCATTCAATTTTTGTAATGCTTTTTTTGTTGGTGTTAGTTGAGCCCCTGTTTGTTTTCAGTGTGATAAACCGAGTCTGATTGAGGAAGTGTTAGATTGCATTTTATTAACAAGTGAGTTCCTTTCTTACCTCTTGTTCTGTGGCACTTGTAATCTCCCTCTCTTGCCTCCCCATGTATGTTTGTGTGTGTGTGTGTGTATGTATCAGCATATTTTCCTCTACATATTTTTATCCATCACCTAGATAGCTATCTATTCATCTACATACCTATCATCTGTACATCTATTATCAGCTATCATCTATCTCTAGATCTTTCTATATATCCATTTTCCTATAAATCATACAATCACTTAGAAATATACAAGTGCATCACAAATTCACATACAAAAGCATAGAGAAAAAAGCAGAACCCATGTAGACATTAGAGACAATGTCTTAATTGCACCCCAGTGCACAAAAGATACCAACGTGTTGAAGATGCAAGCCACATACGCCAATCCACACTTTTGAAAATTATTTGACATGGTCTCACTTACTTTTCTGGAGCCATGACTGCCCTGTCTTTCTCCGATCATATGTTAACATATCCCTAATACTTGCATGCATGTCATGCCAGGCCTCAGTGATTGGTTCCTGCTTCCCATTCTCTTACCCTTTGTTCCTTGTTCTTTGGCTGTAATCTCTCTACCCTCTTGCCAGATACTAGACTACTCACAAGAGGAAAACATTTGTTTATTTGAAAGTGCACTCATCCTGAGCCCCTGTGCTTCGCTGGAAGTCTCTCTGAGTTCTTGATCTCAGTCCCCTGGTGACCTTTTCATATGTCAGCTCATTTCTGAGCAATCCCTATGTATCGTCCTCTAAAGCCCACATCAATATTTTTTTTTTCTTTTTGAGTCTCACAAATCTTATATGTTGCCAAGACACATGGATATCTCTACTTACCTACAGTTTTGGACTTTCTGGTATTGGTCTTGTTCTGCCCTCTCCAAAGAAGCAGGAATTAGTATCAATATATATATCAAGCAGAAAGCTTTACATACATACACACAGAGAAATACAATTTTAAAAATAGCTCAAATGTATTTAGGTGCTTACAATTTGTGTGTGTTTTTGTATTTTTTTCTTTTCTGATTGTTTTATTTATTTTTTCTTTATTAATTACACTTTATTCACTTTGTATCCCCCCCCCCCGTGGTTCCCTCCCTCCTCCCATCCCAATCCCTCCCTTCCTCCACCCTCTGCATGCATTTGTGTGGTTTTTATTCCTTTTCTTACCTACTTGCTCTGGCAAGAGCTTCATGAACATTACTGAGAAGCAATGAAAAGGAAACTAACCAGCCTTTCACCCTTAAGAATGAGTTTAATCACAGGCTTATCCTGCGTGGTTTCTGTTCCATTAAGGAATTTATTTTTCTATTCTGAATTTGTCAACATTTTATATGGGTGTTCAATTTTCTGCAACTACTGAAATAATAGTATATTTTTATCCTTTATTTAATAGGTGTATGTTTAAAATATTTTATTATGTACATTACAATGGGAAAGAATTGCAAAGCTCCAGTAGCCTTTTTGTAAAATGATAGTTTGTGAGTGATGAGATTCCAGAACCCCTTCATATACATCATAGAAACCAAAATTTTCAAATATAAATTTACTGGAACAATTTATCTTTGTTGACATTTTTTCCTGAAACAAGGTCAACTATAGCTCAGGTTGGGCTTGAACTTGTTGTCTAGCCAAGGGTGACCTTGATCATTGATCACAGAATTAGAATTTGTGGTAAGGCAAGACTTAAGTCAAAACAGGCCACATAATATATAGCTAAATTAATGAGTTTGATTTATGAACTGGTTCTTCGGCTGATGGCCAACCTCCAATGATAGGGAAAGTGTCAGATCAATATGAAGGAGACTTGTTTGTACCTCAGAATGTACATTTGTGCTCTTCTCAGTTCACTCCTGTTCTACATATGCCTTATAAATACTCATAATAGACAGCAGAATAAGTCTCTGTCTGTTCTTGCATTTGTTTAGGAATTTTACATCCTGTTTCCATTTATTTCAGCTCCATACAAAAGGAGAAAAAATGTAATTTTACAAAATTGTGGGGACAAATTATATGATATAAATTGATGTATCTCATATATAAACTAAAAAAATTTATTACCTGAGTCACTGAACTTGTTACTTTCCAGATAATTACTATCTTTTTGAAAGATAATTGATATTCTCCATTTTTAATATTCTCAGACAATCTCTCTACCTTCCCCTTTTTCTTCATATATAAACATCTAGTTTGAAATATATAAATATATATTTATACGTATTTGTATATTTCAAACTAGAGGTTTATTTAGTCAGTTCACTCTGCTGAATCTGCCTACTAACAAACACCCTTTTATTTCAGCAAATGACAACTATGTCCTTCTCCAAGTCTACTTCTAGACAGGTACCAGTGGTATCCATCCATTCATAACCAGGTTATCTTGTTATATCACAAGAAAATTGTATAGCAAGCTCAGGATAAAACAGTGATGCTTTAACATAGAAATGTTTTTTTTTTATCTCACCAGATCATGGCTGTAATAACCCATTTAGCTAAGTCATTGTCAACATGAGGACTACAAAAATATCTCCTGGGATTGGTTACACTATTCATTCATCAATGGCCCAAGATAATTAAGCCATCTATCAATGCTGATGCTGGCTGGCATGTTTGAGGTTTCTTGTTGTCCTGACCTTGGTGTGTCAGATGCTCAGATAAAGGCTGTGATGGATCTGGGAGCGGCCCTAACTACTCCAGGCTAGCGCAGCCCAGAGTGCTCCTAGTGAGAGCAGTATATTTATCGTTCTGCTTTCAATCATCTTGACTTTCTCCCACAACATGCCACTTCTGTCCCAACACTCAAGCTGAGTTTGTTATTTCTTGTTTATGTCCCTAAAGTCCTTTACAGTTATTTCTGCTCTGGTCTTTAGTATCCTGTGTTACAGAGGTCTGTCTTCCCTCACCTGGCTGAGTAATTTCTTTGCAGTGTCTTGTGCAGCTTTGGCTCTCTTCACTTCACCTCATAAGTGCCATAGGAAAAATAAGTAAGTTATAAATTAAGTATGACTCCTTTTGAGATTTTTGTTTTATTTTTACTTGTGTGAATATGGTTGGGTCTGTGTGTGGAAATGCATACAAGAGTATAACTGGGTGTCTTAGTCACTATTCCACTGGTGTTAATGGACACTATAGTCAAGACAACTTAACTATAAAACAAAGCATTTAATTGGGAGCTAGCTTACATTCAGAGGTTTAGTCCATCTTCAGGCATGGGGCTGAAGAAGAGATTAAAATTACAATCTGATCTTCAGGCCAAGTGAGAGACACTGGACTTGATGTAGGATTTGAAAACCTCCAAGCCTACCTCCAGTGATACTCTTCCTTTAACAAGACCACACCTCTTAATCATTCTAATGCTTTCAAATAATGCTATTTCTTGGTGAATAAGAATTTGAATCCATGACACCGTAGGTACCAATTTTATTCAAATTACCACACCGAAGAAGCCAAAAAGATGAAATTCCAGAAGCTGAAATTAAAGGTGTTTTTGAAACACCTCATGTGCAAATGCTTGGAGACAAACCCTGGGCCTCTGGAAGAGAAGTATAAACTCTAATGTGCTGAGCCATCTCTTCAGCCTCTTTTTTCTGTTTTAATGTAATTTAATGTAAATATTACTAGAAGAATTGTAGTCTTCAAATTAAAATAGAAGAAAAAACATATTATTGAATATTATCATATGTCACAAAATAGCTTGAAAAGGATGCCATTTCACCATAATTGAATGATATAAACTTGCCTAGCTAGACCTTGTAATTTGAGAGCAGAATAACTTCTGAAAAACAGTTTTACTTTTCTGTCAGTTTTCGCAACTGAAAAATAAAAGGTTTGACCCAATTTTTTAGGAAAATAAAACCGAGGGGAGTTTATTTTTAAGTGCTTTGTGATCTGCAATGTATCAACAAGGAATGTTTTTTGACAAAATGTTTTTCTGGTCCCCCAAATCTCTCTTAGTCATGTCTCTTTCCTTTTGCCAAAACCTACTGTGAAGTCCAGCTTAGTAATGGCCCCTATACATGTTTACAAAGCCATCCAAACAAACAAACACGTTCCATACATGCTACCCTCTATATATGCTTGCAATGCCCTTTCACCACCACCCTCCAGACATGCTTCAATGCCCCTCCACTACCACCCTCTACATATGCTTCCAATGCCCACCCATCACCGTCCATCCCTACCAATGTGGGATCATCATCCAGGCCTGTCTTCAGCAAGAGTCTCATTGACTATCCCCTCTCCCTTTTCCTCTGCTGTGATTGTTCCAGGCAAAGCAGAGAAATAGGTGTTCACTCTATGTAGGGAATCAGTGACAAATGTCAGCAACGACCCTGCATGTATGTGGACTGGAATCAATGGGCTTATTGAGGTTACTTAGAGCAGCATTTGTAAGATATTGCCTAGAGTAATATCGTTTCTATATAATAGCAGGAGTGAGCTGAGCTGTGCAGCTGCCTCACAGGAAAAACCCACCAGTATGAATGAAACTTCGCCCACGGAAGCAGGATACCTGGAATTGTTTATACACTTTTCAAGAGGGCATATCATTCTCCTATCCCAAACCTAATATCACTGCTCATATAATCTGTCATCTCTGGTTTGTCTGGTAACTTTCTGGTAAGTTCTGGTAACATTTTTGGGAGGGTGCCTCCACTTTTCTCCATGGGGGAATGTTTCAGCATGGAGGACACAGCTACACACACCATCTCTGTTGATCCTTCTGAGTGATTTTCCATACACTGGTTCCTGCTCAGCTCTGTGGCTATAATTACAGAGCATTCCCTGCTATATTCAGAATTGATCCTGGTTCTATACTGAGATGCTTTCTCTCTATATCAATAGCTCTGAATAAAGCTTTATCCAGCTTTAATCATCAATACAATCAATATCAGGGTTCTTCTTGGTAACAAAATAGGCAGAGAAATAGTTATCATTATGATGTTCGTTATTATCGATTTTGTCAGATTAAGTTTTTTTCTATCATTGATTAATTTACACTTTTCATAGGTGCTCATTCCTCCCTTTTGAAATACTTGTGTTCTGACCAAATCAGTCATGGTGCTCTTACTCAGATTCTTTAGCAGTACCTCCTAACAATTCTGACATCTTTTTTTTATTGCTCTTGTTATTTTATTTTTAATTAATTAATCAATTGATTATTAATTAATTAATTCTCTTTACAGTCTGATCATAAGCCCCTCTCTTATCTCCTCTTGGCCCCACCCTCCCTCCTCTTCCTCCATCCCACCTCCCCTATTTATCAGAAAAGGGGATCCCCCTACCAACCCACCCCAGCTCATCAAGTTGCATCAGGACTGAGCACGTCCTTTTCCCCTATTGCCTGGTAAGCCAGCCTCACCAGGGGGAACTGATCAAAAAGCAGGCAATAGAGTCCATGTTGGAGACAACCTCTGTTTCCCTTACTAGGGCAGGGCCACCTTTGTGACAAACTGCAGACCTAAGACAGGGTAAGCTACTGGGAAGATGAAGGGGTCACTCTAGCTGAGATTTCTAGAAGCGGAGGTCTTGGAGACTGAAGAGGACAGTTTCTACTAGAAAGGACTCCTAGTAGACAGAGAGGAACACCAACCAACCACAAAAGCTTTGATCCAAAATTTACCCTGCCAACAAGATATTCAGAGACAAACCAGAAATTGAGGGAATGATTAACCAATTCCTGGCCCAACCTGAGACTCATTTCATGGGAGATAGGCAATCCCAACATTGTCAACAATACTCTGCTATGCTCACAAACAGGAGCCTAGCATAGCTGTCCTCTGAGAGGCTTCACCCAGAAGCAGGTAGAAACAGATGCTGAGAGTCACAGCCAAACTTTGATGGAAGAGTAGGAAGTCTTGTGGAAATGTCCTACTGTGTGTGTGGGGGGGGGGGGGGGGGGGGGGGGGGGGGGAAGAATAGAAGGATCTGGAAGGAACAGGAGCTCTCCAAGAAGACCAACAGAGCCAACTAACCAGGGTCCAGAAGGCCTTGCAGAGACTGAAGCACCCAACCATGGACCATGCATGAACTGGACCTAGGTCTCATACACAGATGTACATGATGGGCAGCTCTGTCAACTCTGACCTCCTAAAGGTGGAGCTGATGCTCGCTGCCCTTTACCTTCCTGCCTATACTTGCCCTTGAAAGAATCTTATTCACTTTCATCATCTGAAATTTCTTCTGAATCTAAAAATTCCAAAAGTTCTATTACAAACCCCCATCCCCTCTAAATACAAATTCATTCATCTACACATTCAGCTTCAATAGTTGGCTTATAGAAGGCAATACAAACCTATTGTGCCCGAAACTAACTCCTGGTCTGTTTCTAACTCTCTACCAACTTTTGCTCTGAAGATTTCTCAGACAAAATTAGTGTCAACACTTGTCTTCCAGGTAAATGCCACAGTTAGATACCATCCTTGGTCCCATATCCACATCCAGTATCAGTAGAAGATCCCACTGATTCTCCGATCAGAACTATTATATCTGGTTATTCTGACACCTTTACTGCCATGCCCTCATCTTTCTCAGGACACTATTATCTCCTTCCTGGATTATTACGGCAGCCTTCTTGTAGAAGCTTTCTTGTTGTTCTCTCCCCACACTCCACATTCCACCTGCTGCTTCAATCCTTTCCCCGTACTTATCAACTCACAGGCATGTTTACTTTATAATTAGTAAAATTCAGACCTTTACCATAGTATTCAACTCCCTGTGCTACCACAAGATGACCACTGTGACCTCTGACTTCCACCCTGACTTTATCCTCATGGTTTTCATTATTTTCATAACAGTGCTTCCCCAAAACACCATTTATACTTGAGCCTTAGGGCCTATACTATCTTCCCTCTATTTGAACGTATATTCTGTAGCAATATTCTCCCACATAAAACATTCTATTTTGGAGAGAAGTTCTTTAAGACATGTTTTCCTTAAGACTCAGAAAGTAAATAATTCAAAAGTTTCAGGATGTCCCTGAAACTGACCAGATGCATTAAGCCACTCTTTCCCCAACTTTGTATGAATAGTATGGATGGTTAAGCCATAAATAACAGTATTAACCTTAATCACTTGAAGAATTTAGTGCTGCTCAGATTTCTGTAATGTGCAATTATCCTTCTCCTGATTTATAATTTAATGTTTATAATGGAATCATAATTGTACCCATGCTTAGGAGTAGATAATTTTTCTAATTGAATGAGTTTAGAGTATTTGTGTAAGTTACCTGAAATTGTTCTGCATGGAAAATCTTATTGTGTCTTTGACTCTGGGTTTTCTATTTTGCACCATTGATCCATATTAATTTAATTAGTATATTTTGATTGCTGTATCATTATAATAAGCCATAAAATCAGGTAGTTTGATTCTTTCAACATTTTTCTCCTCTTTCTATGTTATTTCAGTTATTAGGACCCGTTTTTCCAGATTAACTTCAAAAATCACCTTATCATGGTTCCAAACATGCATACATATGTACATATGTAATTTTGACTGTAGCTAAACTTAATTTCTCTATTAAATTAAAAGGATTAACCATTAACTGATTGATTGATTGGTTAGTTGTTTGATTTAGGGCTAGAAATAAAACTACAGGTATGCATTCTACTGGGCATATATGTTCTACTACCATGAAATGTTCAACCCTTGGTTTTATGAGACAGTGTCTCACTCTGTAGTTCACACTAACCTCAGACTTCTAATCTTTCAGCTCCATTTCCCAAACGTTAAAATTATAACTGCCGAGGAATTGAACTCTTTACAATATTTACTATTAATGTATATGTAACCGAATATGGTTCCATAAATGTAGATTTCAGTTTCGTTATTCAATGGTTGTCAGCATTAGGAACATAGATTCTATATATGTTTTTGAGATTTATATGAAATTTCTTTAAAAGAAATTATCTCACTATAAATTTGGCTGACATATATGCTTTTAAAAAGATCTCTATTTTTAATATGTATTTTAGAATTATATAATAGTTTCTTACAGTAAAGCAAATATAAATTTTCATTAATGTTACAAGTATATAATCATCTCTTCAGTGTTATGGTCCTCAGAACAGAAGGTAGCAATGAGCATATCTCACTACAGTTCTGGAAATATTAAAATAAGAGCCAAGGGTCTTGAAAGTCTGGTGGGAGGGGCAAAGCAGATGCCCCTACCTTGGTTCAGCCACTCAGAGCGATGCTTGGCCTAGCTGCTCCCCGGTTCATCATGGCATCAAATGAGTTCTGAGAAAGCCGTTTGAAAACTTATCCTTCCACAAACAATACACCATGAAGCTACAAATAATTTTGGTGTCTGTCGCTCTTGTTTCTTGTTATAAGAATAAGTTTTAGAGACTACTAAGTGCTGTATATGAAACTGAAGGCCACGCCCTGTCTACCTCCCTCTGATATATATAACTTCCAAAATTATCTTCTTAATTTTTAACACATAATAATGTGCTTGAATTCAAAGTAAAAATATGCATTTATAAGCAGTTAGTGTGAGGAACAGCTGGTGTGCTCTTAAAATAGTATATTATATGCATTGCTCCTCATAAATATTTTAAAACTCCCATTAAAGGGGAAAAAGAAAACTTTAGCCAACAAATCTATTTTAAAGTCACAGTATTTTGTAGCTGCATATTTCATAGTTATTGAAATTCTGGGGAACAAATAGGGAGTTACAAATGAGATGTAAAGGAAAGCATCACTATTAATGGAAGTCCATTTTTCACTTTGAAGCAGTAATGATCAGCAATGATCTATGTAGAATATTACCCCAAACTTGAATAAGTCCTCTGCCATCCTAAGCACCTAAGAACGACTTGGAGTCATGCTGGAAAGACTTATCTTTTACCTTGTCTTTATAACATCTAGGTTATATATCTGTATGCCTATAATGTGCCTAATGCACATCTCTGTGCATGACTGCAAGTAGAATCTATTGCCGGAGGGTTTGGAAATTTAATAACAATTTTTCTCCACACTCCAAGAGAATTGAAATGGCCAAAAGAACTGTCAGATACAAACATAATATTAGTAACGCCTGATAGCTTTCCACCTCTCACCACACAGGAGATGGCCTATAGAATCTGCAGCTTTTTGAAGTATGTCCTAATATTTACCTTTATTTATTTGGCTTTGAGTCAACTCTGAGCCCCATGACTCAATTGGCAGGTACTCATCTATGGCAGGGAAACTCCAGCAAGAACTTGAAATCAATCTTCCACTTTCCATCAGACAAGTAAAATTTTACTGCAGGCAATTGGCATTATAGGCTTTAAGAATAAATTAATTGAATTCAACAATACAATCTCTCATTAATAAATGAAATACAAGAGATAGGGTTTGGTACACAGAAAACAACTAAACATGGCTAGAATGTTGATCCCTGCTTTGGTGCATGCCTCATATCTAGATTTGTAATATATCATTAAAGTTAAGAATACTAAGAAGGGTACTTTCTAGTATTCTTAATTCCTCACAGCATAAAGAGCTACTCAGGTATAGCATAGTTTCATCTACCTACATATAATTAATTCAGGCAATACAAAATGACTGAGGTTAAAAAAAGGAAAATTTCAATGGATTGAGAAAACTTCTTAGATTTTGTGACTTTTTTTAAATTTTTCTTTGTTATTATTATTTATTACAATTTATTTATTTTGTATCCTGGCTGATGTCCCCTCCTTTTTCTCCTTCCAGTCCCACCTTACATCCCTCCCATTGTCCACTGATAGGAGACGTCCTCCTCCCCTACTATCTGACACTAGCCTATCAGGTTTTATCAGGAAGGTCTGGATCTGCTTTCTCTGTGGCCTACTTAGGCTACCTTGCCAGGGGGAGGTGATCAAAGAGCCAGCCACTGAGTCCATATTAGAGACAGCCTCTGCTCCCCTTATTAGGGAACTCACATGGACACTGAGCTGTTGATGGGTCAACTCACATTGACCCATTGCTACACTGTGCAAATTGAGCTCTTCACACCAACTTACTTATTATTTTTATTTTTAATTTATTCACTTTACATCCTGATTTTAGACCTCCTCCCTTCTCTTCTTCTGGTAACCTCCCTCCCACACTCTTCCTGCTATCCTCCTTCCTCTTCTCCTCAGAGAAGAGGAGCCCATGACACCTACCATAGCACAAGTCACATCAGGACTGAGTTCATCCTCATCCACCAAAGCCTGGCAAGGCAGCCACATTAAGGAGAAGTGATAGAAAACAGACAACAGAGTCCATGTCATAGACAGCACCTGCTCAGCTTACTAGAGAAGCCACATGAAGACCAAACTGCCCATCAGTTACATATGTTTAGGGGACCTAGATCCAGTCCATGTAAGCTCTTTGGTTGATACTTCTGTCTCTGTGTGTTCCCATGGGTCTAGGTTAGTTGACTTTGCTGGTCTCAATGTGGTTTTTTTGTCCCTCCTGGGTCCTTCCATTCTTCTCCTCTACCCAGCTTTCCAAAAAGGCTTGCTTAGTGCCTCGTGATTTTTGGCTGTGAGTTTTAGCATCTGATTCAATCAGCTGCTGGGTGGGGTCTCTCATAGGACAGCTGTTGGTATAGCAAGCTCTTTTGGAATGTATACAATTTACCCTTGTTCATTCAAATGCTGATTTCTCTCCCCCATTCTCTGGTTTCAATCAGGACATTGCATTGTAATGCTTATTCTAAGCATCTGTCTCAAATTTGTGTAAACATGTCACCGTTTGTTCTCTAATTTGTCAGTTAAAATAACCAGCCATAATGTTGAGCAATGAAGAGGAAAGAGTGGGACATCCTGGTTCAGAGTGGGAGGAGAGGAAGGAAGCATGGTAGGAACTATGCAGACTTGGAGATTTATGATGGAGTAACTATTGCTATTGTTCTAGGTTAACTGAATAAATCCTAGTCGCTGTGTGGTGATTTGGTTATACAGTTGTTTAGGATTAACGGCGGCTTTATTAAAAGATATATCAATAGTAAATATTGAGCTATGCTAGGCTCTTGTCTGTAAACATAGCAGAGTAAGTATCATTAATAGTATGAGGGGCTGGCTCTCTCCCATGGGGTGGAACCCAGGTTGAGCCAGGCATTGGTTGGACATTCCCTTAGTCTCTACTTAACCTATATTCCTTCACATCTTGTAGGCAGGGTAAATTTTGGTTGAAGGTTTCGTTGGTAGATTGCTGTTCCCCCCTCCCACCACTGAAAGTCATGCCTGGCTAGAGGCTGGCCTCCTCAGTCTCCATGTCCCCTGTTGTGAGAAGGCTCAGCTAAAGACATCTTCATATCCTCCCTGGAGCCTACCCTGTCACAAGTTCCAAACCCTGTCCCTGCCCCTCCCCACTCTCCCCACATCAGATCCTCCTACTGATTCTCTCTCCACACCCTCTTCTACTCAGTTCCCTCTCTACATTCATATTCACTGTGTATTCTATTTCCATGTCTGAGTGAGACTCAAGGAGTGCCTCTCTTGGACCCTCCTTGTTAGTTATCATCTTTGAGTCTGTGAATTACAGTATAGTTATCCTGTAATTTATGTTTAATATCCGCGTATAAGTGAGCACATACCATGTGTGTCTTTCTGGGTCTGGGTTACCTCAATCAGGGTAATCCTTTTTATTTTCATCTATTTTTCTGCTAATTTCATGATTTCCTCGTAATAGCCAGAAACTGGAAACAACCCAGATGCCCCTCAACTGAAAAATGGATAAAGAAATATGGAACATTTAAACAATAGAATACTATTCAGCTATTTTTTAAAAAAAAAAGAAAAAAAAGAAAAGATAAACCTATTCATCATTAACAATGATCTAATTGAGGTCCTAGAAAAGTTCTTCCTTTTATGACTGATAGCACCTATTAAAAGAGATTAGGGGGGGCTGGAGAGATGGCTTAGAGGTTAAGAACACTGATAATTCTTCCAGATGTCCTGAGTTCAATTCCCAGCAACCATATGGTGGCTCACAACCATCCATAATGAGATCTGGTGCCCTCTTCTGGTGTGCAAACATGTGGAGAAAACCCTGTATACAGAGTAAATAAATAAATCTTTATTTTAAAAAAAGAGATTAGGAAGCTTGGAGAAGATCTTACATCATATATGTTTTGCTTTCAGGACAGAGATAAATATTAAGCAGACTCAACCCTGCTTTTAAAGCATAACTAAGCTTAGTGACAGGGCTGGTGAGATGCCTCAGTGCACTGCTCATGCTGAGTTAGGTTCCCGACACCATTACTGGTGACACAGACCTGCCAGTAACTCCAGGTCCAGAGAATTTGATACCCTTTTCTAGCTTCTGTGTGCACCTTCATACACAGGGAACATATACTCTGAGACACACAAGCATGTGCACCATTCAAAATAAAAACAAATCTTAAGGGACTAGAGAGATGAACACATGGTTAAGGGCACATGATACCCTTCCAGAGAAGCCAGATTCTATATCAGTACCAAAATGGTAGCTCATAGCCACTTGTTTATTTAAATATAAATTACCCTTCTCGTTGATATTATTTTTAAATATAACTCCAGTTTCCTGGGATCTGATCCACAGACAGTTCATGCACATGGTTCAGACAAACACCCATACATATAAAATAATAAAGTACTTTTCTTTTGACGCTTCAAAAAATTCCTTGATTAGTAAAGTTAATCTTATGTTTGATCCTGTAGTGGGTGAGAAACAGATACTCATAAAGGTGTGCACCCTTTACTTAGAGAGTCCAAAACCCACAAAGAAAATCTGTATTAGTATATAATACTGAAATAAATTATTAATGATTATGACAGTTGAGAGGTCCTGAGTATGTGAAACACTGTACCCAGGAGGTGATATCACAGCATATGCTATAGGAGACTCTGTAGTTCTAGGTAAAAAAAAAGAGTGTATATGAAGTCTCAGGAATTCTAAATATAATCAACAGACACAGTAGTACAAGAAAACCAAACATGTCAATATGAAAGTAAGGCAACTGTGTTTGTGAAAATTGGCAGAGAACTATCTGCTGGTTGCCACAAAAGGGTATGAAGATAAGAATGTGGTGAAGAATGTAAGCAGATGTTCTACTGAATTCATAATCAGTTTTCAGAATAATATGGATTGAGGGTGAGAATATCTGAAGTGTACATTCTGCTATTTCATTATAGGAAGAAAACTGGTTGGTTTAGGCTCATGACTTGTTTTTTGTTTTTTATTTCTCCATGTAACGGTTGCAGAAACCAACTCAAACTCACTCAGCTGTAGAAATAAAAGCCCTTTACACTTACTGGTATTTTTCAAAAGACTTTGACTTAATATCTCCACGGCAAGGGAGAAATATTAACATCTTTGGGACTCGTGGTCCAGTTGTGTTTTTGGTTTTCACATAGTATTGCTGGTGCATACCCATTAGGGTACTTGGGATTTTTACGTCATTTTGGGGATAATTAATAGCACCATGGAGAGAGACATCAAGAATGTACTTGAATATGAGATGGATGAAGAAGAAAATGGTGAATTTGGTTAGTGATCTAAAAATATTCCTACTTATTCATTGTTGTCAGCTTGTAAAATGGAAGATATGAATAAATCCCTCTACAAAAGGTATCATGGTTTAGAAGGATTGGCAAACTTTCCATATTAGGAGTAATGAGTATGTTAGGTTTTGCTGGACAGAGTCCATTGACTTGCTTTTCTCTGGTTCTATAGAGTGACAGCATCCACAGGTGCTCTTTATGAGAGATTCCTTCTGCTTGCCCTGTAATACACCAAGAGACAAACCATGTCTATCTGTGAGGAATTTTCTTGATCAGGTTACTTGAAAATGAAATGACCACTCTGAATGGGGTGGCAGCTTTCACTGGCAGATCAGATAAAAGGAAGTCTGGGGGAAGCTTTGGGTTTTGCCTATTTGTCTTGGCGTACTGTCACTTTTGCTACGCTCCTTCACTCCCATCAGAACCCGACTGCCTCAGGACTGGCATCTATGCTCTCCAGTCATCCTCCAGACCATTAAGACCAGACTGGAACTGTGGAGGCACTCAGCCTTATGGACTAATAATACTTACTGAATTCTCCTTCTCCTCTTTTGATCTCTGTGAGAACCCTGACAAAAACAGCACCTAAGCCAGTGCATGTAGCTGTACTCTAATACTATTCTACTAGAAAAAAAACAGGTATTAGACATATGTTCTTCACTTTTTTCTTTCTTTTAGTACTTCTTTTGAAATACATTTTTCATACAATATATTAGATCTTTTCATATAATTCTTATTATAGTTTATCCTCCTGCACTTCCTCCCAGATCCTCCGCATTTCCTTAGACAACCAAACCCACACTCTTTCTTCTTCTTTCTCATTAGAATGCAAAGTAGTATTAAAATTAATAATAATAAATAAATAACATACAAACTAATAAGACAAAAAAGAAAAAACATAAGATATGCATGCAGATGCTGGACACATACATTCATTTGCACACATAGGAAAACCATAAAAATAAAATTGGAAATCATAATATATCTATAATGTACCTGTAAGGGGGAAAATGCCCAGATAAAGCATTATAAGAAAAAAAGAAAAAAACTTCAAAAAATACCACTGTTTCATTTTGTGTTGGTCATTTTACTGCTGGGCATGGGTTTTGCCTTAAGTGTGGTTTGTATACCCAGTGAATTTGTATTCCCCATTAGAGAAAAAAAAACATTGCTGTGCGAGTGGTTATCAACTGAAGACAACCCCTGGGTTAGAGATGGGGTCTTGTGTTCATGTCCCCTGTCAGGGCTGGGGCCTCATCTGACTGAGACCTGTGTAGGCCCTCTGCATGCTTCTACATCTCTGAGGTTTTTTTTTTATTTTTTGTTTAACTTTTATTAATTACACTTTATTCATTTTGTATCCCCCCATAAGCCCCTCTCACCTCCCCTCCTGATCCCTCCCTCACTCCCCTTTCTGCATGCATGCCACTCCCCAAGTCCACTGATAAGGGAGGTCCTCCTCTCCTTCTTTCTGATCTTAGTCTATCAGTTCTCATCAAAAGTGGCTGCATTGTCATCTTCTGTGGCCTGGTAAGGCTGCTCCTCCCTCAGGGGGAGGTGATCAAAGAGCAGGCCAATCAGATTATGTCAGAGGCAGTCCCTCTTCCCATTACTATGTAACCCACTTGGACACTGAACTGCCATGGGCTACATCTGTGCAGGGGTTCTAGGTTATCTCCATGAATAGTCCTTGGTTGGAGTATGAGTCTCTGGGAAGTTCCCTGTGTTCAAATTTTCTTGTTTTGTTGCTTTCCTTGTCGAGTTCCTGTCCTCTCCAGCTCTTGTTATTTCCCACTTCTTACATAAAATTCCATTCACTCTGCCCGACAGTTGGCCATCAGGCTCAGCATCTGCTTTGATAGTCTGCAGGGCAGAGGCTTTCAGAGGCCCTCTGTGGCAGGTTCCTAGGTTGTTTCCTGTTTTCTTCTTCTTCTGATGTCCATCCTCTTTGCCTTTCAGGATGGGGATTGAGCATTTTAGTTAGGCTCCTCTCTTTTGCTTAGTTTGTTTAGATGTACAGATTTTAGCGGGTTTATCCTATGTTGTATGTATATATGAGTGAGTATATACCGTGTGTGTCTTTTTGCTTCTGGGACAACTCACACAGGATGATCCTTTCCAGGTCCCACCATTTACCTGCAAATTTTATGGTTTCCTTATTTTTCATTGCTGAGTAATACTCCCTTGTATAGATGTACCACAATTTCTGCATCCATTCTTCAGTTGAAGGGCATCTGGGCTGTTTCCAGCTTCTGGCTATTACAAATAAAGCTGCTACAAACATGGTTGAGCAAATGTCCTTTTTGTGTACTTGCGCCTCTTTTGGATATATGCCTAGGAATGTAAACTTGTACAACCACTCTGGAAATCAATCTGGTGCTTTCTCAGACAACTAGGAATAGCGCTTCCTCAAGATCCAGCCATACATTTCTGAGTTCTTATGTCAACCAATCCTATGGATCTAGAATATCTTGTTTCCTTTGTGTATTTCATTCCCTCTGACTCTTTAGACCTTTCTGCCTCTACTTCTGCATAGTTCCATGAGCTCCTTAGTGGAGGAACTTGATGTTGACATCCCATTTAACACTGAATTTTCCAACGTCTCTTATTCTATGCACATTCTCCAATTGTAGGTCTCTGCTTTTGTTCATATCTCCTACAGGAGGATCTTTCTCTGATGGTGGCTGACCAAGGATAACAGAATGTATTTGAGTCACTCAACTGCTACATTTTTTAAGGAGAACAGTAGAATTTGGCTTTGCCCTAGGTCCATGCCCTATCTTGCTCACCTGTGCATGTTAGGCATGGGTTCTTTCTCTGGAGTAGACCTTAAATCCAATCACATAATGGTCCATTACTCCCCTACTTTTGTAGCAATGTATCATGTAGGCAGATCACTGTTGTAGATTACATAGGTTATAGTTGTGTTGGTGTTTACATTGCTCCACTGCTAGTGTTCAGAATACCTTCTAGAAACATGAACACCTGTCAGTATGAATAAAGGTTTTAGGTAGGTTTCATCTTAACTTCTCTGTGTTCGATGAATTATGTAGGTGTGATCTTAAGCAATACGGCCTTACTGTGAGTTTATGGAGAGCAACCAGTAGCCTTGGCAACAGCCTGGGTTTGGAGGTTCTCCTGGGAAGGCATTGGCCAAGATTGTGATTAGTTATAACCCAGCCCCAGCACTAGAAGTTTTGTTTGCTGATGAGAGACATTCAGCAGTGCTTTGTCTTTTTATTATTCGGTGACCAATTCAGATATTTTTCATGTATGTATATATTTTAAGAATCTTTTTACTGTATTACATTACCTTATGACTCCATCAAATGGTCTTTACTTTTAGCTGTTCCTCTGTTTTCTCTCCCTTATTATTGCCAATTTCCTCTCCATCCTCATTTGATTCTCCCATTCCAGTTACACAGTCCCTATTTATTCTTAACTGTCTACCCAAATACTTCCCTCCCACCTAGTCATTTACTCTATACCTAACCCCTGTCACTATATGGATTGTAGCTTGTTTATTGAAGACTTAAAAGTAACATCAACATATACGTGACTACACATCATATGTGTTTTTTTGTTGTTGTTGTTGTTTTGGGGTTACCTAACTCAGATAACTTTTTCCTTACCTAATCCATTTACTTTAATGTAATAATTTCATTTTTGTTTGTTTTTGTTTATTTAGTTTTGCTTTTAATGGCTAAATAATATTCCACAGTTTTTTATCCATTCACCATTAACAGGCATCTAGGTTGTTCTGATTTCTTGTGATTATGAATAGTGCAGCAATGAGCATGGTTGAGCAAGTGTCTCTGTAGTAAGATGTACAGTACTTTGGAGATATGCCCACAAATATATTCTTACTCTTGATTTAACTAATTGTTGGATGTTCTAGGCAGGATTCTAAGTATGATACTTAACTGTCCTCAAACATGTATCAAACATCCTCTCTGAACATTTGTGGGTTAAACCTTCCATACTGTTATGATATATCATAATTTCCTGTATGTCCATTGCATGGCATCAGGAAGAGATGGGCCATTTAAAATTAGAAAGTTTTCTACAGTTAGTAAGAGAACAGAAAGTCAATCATATATGATACATGAAAGGAGACACAATATGGGGACACCATTTTCTTGGTATGATAGAGAATGACCTTAACAGAGAACTGGTAGAGCCAGGGACCTGGGTGTTCCCAGCAACACATTCTTCCCAGAACCTCCAGGGAATATTCTGACCAGCATTTTGATCTTTACCTCATTTTTAATTAATTAATTCAATTTACAACTCAGTCATAGGTGCATCCCTCCTCTCCTTCCAGTCCTACACTCTCTCCTGCATCCCTTTCCCGACACCACAAACTTCAGCTCATCTATTCTCATGAGGACAGAGTTTATTATCCTCCCCTATGGCTTGGTAGTGCCATCAGGAGGAAGTCATCAGAAAGTAGGCAACATAGTTCATATCAGAGGTATCCCCCAATCCCCTAACCAGTGAGCCCACATGAAGCTTATGTTGCCGATCAGCTAATTATATAGAAGACCTAGGTCCAGAACATGCATTGTCCTTAGTTGGTGCTTCAGAGTCCATAGGCATCTCTGTTCCCTCTTTGATTGGCTCTGATGATCTTCTTTTGGAGATGTTGTCACCTCTGGACCCAATTATCTTTCCCCTCTCTTTTCCAGTTGACTCCCCATGTTTTGACCAATGTTTGCCTATGAGTCTCAGTATCTGTTTTGAGCCGCTGCTGGGTGGAGCCTCTAATAGGACAACTCTGGTAGGTTCCTGTCTACGAGCATAGCAGAGTATTGTTAATAGTGAGAAGGGTTGCCTCTCTTCCATGGGGTGGGTCTTAGGGTCAGGCCCGGCACTGGTTAGACATTTCCTCTATCTGTTCCATATTGTTCCTGCAGGTCTTATAGGCAGGATCACCTCGGGGTTGAGATTTTGGTGGGTAAGTTGGTGATATCCTCCTTCCACTGAGTCTTGCCTAGATAAACGGTGTCATTTTCAGTCTACATGGCCCCTGCTACCAGGAGTCTTAGCTAGAGTCCCCATCACATCCTCCCTGAGGCTTACCCTGATTTAGGTATGCAGCTTGTCACAGAGATGCCCCTAACCACCATTCCTCTTTTCTCTACAGGCTTTCTTCCCTCCCACCCCATTCTCCCCAGGTCTTATCTCTACCCTTATTTCTCTCTGTACTCATTTTTCTGTCTTGTTCCCACTCTTCCACCACTACCTCTGTTTATTCTATTTCTCATTGAGAGTGCTACTTACATGTCCTTTCTTGGGCACTCCTCTTTAGTTATCTTCTATGGGCCTGTGCATTATAATAGTTCTATCTTCTTGTACTATATGACGAAAATCCGCTTATGTGTGAGTACCTACCATGTGTGTCTTTCTGGGTCTGTGTTATCTCAGGATGATCTTTTCTAGTTCCATCCATTTACCTGCAAATTTCATGATTTCCTTATTTTTAATGGCTGACTAGTATTCCATTGTGTAAATGCACCACAGTTTCTTTATCCATTCTTCTGTTAAGGGACATCTTGATTGTTTCCAGTTTCTGGTTAATACAAATAAAGATGCTATGAACATGATTGAGCAAATATCCTTGTTTTATGGTAGAGCATCTTTCAGATATATACCCAGGAGTGTTATAACTGGGTATTGAGGTTGCACTATTCCCAGTTGTCTGAGAAAGCACCAGAATGATTTCCAAAGTGGTTGTACAAGTTTGCACTCCCAACAGCAGTGGAGGAGGGTCCTCCTTTCTTCACATCCTCACCAGCATGTGTTGTCACTTGAGTTTTTGATCTTAGCCATTCTGAGAGGTGTAAGATGGAATCTCAGACTCATGTTGATTTGCATTTCCCTGATGACTAAGGACACTGAGCATTTCTTTAAGTGCTTCTCCACCAGTAGAGATTATTATGTTGAGAGTTCTCTGTTTAACTCTGCATCCCATTTTTAATTGAATTATTTGGTTTGTTGGTGTTTAATCTATCGAGTTCTTTATATGTTCTGGACATTAGCCCTTTATTTGGTGTAGGATTGGTGAAGATCTTTTCCCAGTCTGTAGACTGCCACTTTGTTCTATTGATATTACCGTTTCCTTTAGAGAAGTTTTTCTAATTTAAGATGTACTATTTGTTTTTTTATATTTCTTTCTTTCTTTCTTTCTTTCTTTCTTTCTTTCTTTCTTTCTTTCTTTCTTTCTTTCTTTCTTTCTTTATTATTTCTAGACTATTCTGTCTACTTGTGTTCCTGCATGCCAGAAGAGGGCACCAGATCTTATTATAGATGGTTGTGAGCCACGCTGTGGTTCCTGGGAATTGAACTCAGGACCTTTGGAAGAAGAGCAAGTGCTCTTAACCTCTGAGCCATCTCTCCAGCTTTCAAGATGTCCTATTTGTTAATGTTCTATTTGTTAGATCTTAGAGCCTGAGTTGTTGGTGTTCTGTTCAGGAAGTTGTTTCCTGTGCCAATGAGTTCAAGGCTGTTAACCACTTCCTCCTCTAGCATATTTAGAGTATCTGGTTTTATGCCAAAGTCTTTGATACACTTGGACTTGAACTTTGTGCAGGGTGATAACTATGGGTCTATTTGCATTTTTCTATAAGTAGACTTCGAGTTAGACCAGGACCATTTGTTGAAGATGCTGTTTATTTGTTTTTTGTTTGTTTGTTTGTTTGTTTCCATTGAATGGTTTGGCTCCTTTGTCAGGTGTGCATATATATGTAGGTTTATTTCTGGGTCTTCAATTTGATTCCATTGGCCCACCACTCTGTTTCAATGCCAACACCATGCAGTGTTTACTACTATTACTCTATAGTATAGCTTGAGGTCAGGTATGGAGATACCTCCAGAAGTTCTTTTATTGTATAGGATTGTTTCAGCTACTCTGGGTTTGTTGTTATTGTTTTTCCATACTGAATTTAGAATTGTTCTTTCAAGGTCCATGAAAAATTTGTGTTGGTATTTTGATGGCAATTGCACTGAATCTGTAGATTGCCCTTGTTAAGATGGTCATTTTTACTATGCTAATCCTACTGATCCATGAGCATGGGAGATCTTTCCATCTTCTGACATCTTCAATTTCTTTCTTCGGTGACTTAATGTTCTTGTCAAAGATGTCTTTTACCTGCCTAGTTAGATTTACCCCTATATATTTTATATTATTTGTGACTATTGTGAAGACTGTGGCTTCCCTAATTTTTTTTCTCAGCCTGTTTGTCATTTTTATACAGGAAGGGTACTGATTTTTTTAATTAATCTTTTATCCAGCCACTTTGCTGGAGGAATTTTTCATCTTCAGGAGTTTTTTGGGGCTGCTTAATGTATACTATCATATAATCTGCAAATAGCTAAACTAACTATTTCGTTTCTGACTTCTATCCATTGGATCTCCTTTGTCTTATTGCTCTAGCTAGAATTTAAAGTACTGTATTGAAGAGATATGGAGTGCAAAACCTTGTCTTGCTCCTAATTTTAATGGTATTGCTTTGAGATTCTTTCCATTTAGTTTGATGTTGGCTATTGGCTTGCTTTATATAGCTTTTATTTTGTTTAGATATGGGCCTTATATCCCTGATCTTGCAAATACTTTTATCATGAAGAGGTATTGGATTTTGTCAAAGGCCTTTTCTGTATCTCATAGATGATTGTGTAATTTTTCTCTTTCAGTTTATTTATATGTTGGGTTACATTGATGGATTTTTTTATATGTTGAACCATCCCTGCATCCCTTGTATAAAATCTACCTGATTACGTTGGATGATGTGTTTAATACGTTCTTGAATTCAGTTTGTGAGTATCTTAATGAGAATTTTTTCATCAATGTTCATAAGGGGGATTGGTCTGTAATTCTTTTTCTTTGTTGGGTCTTTGTGAGGTTTAGGTACCAAGGTGACTGCAGCTTCATAGAATGAGTTTGCTAATGTTCCTTCTGTTTCTATTTTGTGAAATCGTTTAAGGAATATGGGTGTCAGCTCTTCTTTGAATATATACTAGAATTCCATGTTAAAACTTGTTGTGGATGTTTTGGTTTATAATATATAAACATAACATATTTTTAGTTGAAATTCCAAGTTGGGGATCTTAATTTGTCCACACTTGTTAAGTGCTTCAAAGAGCGTGTAGTCTTTACCAGGTAGAATTAGTTGAATTCTGAGCACTTTGATGGGTGTAAATATGACAGCCCAGAGAATGAAGGTGAAGATGCTTGGAGGAAGACTTCCTGCTGCTAATTTGTCCTGCTGCTGCTTTTGCTGTTTGCTGGTTTGCTGGTTACCTGGACTTCTGGATTTCTGGACAAATGATTGGTTTCCAAAAGAATCCTACAACCCTACCCAGAGTGAAGTAGCAGAGAAAACTCCATTCCCTATACCCTCTAACTTTATTTCCTTCCTACCCATGTTGGGGAGATGGAAGTGGAGCAAAAATATTTAATAACTCTATATAAATTAGGTTTGTTAAAAAAAATTAAGGTCAACAAAAACCACCTGGCCCTTGGCTTTCTTTGGTTGGGAGACTTTTGATGACTGCTTCTATTTCTATAGGGGTAATAGGGCTGTTTAAACTGTTCACCTGCTCTTGATTTAATGTTGGAGGTGAAATCTATCAAGAAAATTGTTCATTTCCTTTATATTTTCCAAGTTTGTGAAATACAACTTTTTGAAGTAAGACCTAATGATTGTTTGGATTTCCTTCTAGTATCTTCTGTAGAGCTGGGTTGTTGCACATATACTGTTTAAGTTTAGTTATGTCATGGAATATTTTGTTTTCTCAATCTATGTTAATTGAAAATTTTGCTGGGTATAATAGTATGGGTTGTAATGAGGGGAACACGGACTATTTCTAACAGGAACTCAATGACTGGCTCTTTGGCCTCCCCACCCCCCAAGGGAGGAGCAGTCCTGTTAGGCCACAGAGGAGAGCTTTGCAGCCAGTCCTGAAGATACCTGATAAAACAGGGTCAGATGAATGGGGAGGAGGTCCCCCCTATCAGTGGACTTGGAAAGGGGCACGGTGGAGATGAGGGAGGGAAGGAGGGACTGGGAGGGAATGAGGGATCGGGACACGGCTGGGGTACATAGTTAATAAAATGTAACTGATAAGAAAAAAATAAAATTAAAAAAATAGTATGGGTTGACATCTGTGGTCTCTTAGTGTCTGCATGATATCCACCCAGAGCTTTTTGGGTGTTTCATAGTGTCTGTTGAGAAGTCTGGTGTGATTCTGATAAGCCTGCCTTTATATGTTACTTGGGCTTTTTCCCTTGACACTTTTATTATTTTTATTTATTCCGTAGATTTATTGTTTTGATTATTATGTGACAGGAGGAATTTCTTTTTTGTTATAGACTATTTGGTGTTCTGTAAGCTTCTTGTATGTTTAAAGGCATTTCTTTCTTAAGGTTAGGGAAGTTTTCTTCTATGATTTTCTTTCCTTTTTTGTTTTTGAAAATATATTTTGGGCCTTATAGCCTGGAGTCTTATTTTTCATCTATTCCTATTATTCTAAGGTTTCCTCTTTTCATGGGGTCTTTGGTTTCTTGGATGTTTTGTACCAGGAACTTTCCCATTTTTTATATTTTTTTCTGAGAGATGTTTCATTTTCTCTAATTGTATCTTCAGTGCCTGAGATTCTCTTCTCCATCTCTTGAATTCTGTTAGTGAGGCTTACCTCTAGTTTCTGATCATCTCTTTAAGTCCTCCTCCAGGGTTTTCTCGGTGGTCTGTGTTGTCTTTATTGATTCTAATTCCGTTTTCATGTCTTGAAAGACTTTATTCATTTCCTTCACCTGTTTGATTGTGGATTCCCATCTGTCCACTATAGTCTCTGTTTTTTGTTTGTTTCCTCTTTATGTTCCCCTAATAATTGTAAAATCATAAAGTTAAGATCATTTTTCTATGTTCCATCTGCCTTAGGATATTGATTGTATTTGAGGGATTCTGGTGAAGCCACGATGTCCTGGTTTTTGTTGATTTAACACTTATGCATGCCTCTAGCCATCTTGTTGTCTTGAGCGTTTGTTCCTGGAATCTGTACTATAGACTGTGTCCACCTTTCTCTGGAGTCTGGAGTAGTCTACAGGAAGAATAGAACAGTCTAGAGTCTCAGGGCTGGGTTCAGGAGATTCCTGAGGCAGCTAAGAAAGGGAGGGTGCTGGTACCATTGTCTTGAGGTCCCTGGCTCAGGCCCTGGGATGAGTGCCTTGGCAGGGTGCATATGTGTCCTTTGAAGGTAAGAGGGCTCGGATGCACAGGGTGGAAGGCAGACAGGGTGGAGTGTGGGCACAGCGTACATGCACAGGGGACCAGATGGTTTCTGCCTGGGTGGCTGTCTCCGAGTGTCCCCGAAGGGAGTTGAGCCCACACAAGCTGGCCAGTCTCTATGTCTCTGCCACTCCGTCTTGTCTGGGCTGCATTATCTTGGATCCACTCTCTGTAAACTTCCACTGTTTGCCTGGTCTCCACAGGGTAACCAGCATAACAGTGGTTTGAATGCTGGGAATGCTGCCCCAGAAATCCCAATACTGCATCGCCAAGGTCTTACAGGTCCCAAATATTCCAGGAAACCTGAAGCTGCCCTCAGTGGAGCAGAGTTGATCCAGTGTCTGGGTGCTGCTAGGAAGGAGGGTTCCTATACCTGCTATTCCGCACTCGTTGGGGTGTGCTGAAAATGCAGGGGATTCAAAGTTTGTGATTCTTGGACCCGGGAGAAGACCACAAGGGTGGCAGAGGATGCTAAATCCAAAGGGCCCCAACTGACAGGATGTCCCTTCTAGTACAGGGAAGCCCCAAGGTTCATATTCTGGATCCAGCCACCTATCTACTCACCGGTTTTGGAGTCTTGGATCCTCTGCCCCTCAGATATGGTGCACTCTGGCGCACTCTGGTCACCACCATCTTGGGACTTCAGACCTCATTAATCTTAATTAAAAGACTGAAGTAAAAATATGTTTGCTTTTAATTTACATAGATATGAAATAATAAATAATATTGTTTAAAGATATTAATGTTGTATTTATTCCACAAAGAAAGAGAAATCATACTCATTTTACTTCCCAGTGGGTAGGGCACAGAAAAAAGGCTGACATTTCTAGAAGATTCTAGGTTATACCAAATATCTATTACAGATATAACCCCTTAAGCTCTCAGGGCCATCCCAACACTCTGAAAATAATGAATTCAACGGTGAAAAAATGGAGAGGGTCATGGAATGTGGTTCTTTGATCACCTCCCCCTGGGAGGGAGCACCCTTACCAGGCTACAGTGGAAGACAATGCAGCCAGTCCTGATGAAACCTGATAGGTTAGAATCCAATAGGAGGGGGAGATCCTCCCCTATCATTGGAATAGGAGAGGGGCATAGGAGAAGAGGAGAAAGGTAAGGTGGAACTGGGACAAGTGAAAGGGCTACCTACAGCTGGGAAACAAAGTGAGTAAATTGTAAATAAATAAATAAATCATTGGGTATATATTGTATTTTAAGAGTTTATTTCACTTGATGTATTGCTTCAACAAATGAAAAGGTTTGAATTACGAGAAGATAGATGTTAATTATAGAGTATAGGGTTGACAACCATAAATGTTTAAAAGGTTCCATATATTCATCATGGAAGGTATAATGAACCAGTCATGAAAATTGTACTTGATGTGGGAGTTGCTATATTTACAAAAGAATAATGCATCCTCTAAGATAAAATTTAAGCATTGAGGAGATTCTAGGCCACACAGATAGCATCCCTTAGAATATGCTTTCAGGGATAACATCACTGTCAATCATAATTTCTGCTACTTCCTTTTACTAGTCAGATAAAGACCATTTCTTCTAGAATTTTTTAGTCTCTGATATCTGTTGTCCCTGACTGTGGACATTCTCCAACTAGCATTTAGTTACTTTTAGAATTGGTCTAAATCATATCTCCTATTACTGTATAATTTCTCTAACTCATCTGTTAAGTATGATAATTCTAGAAACATGGCTGTTGGGTATTTTATATTTTTCCCTTATTTTCTAAGTTAAACATCCTTGGTTTGATTCAGTACCACAGTGTTTATATGGGAAAAGGATAGTTCATGAAGATCTTTATGAGTATGACTTAACTTTTTTAGTCAATCCACAATGCCAGACATGTATATAGATCTATCTTTCTGTGCTGATATCACTGAATTTATTTTTACTACACTTTACCATGTAGCCTTTGAGATGTGTCAGTCAGGGCAACTAACTATTCTTATATCTGGAACTTAGTATATGCTAAAGTTGTAAATTATTATTATTTGTTCTTGGATGAACACCCACTTTATCTCTTCAGTTCATGTGTCTGTACACCTAGAATTGAAAACAGACAGATGAACTGACATGACAGAAAGTGTAGGAGATGTGTCTTCAGGAAAGTCTTGCAATGAATATATGTCCCATTTTGTGGCAAATATCTAAACATATTTTCATACTCAGTCCAATAAAGTTAAACTATCAATAACACATACCCCACAAGCCAAATCAAATCTAGTACCTGTATTTATGAATAGAGTTTTATTACAACATACACAAGTTCATTTGTTTGTGAATCATCCATCACTGCTTTCACATCATAGAAAAATTGAAGAGATTATAAGAGAAGCCATGTGGTAGCTATCACTATTTCTAAAGTATTTACTAATGAGCTGTTTCTAAAAAGAAATTATGTGAGCTCTGAGGTTGGCCTGGTTTTGCTTCTCACTGGCATGAAGTTGTGCTCAAGTTGTTTTGCTTTTCTATGCTCCAGTTATCTTAGCCTTGAAAAGCAATGTGCACACAGCATTCTGAGCTGAGCATGGCAGGTGAGCACTTTCATCCTAGCTAATCTAATAACTTGTTCTTAGGGAGTTCCCTCTCATCAAGAAACACTTTCTATGGTCTGGCATTAAACTAAATGTGAATACATTACCCAGCAGTTGTCTACTTAGTCTATGTCAGAGAAGGTACAGAATGCCTCACAGACATCTTTTTAATTATTATGATAGCCTTATGAAATATGAATTCCTGTACTAGAACAACAGCACTGTGAACCTTCACAATTACACACAAACACCTCACTCAGGAGCAAAATTCTCAGAAGTTACGAATCTTCACACTGTGCTTTCCTTGGGGTATTGGAGAAGGGAAAAAGTTCTGTCTGCAACTGTGCTAGGAGGAATTTCATGCTCCATCTTTCCTTCTAAATAGAAACTGAGCTTATTTTTATCTAAAACTTACTTGTAGACATTTTGTGAGATGTACATCAGCTGTAATATGTACTTTAGCCTAAATCTATTTTCTTAACCTACTTTAGAGAAAACCTATGAGTGTTATCAAGTGGTCTTGCAATTGTCTTCAGTAGATAGTTATCCTAAAATGAGTGTGGATTTTGAAAATAGTATGGAATGCACTGAAATAGTGAGGGCCTCAAAGGTAGGGAGGAAAAAATTAACTTATGATAGACACTTATTTAAAATAACATTAACATTTCATAAACATTAAAATTTTGACAATTGACTAATTTCTTGAATTCAATACAACATTTTCAGAACTAGAATTTTAAGATTTGTCTTCTGCTTGAAATTTAGTTTTCCACATTTCTAAGAAACACGCAACTGTGAAATTCTAGGGAAAAACTTCAAACTATAAATTCTAGCCACTTCTCATGGTGCTGAAGAAGAGAGTGTGTTGGTGCTATAGGAAGACAGAAACCATTTTTGCTCTATTAAAAACACACATATGGAGCACTAATTGGAATTAATGGGCTACACATAAAGAAAATGAAGACATGAAGTAGGGAGGGAGCTATGTTGGAGAGTCCATGGAAATTGAAGGGAGGCAGTAGTGGTGGGTTTATCAGGATACATTGTAGAGATGTTTGAGAATTTCAAAGAATAAACAAAAAAAATTTTAAATAGAAAGAATAGCAAACATGGATAGTTCAATGGTATTGCTTTCTGTCATACACAAGGTCCTGGGCTGTAAAACCTGCAGCACAAAAATCAACCCAAACAAACAAGATTAAAAAAAAAAAAAAAAAAAACTAACAAAGAGCAAATCCATGGTATTAGTTAATGTGTCCCTCTGAGTCAATAAACTAGTGAAGATATAAAAGAATCATAGACAGAGAAAGAACGGCAATTAATGATTTAAGAACAAATGGATTGTTCTGATCACACATTCATTTAGTACAAAGTCAAAAACCCCTTTTCCCCACCCCCATCCTCCCAATTGCCTCTGTTTAGAGTGGTGTGAAAATGGTATATGGATTCCAGAAATGTTGTTTTTCTCTCCATGTAGCCACAGTGCATGAAAGTTGACTTAAATTTCTGTAGAAATAATACTCTGTCCATATTTTCTACGTGACTTGCAGTTCTCAGTAACAGATGTGGGTTATGAAATAGGTTAATAGTTTCAAATCTGATGGAAAAATATCAAGAAGTAATAAGTTATGAGCATGCCTTACCTCATCAGAGATATATCAGACAAAACTGCATGGAAACAGCTAGTCTTCACAGCAGCATCTATAAATTATCAATAAAAAGTTTGCAATTGGGTTATAGATGATGTACTTTGTAATTCCTTATATTTTTTCTGATTTGATGTTTAATAAAAAGAAATCAATCATGACATCCCCATGTATGGGAAAACCAAATGCAATTTAGTATGAAACTGTTAATCTTTGCGGTTAGTAAGAATGTTGTAAATTTTTGTTAGACTATCATAATTCATTTTTATATTATATGAGAAAAATCATCTGCGTGGAAAAATTGAATTTTACCCTGAATAACAACTTACACAGATGAATTAGTATACTAAGAAACAAGGTTATCTTTACATTAAAAATGATAAATTGATATGCAATAAATATAACAATTCACCCACATTAATAAACTAAAATATTTATAAATACACTCAAGTATTTATAAATACCTAATGTAGCCAATCTGGAAATAAGTTAACAGTTGGAATAATCAGAGTAGGATAACTTCAAAAAAGAAAACTCCATGTATGACTTTCTGTGCCATTGGCTTCCAAAGCCCACTGTGGCTACCAGGTGAAATATCCGCACTGAGAAACTAGAAAATGCCCTTGGCCCTTGACATTTACGATCCCACACTCCTCTCAGTCCACAAGCAAAATTGCTACTGAGGACAGTGCATTATTTTCATGAGTCATGACAAGCTCACTGAATGGGCTCAGTCTCAGTCTCCAATGCAGGTGTTTTTCAGTATAATTTCTGCTTGTCTTTGTACTCCCATATGAACCCAGGCTCTCTGAAAAATAACCCTGTGGGAAAAAAATGCCAAAATTACTAAGATTTTTATCTGAGAAAGAAATCCACAATTGAAATGTCATCGACTGCAGAACAATATACAGGTCACTTACATTTTAATAAAACCTTTAGAAGTTAGTAGGGAGTATGTGCGTCCATGTCATGTATATGCATGGTGAATGCACACACGTGGGTGTGGGTGGGCACACCCACACACGCATATGGAGGTCAGAGGATGGAGAGCGTCCTGTGATCTTCTCTGTCACCCTCTGCGTTATTCCCTTGAGACTTTCTGTGAACCTGGAGTGCTTGGCATCTGAGCAAGGCCGGCAGTCAGCAGATCTTGAGGACCCTCCTATCTCTGCCCGCAACAGCACTGGAGCTGCTGGTGTGGGAAGCCTCACTCATCTTCTTAAATATGGTTGGTCATTGGCACCCAGGACCACATGCCTGCATTACACCATCTTAATCTTCTCTCCAATACAATATATTTTATTAAAATACAAAAAAAATCAGCTTATTAAAGTAACATCTCTCTCAGTGAAACTCCCAAAATTTATACTATTGATATTTTTTTTCCTAGAAGAGCTGTATATCTCTAAAGAAATTTTAGTGTATTCTTCATTAAATCACAGTATTTTCTTAAAGTTTATGCATTTAACCTATGAAGGTTTTTTTTTTTCTGTTGCTACATTTTCTTTTCCAAATTTTTTCAATGTTTGGACAACATACAAAACTCTGCTGCAACCTTATTATGGATAGTTTTTCTAACTTAAAGTGAATATTTGGTTAAAGATGTAGTTTGTATAGCAATAAATATAATACCTATATATTATATATATGATATGTAACATTAAATTGATGTTTTATACACATAATATATGTTAAAATACATAATCATATGTCTAAGCAATGTAAAGCCAATCACACTATTTCTCCTATAAAATTACATATAAGTGCATTCACATACATGAACCATGTAGCAATACAGATATAGAACATAATAATATAATAATTGTTTATGGAATAAAAGAATACTAACTCTAGTCACTGAATTGCCCTTATAAAAAGAGAGCTGGGTGAAGTGTGAGAATACTCATTTATTCTGTCATACCGCATGGTGCTGGGCAACTTTAGTGCTTCTGCTGAGACTGGTGCTACAGTAACAGAATTTTCATTCCAAAGTGCTACCTAGCATAGATGAAGAACAGAGTACAGGGCCAGATCTAAAGCAATGAAAAGTCCCAGTACCCTGCCAGGATTCTCCAGAGGGTCTGTTTCTCCTACCACCCACACACAAGGAATTTATGCCCCTGAAGAGAAAACTCTTAGGGGGAAGAAATAACCGTTTTTCAACCAGTGTAGTATTTGAGGAGAATGAATTCAGTCTTATTCTGGAAAAAATGAAGACCTGAGAGCATGACTCACTTTTCTGTTAACTGTGATCAATTGTGATGACCAAAGGCAACTTGTAGAAGGAAGAGTTTATTGTCTTTATGGTTTCAGAGGAAGTCCATAATTGCAGAAGAGGGATTGCATCAAGGGGGCTGCCATAGAGATGGAAGATCACATCTTCAACTACAAACACCAAGCAGAGTGTGATCTGGAAGTGGGGTGAAGCTATGAACTCTCAAAACACACCCCAGTAAGGTACTTTCTCCAGAAAGGCTTTCTCACCTACCCAAATAGGACCACCGACCGGGAACTAGGTATTCAAGTACTGGAGTCTACAGGGAACATCCCTTGTTCAGGCCACCACACAGTCTTAGTTTCTTTTCCTGATACTGTGATAAAACATCCTAAAAAAACTCACTTCAGTGGAGAAGGGACTTATTTCCACTCACACTTCAATGGTACACTCCATTGTAGTGAGGGAGTCGAAGAAGCAGAAGATGACATTGCATTCACAGCCAAGAATGAGAGAGCAGTGCATGCTGGTGCTCGCCTTGATTCCTCCACTCTACACACCCCAATATCCTGGCTCACGAAGTGTCCTGTACACAATGAAGATAGGTCTTCTCACAATTATATCAATCAATGAACTCACTCACAGGCATTCACAGAGGCTACATAATACTTCAAAGTTATGTATGTAGCCTGCCTTCTAAGTGATTCTAGATCTTATTAAGCTGATAATTAACACTAAGCATCACACTAAAACAAAATAATGATTGCATGACCAAAACTTCAGTAAAGATGGAACAAATGCCTTTAATCTCACTCATTCATGAGGATAGATGTGAATATTACTCATAAACATTTCATATTTTACATGAAACTTATATTTAATCTGAATATACTTTGTAGTTTTCAATTACTTCAATTTATTTTTATGGATAAGAGATATTTCTTTTTTTCCTTTTTTTAAAAATTATTTATTTATTTGTGTATTTATTATGAAAATTTATTCACTCTGTATACCGGCTGTGGCCCCCTTCCTTATCTCCTCCCAATCCCACATTCCCTCTCTCTTCTTTCCCTATTCCCTTCCCCTAGTCCACTAATAGCGGAGATCTTACGCCCCTTCTATCTGATCCTAGCACTATCAGGTCTCATCAATACTATCTTCATTGTCTTCCTCTGTGACCTGGTAAGACTGCACTTCCCAGAGGAAGGTGATCAGAGAGCCTGCCATTGAGTTCATGACAGAGACAGCCCCTGCTCCCTTTACTAGGGAACCCTCTTGAACACAGAGAAATCCCACAAAAACACAGAACTGGACACAATAATATATATGCAAAGGAATTACAAGGGGGAAATTCTGATATAACATGAAGAGATAAAAAAAAAAACTCCAAAACAGCCATAAAGCTTATTTTGTGTTCACCATCTACTGCGGGGCATAGACCTGCCTGTAAGAGTGTTTTTGTTTTTATCCCCAGTAATTTACAGATTTTTAATATATAGCTAGTTTTTAATTTTCATTTATTTATTACAATTTATTCACTTTGCATCCCAGCTGTAGCCCCCTCCCTCATCCCCTCTCAATCCTGTCCTCTCTCCCTCTTCTACTCCCCTTTGAATATCCTAGCCAGTATTGGATGCAGAATACAGGACACTAAATGCTTAGTGAAATAAGAATGTTTACAAGTACCAATTTTTTTTTTCTGACAAGGAATAAGTCCTAGAAATTCACATTGCTTACATGGAACATACATTTCCCTCTCCACACAATAAACAGAGTAACCAGAATCTAATATCGCCTCATCGTTGCTACACAGGCAACCTAATTTAGGTTTTTTTATTTGTTTGTTTTGTTTGGGTTTTTTTTTCTTTTGAGACAGAATATTTCTATGTAGCCATGGCTGTCCTGGAACTCCCTCTGTAGACTAGGCTGGCCTTGAACTCAGATATTCACCTGCCTCTTCCCTCCCAGCTCTCTGAGTGCTGGGATTAAAGACATGCACCACCACAGTCTGGCTTCCCAGTATAGATGAAGTCCCCAACAAAAACTACCCATACTCTTACTCTCCCATCAGACTGAGACATTTAACAGACCCTTGTGTTTCTATTTGAATATCTGTTAAATAAGCTTCCATTATTTCTTAACTTAGTGTGATGTTCATTTTGTCTTATATGATTTACTTCATATCATCTCCTACAAGGCCCATTCTTCTCATTGCTTTAGGATTAAACAGAATACTTAAGGATTATACCTCAGAATTGATTCAAAACCTTTTAGGGTTCTGGAGAGATAGTTTGGTGGTAAAGAGTGTGTCCTGCTTTTTCAAAGGATCTGAGTTCAGTTCCCAGCACCCATGTTGGGTGGCTTAAGTCACAGGAGATTTGACTTTCTTTCTTGGCCTCCATGGGTATCTGTACTCCAGTACACATATCCTCTATATATATACATGTAAGTAAAATAAGATAAATCTTAAAAGCTCATTTAGTCATCTAAACTAGTCCACTTATCATAAAAATTTCTGGGCTTTTGGGGGGTTTTGGGAGGTTTTGTTTGTTTGTTTGTTTTGTTAAATTTTCAGGAATATGGTGGGATCTAGAAAAGATCATCACGAGTGAGGTATCCCAGGAGCAGAAAGGCACACATGTTATATACTCACTTATATAGACCTATAAGATAGGATAAACATACTGAAATCTGTACACTTAAAGAAGATAAACAAGAAAGAGGGTAACATGATTAATCCTCACTTAGAAAGACAAATGGGATGGGCTTGGGAAGTAAGAGAAAACAAGTAACAGGTCAAGAGCCTACCACAGAGGACCTCTGAGAGATTCTACATAGCAATGTATCAAAGCAGATGTGAGACTCATGGCCAAAATTTCTGTTTTATGCAGATTGTCCTGTCTATGATTGTTTTCCCCTTAAATCTTCTTTCTTCTTCACTACCTGTGCATGTTGCTAAGTTATAGATTTTATAATACAAATTGACATGATTGGTTTATTTTATTTTATTTTTCTTATCATAGCTTGCTTCTTTCTGATGTTGTTTTGGTTTTTGTTAGTTTTGTTTGGGTTGTATTTGTTTGGGCAATCATCTATTACTTATTTTTTCAAAAAGATGAGTGAAGAAAATTTGGTCTTCTCCAAGATATCATCACTGAATGGAGATGATCGATTCTAAGCAAACTTTACCATGTCCTATTACAGTTTGCTTGCCTACTTTCATGATTAAACTTTGAGAATGGTGACTAAGTATGTTCATGAAAAATTTTAAGATCAACTGGGTCAAGTCCAAAAATAATCAGGACTTACAGAGACAATTTCATTTTTTGCAACATTTTTTAGAATTATCTGTTCCCAGAAAAGGTCTTTCTACTGTAATAATTTTCAAATATGAACAAATCAAATACCAAAGATTGAAACAGTGATTTTTAAACATTTTTTAATGAGATAAAATTTAAGAATTCAATTCTTCCTCAGACCTACACCCAATTATTTTATGTAGTGATATGTTAGTATTTGATAATCACTGAAGACATGAACTAAAGCAAAATAGCAAGCTTAAATGTTTTATCAAAAGAATAATTTTCCCTTATTAAATTGAGTGACTACACACAATCTGTTTTCATTTTTATTAATTAATTCAATTTATATCTCAGTCATGGGCCCTTTCCTCCTCTTCTCCCAGTCCCACTCTCCCTCCAGCATCCCTTCTTCTGTATCCCTCAAATGAGGAAGCTCTCCTACCCAGATACCTCCGCTCATCTATACACATGAGTACTGCATTTGTCTTCCTCTCCTGTGGCCTGGTAGGAAAGTCCTATCAGGGGGAAATGATTAAAAAGCAGGTAACACAGTCCATGTCAGAAATATCCCCACTCCCCTAACTAGTGGGAAGCCTAAGATACCCATCAGATTTACCTTGTTGGGGGATTCGATGCATTCTTAATGAGTAGATAGGGAAACAAAATTTTCATCTCACTGTTGATAAATTACAGCAATGATGGTTACAGCAAGCATTCATTTAATGTGCCAAACAAGTTATAGCTAAGATCTTACTTAGTGTTCAGAACAATAATCCAAATTTAATTTTGTAGAGTACATAAATTCTCCATAAAATTAAAATACCTCCCCAAGTAATGGGTTTGAAGATGGGAAGAACAGCTCTCTCTTTCTTTCTTTCTTTCTTTCTTTCTTTCTTTCTTTCTTTCTTTCTTTCTTTCTCTCTCTCTCTCTCTCTCTCTCTCTCTCTCTCACTCTGTCTCTATGTCTCTGTCTGTCTTTTTCTTTCTCTCTACACTATTCCATTTTGCAACCTGGAGAAGGCAGAGCATCCTTTAATTTCTTCAAGGGCTAGGAATGTTAACTGAACAATACAAGCTTTCTTCTCTAACATCATAATATTCAGCTAGTCAGTGATGGATAATGTGTGATTCCTCATGCCATCCGTTTCTAGATTAACATGTATGAATGTGAAGCTCCCAATCTCTCACTTCCTGCCTAGATACAACCTCTTACAGAGCTGAGCTTGTGACAGCCTCAAAGATTAATCATCTCTCATATTTCTCCACCTCTTTCCTTCTAGCTTTGTAATCGAAGTTATTTCTCAAGACTCTCTTTGACATCCTTCATGTTTATATAGTTTTTGAAACTAGCCTCTAGTATGAAATAAAACTGTTGTGCAAGGGTTGACACTAAAGACTTCAACTGAAATGTGCTTCGTACTGTCTGACTTCTCTATCTGAATATTACCATGTGCCTGGCATCATATAAAAGATACACAAGAGCAAATAACACAAAATGTGTATTTAAAACCATTGGCTTCAAACCTCTACTCTGTAAAAAAAAAAAGATTGAAATGTTTGCTTAAAATAATTTTTTTAATATTTTTTATTTTTACTATTAGTTACATTTTATTAACTCTGTACCCAGCTGTATCCCACTTCCTCATTCCCTCCCAATCCCATCCTCCTTCCTTCATCTCCTCCCTGGCCCTTTCCAAGTCCAATGATAGGGGAGGACCTCCTTCCTTTTAATCTGACCCTTTTTTATCAGGTATCTTCAGGACTGGCTGAAAAGTCCTCCTCTGTAACCTTGCAGGGATTTTCCTCCCTTTGGGCATGGGGAGGCCAAAGAGCCAGCTATTGAGTTCATGTCAGAAATAGTCCATGTTCCCCTTACTCAGTAACACTTGGTTACTGAGCTACCACGGGCTACATCCAAGCAGGGGTTCTAGGTTATATCTGTACATGGTCCTTGGTGGAGTGTCAGTCTCAGAAAAGACCCCTGTGCCCAGATATATTTGGTCCTTGTGGGGCTCCTATCCTTTCCACGTCATACTAACCCCGCCTTCTTTCATATGATTCCCTGCACTCTGCCCAAGGTTTGGTTATGAGTCTTAGTATCTGCTTTGATACACTGCTAGTTAGAGTCTTTCAGAGGCCCTCTGTGGTAGGCTCCTGTCCTGTTACCTGTTTTATCCTACTTCCAATGTCCATCCAATTTGTCTTTCTAAGTGAGGACTGATCATCTTACCCTTGATCCTCTTTCTTATTTATATTTTTTAGGTGTATAGATTTCATTATCTTTATCATATCTTATAGGTCTATATAAGTGGGTACATACCGTGTGTGTCTTTCTCCTTCTGGGATACCTCACTCAAAATGATCTTTTCTAGATCCCACCATTTGCCTGCAAATTTCATGATTTCCTCGTTTTTGATTGCTGAGTAGTACTCCATTGTGTAAAAATACCACAATTTCTGTATCTGTTCCTTTGTTGATGGACATCTGGGTTGTTTCCAGGTTCTGGCTATTACAAAGAAAGCTGCTATAAACATGGTTGAGCAAACGTCCTTGTTGTGTACTTGAGCAAATTTTGGATATATGCCTAAGAATGGTATAGTTGGGTCTTGAAGAAGCACTATTCCTAATTGTCTGAGAAAGTGCCAGATTGATTTCCAAAGTGGTTGTAGAATATTACATTCCCACCAGCAATGCTGGAGGGTTCCCCTTTCTCCACAACCTCCCCAGCATGTGTCGTCATTTGAGATTTGATTTTAGCCATTGTGGTGGGTGTAAGGTGAAATCTCAGGGTCGTTTTGATTTGCATCTCTCTGATAGCTAAGGATGTTGAGCATCTCTTTAAGTGTTTCTATATTCCTCTACAGAGTCTTCTCTATTTAGCTTCATACTTGCTCATTCAATATGTTCAACTCAAATAAAATTGAAATCTTATTATAATTTTTACATAGCCTTTGAAAATTCTTGAAGGGCTGACTCTCTGAAGGGCCACAGTTTCGTCAATACATAGAAAGCATTAGTCTGGACAGTCAATAGCAACCTCTTCATGAGCAAGAGATCACAGTCCATTTTCCTTCTACAACCTAGCTAAATCTGTTACAGTTTTCTTACATTAGGAAATTTCTTACTCAAATATATAATTTTGTTCATCCAAATCCTAAGGGAATGTTAAAATGCTAGAAAAAAGAGGAACAGCAAATTGAATGGCTACCATTCAGATCCAACTACAATTTCTATTCATTATCCTCTGTGTTTTCATTTCTTTTCTTCTACGTGTTTCCTTCCTCCTTGTGCTGGGGTCAAGATGGTCTCCAGCTGAATTGTGACTCTTTTCTCTGAAAAGAAAAATAACAACTGCATGTCTTGGTTATCTTTAGTGCCAAGTCGTTACTTTAAAATCTTGACCACTACATACTCTGTTACACTATGGCAGCTATCTTCGAACTTCCAACTCTTCACAACTTCTCTAGTGGCCTCACAATTCCAGTACTCTCCAACAATAAACAGGAGTGTTGAGAAGTGCCCTCCAGTGTATGTCCAGTGTACTTTAAGAATGTGTGAAGATTTGCAAACCGGAATTGCTAACCAAAGCAAGCATGAATCAAGAGAACACGTGTTTTTCTAGCTCAGTATAAACACGCTGTTGTCTAGAAGCTATCCTATTGCGCAAGAGACAGGCACCCAGTTCAAGGACACTTCTCTCTCTGCTTTTGAGCCACTGGATTATTCCATCTCTAGAGAAAAAGGTGACAAGATGCTGGTAGAAACTTTAAAGCACAGACTGTCAATTTCCAAGCCAAACAGAATCTACAAGCCTTGTAGAAAATTGCCCTGTGTGACCTTTCATTTTATATTTGAATTATTAGTCAAGAGGGGACTTAGCATCAACATATAGTAATGGCATAGCTTCAAAGACTCCTATGCTACAGTTGCATAGTGAGCGGAGCAAGCCTTCTATACAATGACATGGTTTTATTCACTTCAAGCTCAAACATTGAGACATTTCCATAATATCATAATTCCATTTGCCAGAGAGTATAAGACAAGTTCAAATTCTGACTTTTCCATTTGCAGTTTATAGGTGCTGGCAAGTCATTTATTTGTTTTAACTTTTTCATGTGTGACTAGAAAAATAAATACAATCTCAACCAAATATTTGTGAAAATGTAAAAGTAAAGTTTTACATGTTCTTTTAAGGCACTTGCATAATTTATATGGTAACATGTAAATTTGTATGTAATATCTTGTACTTGAAGTAAGAATTAAATAGGATATAAATTTTTATCTACAAGATTATATAATTGCCTCTTTACAATAGTTGGTCAAAGTCACATGGTTGACTATGTCATTTAAACACTACTCACTACTGCTGTTTGGCATTTCCTTTATACCCTGGACAGGTAAGAATCAATTCTGGTTTTAAAATAAGAATGGAATACAAAGTTAATAAATTGTAATAAATAAAAAAATAATTTCAATTAATTAATTAATTAATTAATTAAAATCCTATGCCCTTCTCTCCTAAGGAAACGAGAAAAAAAATGGAAAAATTTAAAACTTTACTTCCCAGAATTCATTAGGCTTGTCCATCATGAAATTTCATACAAAAATTCATATTCCTTAGTTTGCAATTTAGGTAAATGTTAAGTTTACATAGACTGCTCTCAGGTATTCATAGATACCAAGCAAAAGACAAATACCTGAGTTAAATCTTCATGTTCTGAATCTTTACCATTGTAGAGTTCATACACTGGGCCATAGTGTGGGTTGTCTCTTTTCACTCAACAGCAGTAAAACGTTGTTGGGTTCTGTCAAAAGTTACATATTCAACTTTTGTTACATCAGTCTTCTCAGTGATGAATGCAAAGTCACAAGGCCTGCAGCTTTGGATTCAAACCTAACTTTCTTCTTTTTAGCACAGGGCTGCCATCTGCCAGTGACAGAAGAACTTACAGCTTCCTAATTTAAAAAGTTCAGCAGAACACAAGGTTTACGCTATTTTGCTCTTCAACAAACTTTCTAAAATTTGCTGAAATCATCAACACACATTCAAACTAAAAAAGGGTCAGCCTGAAGGACATTTCTCCACAAACATCAAAAAAAAAAAAAAAAAAAAAAAAAAAAAAGGAGATTTGAAAATGCTGCATGAGAGTCACATGATTCTAATACCCAGAGAGGCTTCTTTAGCTGATCAGGTAAGAGACAAACACAAGACACAGAAACATGAGTCTGAACAGAGCTTACCTGCCAGTGTTGACCACATCAGGCACTCATGGGGTAGACTAGATGCACAGGTGAGACACTCCAGGAGAAATGCTCTGGGCTTGCTGTGCTGTCCACCTAATGTAGCCTAACCACTGTAGGACAGATCAGATGCTTAAGTAACAGCACTCCAAAGGTCAAGGCTGTTCTAAGAGAGAGGCCTTCATGGTGGCTTTCTGTGTCCTTACCTGAAGTTTTCTCTGACAATGCAGAGGAAGTAATCCCTGCTGTCTCTCATATTCTCACAAAGATACCAGGACTGTAGGATGAAGCTTTCACCCTTTGACCTCATTTTACATCCAATACCTTCTTACACACGCTGCCTATAAATACAGTTATATCAGAGATAGAGACTTACCATGTAAATTGAGAAGAACTTATAATTAAGTCCACACAGCAGCATAAACTGATGACCACATAATTACACGTATCTCTAATGTTCACAGTTAATTAACTCCATTTCAAATGCTCTCTGTGCATTGGTTTATTTAATCCTAATGAAACATTTATGAGGCAGGTAATATTCCTACTATGTCTGTTACAGAAAAAAAAGAAAATGTTATCAAAGATATATTAGTAATTTCCCAAAAGCCAATATTTAAACTCAAGAAATCCTCCTGGGGTTTCTGATATTGAGAATATTGAGTACTGCACTGTCCTCAGCATTCTAGTTATAACCTAAAGAAAGTGATTAGAGAGATGAAAATAGGTCCAAAAGGGTAACCCTAGTTTGGACAACAGGAAACTAGTAAATGGTGATTAATCATCCTCATGAATCTAAGGTTCTGGTGAAAGGAAGGTGTTGTCTCACAAAGTGAGAACAAAGAATTCGCTCTGACTCTTGTGATTGATAGGCGTCCCCCAGACAATCAGGATGCAAATAGTCTCTTTATGGGTTTGAAACAACAAAGATGACCACAACCACTCAAACCTCAACTTTATTTTCTTTATTTATAGGGCAGCAAATATGGTAAAAGATGCATTGAAAAGGTGTTAAAGCTATCTTGCCAGTTTTGTCATTAACATTTCTCCATTTGCATGTTGTTAATTTACATGTACTTTATATAAATATATGCAAATAGGAATAAATATGATCAAACACAGTGACAACAAAAACAGATATGCCAGAGAACAATTAGTGTTCTAATCTTTCCTATTGACACATTTTATTTTTCCATCTTCACAGGTAAATATTATTTAATGTTGCCAGCCGACCACATGTTTATTTTGGATACAAAAATCAGCAAAACTTTCCTCTTTAAAACACAAATAAAGTATATTTTTAAAACAAAATCTGGGCTGTAGGAGAAAAGTAAATTACCAGTCCATCTTCCTATGGAGACAGGTGCAGTCCCTATCAACTGTTTGATGAACATTTTGATGTCAACATGTCAGCAAGCTGAATATTTTGTCACAGCAATTAATTGATTTTACAGTATTGCTCCCACCAGCATGTCCAAAAATTGAAAAATGGGAAGACAGGTTTAAAAACAATTTTAAAGATATTATGATACATTTTAGATGAGAATCCATAGAATATCAAAATATCAATGGGCCAATATTAGAATCTCTCCTGATCTCCACCAAATTTCAAAGAAACGTTTCAATCTTCATTTTTTTTTTCTCCCACAGGGCAGCACAAATGGAAACTTATACCTGGAGAGGCATAATAATTATCCCACAAGTTTCACCTTTAACATTTCTTCATATGAGTTTTATTAATTTGCATTTATTTTATAAATATACACAAATTGGAACAAACAGAGTCAAAGGGCAAGTACCAACAAGAATGCTTAATAACAGGGAGCAGAGCACAAGGTGCCAGAGTCTCTGACGTGTGAGAACCAGGTGCATGCTGTTTAAAGGTTGAAAACTCTGCTACAAGTTGAACAAATTTGAGAGATTCAATGTACAGCATGATGCTCATATTTAATAGTGTATGTGGGTGCTCAAAATGTAATAAAATAGTATACCTCAAGTGTTCTCATAGATAGCAAAGGAAAAAAATCTGCAACTTGTGAGCTGATGGCTGCATTACATAGAGTAGTGCTGGTAATCCCTTTATAGCCAATGCATATGCCCATCAAGAATGTGTTCATTTTTCTCATGGCACCACAGAAAACCTGGGGTGTGACAATAATTAAAGCAATGGTCTCATTTTAAAGTGGGAAATCCCAAGGCTTTGAGGCAAAGTGCTGATGTTAAGATCAATTAACAGTTCCACATGAAATCCATAGCAGGTGAGCACACTTTAATGAAAACTGTCTATACATACATATGTGCACATATATGAAGGGAAAAGCAGATTGCAATCTAGGATGCTCCAGAAACTTCCTCAGGTGTTATGCTTGTTCATCACAACACAATATCAGATTTCTATGCATTTAAGATTTTCATATAAACTAGACAAATAACACAACAAAAAGGAAAAAGGGAGGAAGAAATAGAAGGAAATAGAAAGGAAGGGGTTTGGGCAGACAGAGACACATAGACTTACAGGCACTATAACCTGTCCCTTCACTATAACAGGCCCCAAGGCCTATCTGTTAAATTAAATTTCTGTCATGGAAAACTGAAAGCAGTGGTTTGTTGTAGCACATGTTGTGGGAAAAGAGCCTACATTCAGCTTCAGAACTAAGAAAGACAAAATGTTCAACAACAGGGAAGCAACAGAGAAAGGTAGCAAAGGGAAGAAGCATCTGACACTCACAGGAGCTGGAAGAAAGTCATGGCAATGTGTTGGAAGTTTCCACCATAATCAAATTCATGAAATGTCACCTCCTCCCAGAATGACTACAGAAACACATGCTCTCCACTCCACGTGCTTATCCTGTGCAACAGGACACGGGAGAGAGTTACGCTTCAGTTTCCAGAACATTTGTCATAAATCTGGAGTCTATAGATTTAGGAGGTCACTATATCAACCACAGGATTGAATATATTTCAGGACTAGAGGGTTTTTATACTCCTCTGGACAATTTGTTGCAGAATTAATAACCTGGGGAAAATAGTGCAAGATACTTGGCCCATAGCATGTTAACCTCTGCCACTGGGTTTGATTCTGAACGGAGAATGCATGTTTACATATTTTTTTAAATATAGGATTTTAAAAGTAAAATTTATGCCTCTAGACTTTAATTTTAAATGTAATTAGTGGGTATATCAAGGTTGCTATTTCCTCTCTGTTTAAAATTTATGATTTTATATTAAAAGAACAATAATTCATTTAGGGAATTAATATCCTATCCTCGTAAAATTGAATCAGTATTGACTTAGATGAACTTGCAAATCAGACCATCTATATTTGGTTCTTTTATTCTATTTTCAATGGGGTTTTAAAAATTATATACGCACTCAAATTACTTTTTTACCATATTTGTTCATCTTCGATTTGATCAAAAGCTGTGGTGGGTTGTTTTTTCCTAGAGCCTTCTGGGTTACTCTGTTCCCCAGGGGTTCCTAAGTCAGGCGATCTTAAAAATATTGTATACCCTGCTGTTATTTAAAGTGATTTTAGTGTTACTTCAAATTAACTCCATTACTTCTAGTCTATCAATTTTCCAGCTGGAATCAGTACCCTCAAGATTCCCATCTGCTGGCTGTTGTGAGGCCATTATTTAAATCTGTCTCTTTGTTCCTTATCCTATAGCCTCACAGACCTGGGAAACATCTCCATAGACTCTCCACACTCACCTCTCCCTGCCAGAGCTGCCTTGTTATTCTGTGCAGAATCTAATATCTGGCATTCAGACTCTTTAACACTCTAATTTCAAGTGGCTTCCAGAATACCAGTAAAAGTTTATTCCAAAGATAGAAATGAAGAGTTCTTAGGATACAAAGCGTTGCAGTGAAAAAAAATTAGAATGTTGAGCAATAATTGAAAAGTTTTATGGTTGGGAGAAAAATTTTAGTTGCTACTCCTGTGACCGCAAGGTACTATAAAATCTTGGCCAAAGTCTACAGGTTAGTTCACTTCCATGAAACTATAAAATAAAAAGTGAAAAAATACAAATGTTTTGTAAATAATTTATTACATTATTGGTATTGAGACTAGCTATCTTCTAGCTCTTAAAATTTAGAAACTTTAAACCAACAAAATAAAAATAAGTATTACTTAGCATTAAGCACCTTTAAATTACTGACACACATTGTTTTATATTATGTATTAGTTATTCATGAATCTAAATATATGATTAGATTAATTAATTAAATAATTACTGAACTTCATAATATACTTTATTTTTAAATTTTAATACATTATTTGTTTTGTTCTCTTAGAATTTTTTTATTTTTATTTTTATTAATTACATTTTACTCACTTTGTATCCCCCATAAGCCCTTCCCTCCTCCCCTCCCGATCCCACCCTAACTCCCCTTTCTTCATGTATGCCCCTCCCCAAGTCCACTGATAGGGGAGGTCCTCCTCTCCTTCCTTCTGATCTTACTCTATCAGATCACATCAGGAGTGGCTGCATTGTCATCTTCTGTGGCCTGGTAAGGCTGCTCCCCCCTCAGGGGGAGGCGATCAAAGAGCAGGCCAATTAGATTATGTCAGAGGCAATCCCTCTTCCCATTACTATGTAACCCACTTGGACACTAAACTGTCATGGGCTACATCTGTACAGGGGTTCTAGGTTATCTCCATGCATGGTACTTGGTTGGAGTATGAGTCTCTGGGAAGACCCCTGTGTTCAAATTTCTGGTTCTTTTGCTCTTCTTGTGGAGTTCCTGTCCTCTGCAGATCTTACTGTTTCCCACTTCTTACACAAGATTCCATGCACTCTGCCCAACAGTTGGCCATAAGTCTCAGCATCTGCTTTGATAGTGTGCAGGGCAGAGCCTTTCAGAGGCCTTCCATGGTGGGTTTCTACCATGTTTCCTGTTTTCTTCTTCTTCTTCTGATATCCTTCCTCTTTGCCTTTCGGGATGGGGATTGAGCATTTTAGTCATGGTCCCCTCTCTTGTTGTTTCTTTAGCTGTACAGATTTTAATAGGTTTATCCTATATTACATGTCTATATGAGTGAGTATATACTATGCGTGTCTTTCTGCTTCTGGGACAGCTCACTCAGGATTATCCTTTCCTGAACAGAATAGCAACAGCACAGGCTCTAAGAGCAACAATCAATAAATGGGACCTCATGAGACTGAAAAGCTCCTATAAAGCAAAGGACACCATCATCAAAACAAAACTACTGCCTACAGATTGGGAAAGAATCTTCACCAACCTTTTTCTGACAGAGAGCTAATATCCAGTATATATAAAGAACTAAAGAAGCTGAAAAGCAGCATACCAAGTAATCCAATTAAAAAATGGGGAACAGAGCTAAAGAGAGAATTATCTGTAGAGGAATATCGAATGGCAGAGAAACACTTAAAGAAATGCTCTATGTCATTAGCCATCAGGGAAATGCAAATCAAAACGACCCTGAGATTTCACCTTACACCCATCAGAATGGCCAAGATGAAAAACTCAAGGGACAACACATGCTGGAGAGGCTGTGGAGAAAGGGGAGCCCTCCTCCACTACTGGTGGGAATGTAAACTTGTACAACCACTCTGGAAATCAATCTGGTACTTTCTCAGAGAACTAGGAATTGTGCTTCCTCAAGATCCAGCCATACCACTCCTAGACATATATCCAAAAGAGGCTCAAGTACACAAAAAGGACATTTGCTCAACCATGTTTGTAGCAGCTTTATTTGTAATAGCTGGAAGCTGGAAACAGCCCAGATGCCCCTCAACTAAAGAATGGATGCAGAAATCGTGGTACATATACACAATGGAATATTACTCTGCAATGAAAAATAAGGAAATCATGAAATTTGCAGGTAAATGGTGGGACCTGGAAAGGATCATCTCTTAGAATTTTATAGAGCCATACAATGTATTTGATTACATTCCTTCCCATAACTTTTAGGTTTACCCCAACCTCCATCCTTCATCCCCTTTATCTTTACGTCCTTTGTTTTGTTTTCTCTTGTTTTTGTTATATCCAATGGATTCTGGTTTGTGTAGTCAACATGCTTACAGGCGTTGAACCATCCAGTGGAGCATGGCAAGCCAAGCCAACTAGCTATCACACTCTTAAAGAAAAATGACTCTTTAACCAGAAGCCCTGAGCCCCTTCTGACTCTGCGCTAGGATGTTGGTTGGCTTGATCTTGGGATGGTGTGTCTCATGCAGACCATCACACGCTGTAAATTCATGAGAATAGTGGTCCTGGCACGTCACGTTTCATTCTCGTCTCTCCACACTTCTGTTCTTAATTTTTTCTGCCTCCCTTTCAATGATGCTTCCTGAGCCTTGGGTAGAGGATGAGATAAAGATGTCACAGCGGTGGCTGAGCACTCTACTGGCATTTAGTCTCTGTACTTTGATCGGCTGTAAATTTCTGTGTTAACGGTCATGCATCACACAAAGACCATTCTCTCATGAGATCTGAGAGCTGCACTAATCTGTAGGTATAGAGATATGAATTTAGATGGCAGTTTGATGCTATATCTCTTCAGCAAAGTAATTGTACTAGACTTATTCCTGGGGTCTATAAGCTTCCCAGTCATGGGTTATTGGCCAGACCTCTAAGTACCAGGCATGTCTTTCTTACTGTGCAATGAGTGTTAAGACTTATCAGAAAGTAAATGATGACACCCAAAACATTTGTGCCACTACTGCACTCAGGTGTATCTTGCCAAAATTATTATTTGTGACTCACTGAGTTCACAAATAGCTGAGAATGTCATCATGTGCACAGATATTCCAAACAAACAAACAACAACAACAAAAGACTACATACAAGAAGAGAGCACCAGATCCTATTACAGATGGTTGTGAGCCACCATGTGGGTTGCTGGGAATTCAACTCAGTACCTTTGGAAGAATTGCCAGTGCTCTTAATTTCTGAGCCGTCTCTCTAGCAAAGGGCATACATAGATGCCCTGCTCAGATGCAGCTCATAGACAGCTCAGTCTCCATCTGGGTTCTCTAGTAAAAGGAGAATAGACAGTCTCTGACATGAACTAGGTTGCCTGCTCCTTGATCACTTCTCCCCGGTGGAGCAACTTAGCCAGCTCACAGGAGAAGATCCAGGTAGTCCTAATGGGACCTGGTAGGCTAAGGTCAGACAGTAGGAGGGGAGGACTTCCTCTATCAGTGGACTAAGAAAGAAGGCTAGGGAAGGAAGAGGAAGGGAGGTTGGGACCAGGAGGAGATGAGTCATGGGGTTACAACTGGGATACAAAGTGAAAATTTATAATTAATAATAATAAGAAATAAAAATCTACACATTTCAGACATTTTTAGAAAGGGATGTTCAACTTGTGTCTCTTCCTCCATAGCCTGTTCATGTCCTCCCTTAATGGGTTTATTTAAATATTTATAAATTTATACCCCAACCTTCACACAATATTATATTAGTTTATTTGAGTTTGATTGTGTCCTCTCATTATCTAAATGTTTTTCTGTAGAACTTTAAACCACTCACTATAATCTCAAGGAACACTTTTGGCAACTAAACTTACATTTTGTCTTTATCCCAGTATCCCCCGCTTCACACTACTGCCCAGGCACTGATATGAGTCAAGAAACAGTTCAGGGGATCATTATTTACACCAACATACTTACATCGTGATTAAGCTTTAAAGCAGGTCTAGTTTAGACTGTCTAGGAAGAATACCGAGTTTAGGTCTCAGGAGCTCAGGTAGACTATTATATTTCTAGGTGGACTCTGAGAGGGTAATCTCCACCAGTTCAGGGCAGCAATTGGAGAGAAAGGGCACTTCTCTCAGGCAAAATCTGGGAGCGTCAAGGCACTGTTAGCTCCATGACTCCTACAAAGTTCGATGTTAGTTAGCTAGTTAGTTTTATGTCTCCTACAAAGACAGGATCAGCACAGTGATCAGCACCTTGGAAAAACAAGAGTCCGGAGGTCCGACAGAAAAACCCAAAAGCTATAATTTCTAAAACCCCAGCAAGTAGCTTAGTTTGTATGTGCACAAATTAATACAAATTAATTTAGTTAGATATATAATAGAATAACTAAAATCAACTGCCTTTTTCCATCCCAAAGTGGTTATTCTAATTTCTCATATCTCTTTTATTGTGGTTGCACACATATTGTTTAAAAGTTTTACAAAGAGAACCTGTATACACACAAAACTCTGTTTATATATGCATGCACTATGCATATATATGCAATTAAAACCCTTTTTTCAATTTTTTTAATCATGGATATTTTTGTGATCTCTTTAACGGACTATTTAAACAACAACAACAACAAAAGCTTAGAAGTAAAATCAGTATTCCTTGTATATCGTACAACTAAGAATTATCTCAAAAATGATTTATTCACGGGTTAGTAAGATAGTAAGATGATTCACTGGGTAAAGGTGCTTGATGAGTGGAGTTAAATCCCCAGGTGCCTCACAGTGGAAGGAGAGAAGTTAACTCCTACAAGTTGTCCTCATACCTCCAAATGTTTGCTGTGGTACACACATGCTACACACGTACACACACACATACACACACACACACACACTTTTTTCAGCTGTACCCAAGGGAGGAAGAGCGCTGGTGCAGAATCGCAATTCTCGGGGGAGGAAGCGTGCATGTGTGTGTGAAAGTGTGTCTTGAAGGAGAGAGTGCTAGAGAGTGTAGATTCTTGGAAAGTGGTGGTGGAGTTCAGGTGCCGGAGGGTGTGCTGATGTTAGTGCTGCTCCTAGGAGCAGTTTGTGGGCGCAATGTGCCTGAGCCAATTTCCTGAATACCTCCGTTTTCTACAGTCCTGTCATCCTACTGTCTTTCTGGTATTCAGATCTGTCTGGGCTCCAGGAGTTGATCGCCTGGACTTCACTGGTATATCCACAGAGCAGGGCCTTCGATGTTGATAATGCTGTCCAAAGAATCCCTGGGGCCTGGCGCTGTGGTCCAATGGGAGTCCAGCCTCCGTGGCAGAACTAGGAGGCCGCTGGCACAGATGCCTTCTGGTAGGTCCTGGGAAGCCATGGGCCTGGTTGGCCTGGAAGAGCTGCTGGTACTGTGCACTGTGGTGGGCTCCTCTGCAGCCCCCGCCTCCTCCAAGGAGGGAGAAGGGAGGCCTGTCATGGGGAAACGCCGGGACTGAGTAGTCTCTGTCTCAAATCTCAAGCAGGGTGTTCTGTGGGAGCTGCCAGCACTGTGCACTGCAGGCCCCCATGCTTCCTCCTCGGTGGCCTCTGCCCAGGAAAGGGGAAGTGCATGGGAATTGAGTCCCCAGGAGTTCTCCCCGGACTTAACCTGTATCCTATTGGTCTCAGTTCAGGGGCTGTCCCCTTTCTACCCGGAAGACTCAGTGACAATTGTTCTGGGTTCAGCTGCCCCTCCACTCACCGATTTCGGAGTTTCAGCTCCTCTGCCCCTCAGATACGGTGGACACTGGTTGCCACCATCTTGGATTCCCACTTTTTTCAAAAGAATGGGTTGTTCTTAATAAGTTAAAAGTCTCTACTTATATAATATTGTAAAACGCACATATACATACACAAACTTACCCACACGTACACTCATGTACATGTTCACATGCATAAGCATATACACACATACATACAAAAAACAAAATTACATACACATATACGTATGCAGACATGCTTATACACATATGTGTACACAAATTTACACAACTACATACAAATGCAAAAGTACATCTACTTACTCACAAACACACAGTTCATAGATTGGAGGAATGAGTGAGTGCAGTGATAATATGCATACTATCCAGAGAAAGATAAAATTTCAATGAACCACTATCAAGATACCAAAGAGACTCTCCACAAAAAGTGAAAAAGAAACAAATAGAAACATATCGAAATCTGAAATGCTATGAAGAACCCAAACAATATTGAAGTAATGGAACAAAGATAGAAAATAATAATAAATAATAATAATAATAATAATATTGTAATATATATTCCATGTATATATGTTATATATTTCACATATGTGCCATATATATTATACATATGATGTAATATATTATGATATGTAATGTATTCATACATATGGACACACATGTAGCTTTGTATATATATACATGCTTATATATGAATATATGCAGATAGATAGATAGATAGATAGATAGATAGATAGATAGATAGATAGA
>NW_026592732.1:9245980-9250298 GCF_907164565.1 Psammomys obesus
ATAGATAGATAGATAGATAGATAGATAGATAGATAGATAGATAGATATAGAGATATAGATTTTAAATACATAGCTTTATAACCAAAACAGCATGGTACTAGAATAAGAAAAATTTAAATCACTGCTTTAGAGAACTGAGTGTGGCTTTATTTTTCCTGCCTGTGTAAGATTAATTGACCCTGGTCACTTTGGCTTAATGGTGAGTGAGAGTGACCCAGGGCTGACATCATGGGGTCACCACCCTCTCTGTACAACCTTCAGTGGAGATGAAGTCAGCAGTTTTTAAAATCCCTCATTAATGAGCGGATGCTTCCGTTTTGAGCATACTTACTGCAAACTCCTCAAGAACTTTCTGCTTGACAGTTTGAGAAGTTAATGGACTTCCAAATGTAGGTGTAAACATTTGCAAATCACTTAGTAGCCACAGTGACGACTCACATTAAATTTATAAAATTATATTTCCAATAAACAAAATTTGTAAGTATGTTTATATCATTACCAGTTAGGTGAAGCTAGTAATTGTCTCCTTAGTGAACCCTTCCACACTTCATTTTTATACTTTTCTTTTTTGAGAGAAAACATGCCCTTACAAACTTCTAGGCTCAGTGTAACACCTACAAAGCTAAATCCAGACTATTATTCACCCTTCTCTTGTGAATCTAGAATTGTCAGAGGATGAAGTTGAATGAATCCCTTTGCCTGAGTTCTTGCTTTTTGTATCATGAAGCTTTAGGGGCTTTTCAAGGGATGTTCAACAGATAACAATTCAGAATAGACTTTTACTTTTCTTTCACTCCAGAGCTTCCTTTATTGGCTAATAATTTAATATTTCTTTTTACTCCTTGTCAGGTTAGACTTTCTAATGATGCATTATTTTCTGTCAACCCAAATTGTATGCAATTATTCAAATTGTAGGGAAAGAATGTTCTAGAAACTTGGAAATGCAGAGAAGATGAGTCATTATTCTCATCCTCTTAGAGTTGAGATGTTAATTGGACATTTTCTATGACTCAAATACTCTGCTGGGTCTCAAATTAATACATTAAATGGAAAGTCTTCTACTGAGGAAGAAAAGGTCATTGGCTATGCAATAATGTAAGGATATTCACAATAGAAGGAAATGTTCATGTAGTCTGAAGATTGAGCTGCCTCAGCTGACTGAAAGGAACACCCAATGTAAGGACCTCTTCCACCTGCTAGACACTCCAGTATCGAATCGAATAGATGTGCTTATGTGCAGTATCATGTTCTTATCTATAGCAGAATTTTTGAAAACTTATATATGGCATTATAAAACTATATAGGTACACTTAAAATGTATAAACACTATTCTGAAATCATGAACATGACTACTTTTATTTTTTAATTATTTATTATTTATTACAATTTATTCACTTTGTTTTTTTTTTTAATTTTATTTTTCTTTTTAGTTACATTTTGTTAACTCTGTGTCCCAGCTGTATCCTGCTCCCTCATTCCCTCCCCAACCCCGCACTCCCTCCCTGGTCTCCTCCCTACCCCTTTCCAAGTCTACTGATAGGGGAGGACCTCCTCCCCTTTCATTTGACCCTGTTTTATCAGGTACCTTCAGGGCTGGCTGCAAAGTCCTCCTCTGTAGCCTAACAGACTGCTCCTCCCCTGGAGGGGGGGGCGGTCAAACAGCCTGCCCTTGAGATCCTGTTAGAAATAGTCCGTGTTCCCCTTACTTTGGAAAACTACTTGGTTACTGAGCTACCACAAGCCACATCCGAGCCGAAGTTCAAGGTTATATCCATAGATGGTCCTTGGTTGAGTGTCAGTCTCAGAAAAGACCCTGTGCCCGGATATATTTGGTCCTTGTAGAGCTCCTATCCTTTCCATATCATACTAACTTCCCTTCTTTCATATGATTCCCTGCACTCTGCCGAGGGTTTGGTTATGAGTCTTAGTGTCTGCTTTGAAACACTGCTAGGTAGAGTCTTTCAGATGCCTTTTGTGGTAGACTCCTGTCATAAGTTCAATGCACATCCCATTTGTCTTTCTAAATGAGGATTAATCACCTTTGCCTGTGTCCACTTTCTTGATTATCTTCTTTAGGTGTGTAGATTTCATTATGTTTATCATATCTTGTAGGTCTATATAAGCGAGTATATACCAAGTTTGTCTTTCTCCTTCTGGGATACTTCACTCAGAATGATCTTTTCTAGATCCCACCACTTGCCTGAAAATTTCATGATTTCCTCCTTTTTGATTGCTGAGTAGTATTCCATTGTGTAAAAATACCACAATTTCTGTATCCATTCCTCCGTTGATGGGCATCTGGGTTGTTTCCAAGTTCTGGCTATTACAAATAAAGCTGCTACGAACATGGTTGAACAAATGTCCTTGTTGTGTACTTGAGCAAATTTTGGGTATATACCTAGGAGTGGTATAGCTGGGTCTTGAGGTAGCACTACTCCTAGTTGTCTGAGAAAGTGCCAGATTGACTTCCAAAGTGGTTGAACCAGTTTACATTCCCACCAGCAATGGAGGAGGGTTCCCTTTTCTCCACAACCTCTCCAGCATGTGCTATCACTTGAGTTTTTCATCTTGGCCATTCTGATGGGTGTAAGGTGAAATCTCAGGGTCGTTTTGATTTGCATTTCCCTAATGGCTAAGGAGGTTGAGCATTTCTTTAAGTGTTTCCTGGCTGTAGACCTCTCACTCCTCTCCACGCAGTTTCATCCTTCCTCCCCAATCTCCCCCTATGCCCCTCCCCTAGTCCACTGATAGGAAAGGTCCTTCTCCTCTTCTATCTGACACTAGCCTATGAGGTTTCATCAGGATTGGCCTGGTAAGGCTGCCCTCCTCAGTGAGAGGTGATCAAAAGAGCCAGCCACTGAGTTCATGTCAGAGACAGTCCCTGTTCCCATTACTAGGGAAGCCACCTGGAGACTGAGCTACCTATGGGTTAGATCTGAACAGGGAGTCTAGGTCCTCTCCATGTATGATGCTTGGTTGAAGAATTAGTCTCTGCAGGCCCCTCTGGGACCAGATTTTTTGGCTCTGTTGGTCTCTTTGTCTACAGTCCAAAAGAAGTTCAACAATAAGGAGGACCCCTATGGAAGATGCTCAGTCCTCACTCAGAAGGGCAAATGGGGAGAGATCAGAAGCAGGAGAAGACAGGGATCAGGACAGAGGCCTACCACAGAAGGTCTCTGAATGACTACCCAACAGGGTATTTAAGCAGATGTTGAGAATCATAGCTAACTTTGGGCAGAATGCAGCAAATCTTATGAAAGAAGGGAGATACAGAAAGAAGAGGACAGGACAGGAGCTCCACATGATTACTTTTCTAGCCTTGTCTCTTATCTGTTTCAAATGCTTTGAGATGTAACACTCAGAAAAATTGAAAAATGGCCTTAAATTTCAGGAAGGAAAAATGAATGAGACTTCAGAAAGCTTCTTTAGTCTAGGTCTGTGGGATGGGAACCTCTGCTGGACCAGGGCATGACAGCTTTCCAAGCACATCTCTCCACTGGTAAGGAGCCTTAGGCAGCAAGTGAAGAGGACGTTCTCAAACAAAAGAACGGACAGAAAGCTCTTTTATTCCTACAGACTTATATTGGAATATTCAATAAACAGAAATAAAATTACCTCCTAATGTGTGTAAATGATATAAATGTGAGGTGATACTATTGAATATTTCACAAACTTCAGTTTATAAATTCAGGGATCACACCAGTAAGCTGATAAGCTGCCTACCTTAAAAATATTGATTGCACAGGAAAAAGAAAACTCACAAATACCTAATATTGCATCACATTTAAAATATTTCTGGAACTGGGCTTTGCTTTCTCAGATGCCTCCCCTTCAGAGTTCTCCAAAGTCCAGTACACAGTATTAGCTGATCAATGTGTAAAAACAGATGTAAATATATTAAAAACAAATACAGAGATGAGCACAGATCTCAAGGGGTTAGAAAAATGAATTCACAGAGTAAAAGCAAAACAAAATTTTAAAATCCTTGAGCAGAAGGAAGCCGGCAAAGCCGTTTTCTTCAGTCCTGACACTGATGATCACAGGTGACATATTATGTACAACAGTTCCCACATAAATAATTTCCTCCCTGATTTTTTTCTTTTGCTGTTGATTCATTGCTTACTTTAATTTTGTGACTGTTGTAGTTTTGTTGTTCCGAAGGGAATTTGCCTAGTTCCAGTTTTAAGTTAACTCAGACAGAGTGTGGCTCATGTTCACCAGCATACTTTATGAGAATGGGTCCTGATTAATATTAATAATGGCCATTTGTCGTGTGTGTGTGTGTGTGTGTGTGTGTGTGTGTGTGTGTGTGTGTGTG
>NW_026592732.1:9250308-9373131 GCF_907164565.1 Psammomys obesus
GTGTGTGTGTGTGTGTGTGTGTGTGTGTGTGTGTGTGTGTGTGTGTGTAAAATGTGTGGAAGCTTATTGAGTTTACCTATATTGATCTTCAGTGAGCACCAATAATACACAACTCTAAATCATTGATTTTGTTCTATCAATAGTGGATTAAAATTTCTGTTCCATGGGATCCTTGCCAATATGTGAGAAAATTAGTTTTCATCTCTTTAACCAGAGGCAGGCTTATAGTGGAGTGACTTTAGTTTTAATTTGCATTTCTTTTATTTATTAGATAACTACAAATGATGAGTCAAGTTAATACAAGGAGGACCATCACAGTGTCTCTGAGTGCATGCCTCACAAGCATGAAGACTTGAGTTGGATCCTAGCATGTAGGTAAATAACCAAGTGTGATGACACACGTTTGTAATCCCAAGGCTGTAAGAGGTCGAGATAGGTGGCTCCCTGAAACTCTGGATCCATTACGCCTACCCTACTATGGCAGGCTAGGACACTGTGAGATATTTTGTATCAAAACAAAAGGAGATGGTTCCTGAGACACAACATACTTGGTTGAACTCTGATTCTGCCCCCAACCCCAACACACAGTCATTCATACACAACACACTCCTAAAGTACTTATCAATTTGTATAAATACCAATGTATAAGAGCTAATTATATATGGTACCTTTTTATGTACTGACTAATAATTTGTATTCAGTATTTTTCTTCCAGTGACAGAGAAATCCACACTAAAAATAAGTTCACAGGTTTTCTTGAAACCAAGATTTAAGATATCAAGAACAAGTTTGCCTTAAAAAGTGTGGAGAAAAAGAAATGTGAAGACATAGTTATCTTGAGAAGCAAAACCAGAGGCCAGGAGCACAATTTATGTATTGTTTTTGAGGGTGTTGGGTTGGCCGAATGATGTGAGACCTGGGGAAATGACTTCCGCCACCTGCTAGAAACTTCAAATTGAATAGATGTCCTTACCTGTGGCAGGATTGTCAATAATTTATGTATGGCATTTGCTACATGAGCTTTGTGCATGCCTAGCTTAAAAATGAGGAACTCACTCTAGTCCCAGGGTTTTGGCCTCAATAATGGTGAAAAGTATTAGTTTCATCATGTGGAATAAGCCTCAAATTCAATTAGAACAGAACTAAGAAATCTCAGCCCAGGGGTATTTTCTGAAACTGATACTCCAACTAAGGACCATTCATGGATATAACCTAGAACCCCTGCACAGATGTAGCCCATGGCAGCTCAGTCTCCAAGTCGGTTCCTTAGTAAGGGGAACAGGGACTGTCTCTGACATGAACTCAGTGGTTGGCTTTTTGATCACCTCCCCTTGATGAGGGAGCAGCCTGACCAGGCCACAGAAGAAGACAGTGCAGCCAGTCCTGATGAAACCTGAAAGGCTGGGTCAAATAAAAGGGGAGGAGGACTTGGAGAGGAGCATGGAAGGAGAGAAGGGAGGGTGGGGTTGGGAGGGAATCAGGGAGGGAGCTACAGCTGCGATACAAAGTGAATAAACTGTAATTAATATAAAATATACATAAATAAATAAGCTTCATACTGATGCCTTAAATAATTACAATAAATTATGTGCCCTTATGATTCTAAAAAAAGAAAATTAAGCAGAAACTGGTTGGTGACTCCCTTGACATTTGTGCCAGAAAGCACCAGTGGAACAATTTATACATACAAGCATAAACACAAACACCGATACAGACATAGACACAAACACACAAACTAAACATGCACATGAACAAACACCATGCACACATACATACACACATAGACACATTCACACATACACATATATGCACACGCACTGACACACCTATGTTACAATGTCCTTAGCAATAATTTATATTACAAAATATTCTAAAGTGAAATGTTGATTGAAAGAAATTTGACATACCAAAACCATCCTGTCCATAGCTGATCCTGTAACTTGCCTTTTTCTAGATAATTTTTTAAGGCTAGTGGAGGAGCATTTTGTTGCTCTAATTTCATCTCAGAATATATGTAGTCTGTAGAAATTTCCTGCCATAGAAACTGTTTATCTTTTAATAGTCACTGAATGTTTCTTCTGATACTGTCTTTCACAGAAGGTGATCAAACTTGGGAGAGACGTAGACAGAAGTTGTAATGCTCTGTTAGGTATAAATTAAGGGTCTAGACTGTTTTCTTGAATAATATTTCCAAAGGGAAACAGAATACATATAAAAGCATGTGAATTGCGTATAAGAGTTTAAGTTTGTAGTTTATTAGTATTAATGTAAATTGTTTAGTAGACAATTTTTCTGGCATAAAGGATCATGAACATGCAAACTTGGGGGATCTGAAATGGGACTCTGTATAACCTTAACCTAGTTCTTTCCATTGTTTCTTCTGAGAACATTTTTTTTTCCATTTTTACTTTACTTGAATTTTAACTTTAAAAAATATTTACTTACTTTGCATTCTGATTACAGCCTCTCTCTGTTCCCAGTCTCCCTCCTTACACACCCCTCCACCCATTCTTCTCTGCCTGCTCACAGAAAGGGGAGGCTCCAATGTGTACCAACCCACCCTAGCACATTAAGTCCTTGCAGAACTAGGCTAATACTTTCCTAATGAAGCCGGACAAGGCAGCCCTGTTAGAGCAACAGGATCCAAAAGCAGGCATCAGAGAGAGAGTCCCAGCTGCAGTTGTTGGAAACCCACATGATAAGCAAGCCACACATCTCTAGACATATGTGCATGGGGCCTAGCACCAGCCTATGCAAGCTTTTGGTTGGTGGTTCAGGTCCTGCGAGCTTCATGGTTTCAGGTTAGCTGACTCTGTAGGTCTTCTTGCGAGGTCCTTAACCCCTCTGGCTCCCCCAGCCATCTCCTAAACTCTTCCATAGGACCCTTTGAGTTCTGTCTAATGTTTGGCTGCGGGTCTCTGCATCTGTTTTCATCAGGTGCTAGGTGAAGCCTCTCAGGGGACAGTTATGCTGTGTATAGCAGAGTAACATTAATAATGTCAGGGACTGGTTCTTTCTCATGAGATGGATCTCAAGTACCACTGGTCTTTGTTTGGACATTCCCTCAATCTTTGCTCCATATTTTTCTCTGCACATCTTATAGGCAGAACAAATTTTTGTTGAAGGATTTGTGGGTAGGTTGGTGTCCTTATACCTCTACTGGAAGTCTTGACTTGTTATATAGGAGGTGGCCACTTCAGGCTTGAGAACACTTACTTTATATTGAAGGCTACAGCATCATCCCTATTTCACGATAGATAGATAGATAGATAGATAGATAGATAGATAGATAGATAGATAGACAGATAGATCTTATCTTTTCTTTAATTCATTCCTAGTGCATTTTTTTCAATAGTGGATGATAAGTTTGGGGCAGGTCAGTTACTATAGAATACTTGAATGACTTCAGAGCATGTCCATGTAAAGTACCTATCAGCTGTGAGAGGAAAAAATAGTAAATTGCACATTGAACAAACCAGATATCAAAATTATAACCAGTGGTCACAAGTGTGAGGTCCAATATGGTTTTCTAAGACATAAACAGCACTGCCCCAGTATTATTCCAGCCAGAGAAATATAATGCAAATTTCTGAAGAAACATCAGAAATTGTGGAAACATCAGTAATTAAAAACAGAATTCAACTCTATATTTTTAATGTCAGTGTCAAAAATTAGAGCTAAAGCCATAAAAATGGTGCTCCAGATATTAGCAAGCCTACAAATAAACAATAACGACTAAAGAGATGGCTCTCTAAGAGCAAATGCTGCTGTTGAAGAGAACTTGAACTTGGTTCTTAGTCCAACGCCTGATGACTCACGACCTCTGGTAACTCCAGCTCTTGCAGATCAGATGTTTCCTTTTAGCCTCCCCAGACACCTGCATTCACTTTCGTGTACTAACACGCAGACCCACTCACAGGCACAATTAAAAATGACACGAATCATAAAAAAAATAGAAATATAATTTAGCAAAATACCCAAATCATGTCCCGAGGCAAAAATAAATGCTGAAAGGTATTTATTCAAAGAAACATTGAAATACAGCTCATTGGCTAGATAAAAATCATTGGAACATTATTAAATTTCTTAAACTTACTAAGTGTGCTGTTCTTATATAAAAGTGCAAAGAAATACATTGTAATGAAGGAGCCTTCTTTAACTAGTCAAATGAGGCCAAAGCTGATAATGGTTAACTCTGTACCCCCCTTTTTACATTCCCTGTAAGACTGAAATAGCTTCAAGTTACATGTTATTATAACAAAAGCATAATTATGCTCACTATCAAAGTATTTACATTAAGTATCTTGTATATAACACAGTAACCACTTAAACTATATTGTTTTAATTACTTATTGTAATAGCTCTCTTAGGGCCTTGTATTGCCTTTTTCTTCAAAGGAAAGCATTTCTCCTTATACAGGATTGAGTGGAAAATAATTGGCAATTATTAAAACTTAAATAAAACTGAATTTGTTTACACATGTCTAATTAAAATTATGTCCTCTTAAATTATATCATTTAAATCTTTAGACCATTTACTTCAGGGAGACACATACACAGAGACACACAAACAAACATACACACTCACAAACACACTCCCTCTCCCGTACACCTATAAATTTTTCTGTATCCTTTAAAAATTATTACCTAAAATCTATCGCTCACAATAAGAAGACTCTAAAACACCAACAACTGTGACTCTCTGCTCTATTTATTGTATTTTCTTTCTAGGACCTCACTATGAATTGCTTATTTCACTGCTGTTGTAAGCCAATAATATCCCTTTTCTAAAATTCTCATCTCCAGTATTTTTGTGAGTTTGTGAACAAAAATTTATAAGTTCTTTCAAGGACGGGAGAAGCTGACTCTTAGGAAAAAGTTCCATTTACTGATGAATCCAACAGTCTCCTCACAGAGTTTTTTCAGGATTATATGATTGAGAACTACTAATGTCTCTCTGCTTTGTACTTCAACTGCTTCAGTACAAAAAATGCTTGCAGGAAAATATTTTCCCCCTCAGGGGGAAGTGATCAAAGAGCAGGCCAATCAGTTCATGTCAGAGACAGTCTCTGTTCCCATTACTATGGAACCCACTTGGACACTGAACTGCCATGAGCTACATCTGTGCAGGGGCTCTAGATTAACTCCGTGAATGGTCTTGGTTGGATTATCAGTCTTGGGAAAAGACCCTGGGCCCAGATTTTTTGGTTCTAGCACTCTCCTTGTGGAGCTCCTGTCCCCTCCAGGTCTTACTGTTTCCTACTTCTTTCATAAGATTCTGTGCACTCTGCCCAAAGCTTGACCATAAGACTCAGCATCTGCTTTGATACCCTGCAGGGTAGAGCCTTTCAGAGGCTTTCTGTGGCAAGCTCCTGACTTGTTCCCTGATTTCTCTTTTTTCTGATGCCCATTCTCTTTGCCTTTCTGAATGGGGATTGAGCATTTTAACCAGAGTCCTCCTTCATGATTAGTTTCTTTAGGTATACAGATTTTATTATGTTTATCCTATATTATATGTTTAATATCCCCTTATGAGTGAGTAATGCTCTGTGTGTCTTTCTGCTTCTGGGACACCTCACTCAGGATGATATTTTCCAATTCCCACCATTTACCTGCAAATTTCATGATTTCCTTGTTTTTATTGCTGAGTAATATTCCATTGTGTAGATGTACCACAGTTTCTGTATCCATTCCTCAACTTAGGGGCATCTGGGTTGTTTCCAACTTCTGGCTATTACAAATAAAGCTGCTACAATCATAGTTGAGCAAATGTCTTTATTGTATACTTGAGCATCTTTAGCCTTACCAGGCCACAAAGGAAGACAATGCAGCCACTCCTGATGAGACCTGATAGACTAGGATCAGAAGGAAGAAAAGGAAGACTTCCCTTATGAGTGGACTTGGGGATGGGCATGTGTGGAGAAGGGGGAGGGAGGGATTGGAAAGGGAAGAGGGAGGGAGCCATAGGGGGAATACAAAGTGGATAAAGTATAATTATTAAAAAATAAAAAAATGAAGAAAAAAGATCAAGATATATTGTATACATGTATAAAATTTTCACACAATAAATAAAATATTATTTTTAAAAAGACATAAAAAGAAAATAAAATATTTCAGGAGAAAAGACAGTTTTAAAGTGTTTTTCTTTGGGGTGCAAGGAAAGGGATATTTAAAGAAATGTTTAAACATCAACAACCAAAAATATGTTGTCAGAATACCATTCTATAAGCAAATAGTAAACCCAAAGTCACTTACAGTAATTTTCATTGAGTTTCCTAGTTGCACATAGCTGGAAATGGCCTTTAAGGAGTCACTATTTATATAAAGCTGAATGTGTTTCACAAGTTTCTTGTAATAGACACATGTTCAACAAATTGTCTCCATACCACAGTAATTAATTCCAGATAACATCTCTCTGTTTTAGCTTACTGATATATTTTTTGACAAAATAATGACATTTTCATAGCTTTCTCAAAGTCTGTCATAAAAACAATAATGAGATAAACAAATACCCATTGTATATATGCTCTTATGAATCAGAATTTGAGTGCAGTCTTGGGGATGAGGATCCTGGGGAAGGAGTGCTCAATGCGCTGGGTGCACAGGCTTTACCACATCTCAGCAAGCCCAAGCAAAGAGATTAATATTGTAATTTTTGCTTCATTTCCAAGTCTCTACACAGGCCAGGCCACAAGCTGCTCCCCATGGCACTTAGATAACAGAGGAGTGTGAATTCCCCACTGCTCTTTTGGGTAAAAAAAAAAATGTTTTCAATATTTTTGTGCTTTTATTTTTTCAGTGATTGTTATTCCTCAGTGTATGAGTATCTGACTTAGGACATGTACAAGTCTTTATCACTGTTTTATTTCCTTTATATTGTTCTATAAAACTTACTTTGCCAGTTTTAGTTCCTATTATCCGCTTGTTTTTTCAAAATTTTCTTGTCTTCTTGCTTTTCAGGCACTCGGGATTCTGTGAAAATTGAATAAATGAAGCCACCTTATAAAGTTAAATGCAGGTGAGCTGCTTCAGCGCCCTGAATCTGCAAATAGTAAGTCCAAATAAACAGCAGTCAGGTTCCAGAAGTTCTTAAATACAAGGTGGTAACAAAAGAACACCACCATGCATTCACTGCTAATTTTCCCTGTCAAGCATTCAAATCTGTCCTTTTTCCTAAGCTGACTCTGCTTAAAAGTCTTCTGAGGACCTCCCCTATCAGTGGACTTGGAGAGGGGCATGGGAGGAGATGAGGGAAGGAGGGGGGAGTTGGGAGGAGATGGGAAAGGGGGCTACAGCTGGGATACAATGTGAATAAACTAATTAATAAAAATAAAATATTTTTTCTTAAAAAAAGAGTAATAACTACAAAAAAGGTCTCATGTCCTTTCTCTCTTTTCTTCTTCAGGCCCAGTGTAAGATTCCAAACACATGTGGTCAATTCTTCACACAAAACTTGTAACTACACAGTTCTGGCTGTCTCTCTCAGTGGACTACTTACCCTGTATCCAAGACATGTGGTTACAGTCATTCAGAAGTCACACAGCCCTGAAGAGAGGTCACACAGCCCTGAAGAGAGGTCTGCATCACCTAGGAAGACTGAGCAATTATTGGTGAATACTTACTATTGTCCTATACAGCAGGAGCATGTATGTTCTTGTTTGTCAAGCAACGGTTTGGCCACTCACTTTTTTTTTTTTTTTTTACCCAATGGTATATGTATGATGTGTGTCATCTCTAGGTAACAGATTTTTTTAATTTTAATTTTTATTAATTATAATTATACTTTATCCACTTTTTATCCCCCCTTAAACCCCTTCCTCCTCCCCTCCAAGTTACACCCCTCCTTCCCCTTCTTCATGCATGCCCCTCCCCAAGTCCACTGATAGGGGAGGACTTCCTCTCCTTCCTTCTGATCCTAGTCTATCAGGTCTCATCAGGAATGGCTGTACTGTCTTCCTATGTGGCCTGGTAAGGCTTCTCCCCACCTCAGGAGGAGGAGTTCACAGTGCAAACTTACGCTTCTTACAAAACCATGGATGATGTTTTTGTGGCAGATACTTTTCCATGAGTGTCATAAAACCTTGTCCTGTATCAGCTATCAAGATTTGATAGCTCAGTGGTTTACAGTGTAACAAAGCAGTACTAGGTTAGCATATTCAACATTCTCTGAATGCTGTCAATACTAGTGTTAGTGTTTTCAGGATACTGGGTCAGTACATTGATGTGCTAATATACAAATAATGGAGGTTATATAAATAAGTGAAGTGGTGACAAAAAAAATCACTTGGAGCTGAAGCAACAGACTAGAGTTTGGTTCCTAGCTACCAAGTCTGGCATTTAACAACTGCATGTAACTCTAGACCAGAGAATCCTAGGCATTTTCCTGGCTTTTCTCTGAACACCTGTATGTACACGTATATACATATTGACACAGGCACACACTTGTAAATAAGCTCGGAAGATATTTAAAATAAACAACCTTGTAGGCAAGTACATAATTATCTTTAATGGAAAATACTCAGGAAGGTGGAATTGAGATCAATTAAACAACAAAGGTTGTTGCTACATTCATGAATAATACAAATAAATTATATAATAAGGGAGTATATAGCTCTTCAGGAGAAAAATTAAGAAAAGGTTGTCAGGGAGGTGGAGGTTGGAACAATTAAATAAGCTAATCTCCTAGACATATGGCAATCCCTCACATGAAGTAATGTGGGAAGGGCTACCCACATCATGGCAAAATATTTGCATTATTAATTTTCATTGCCAAACATGACACACATACACAATTGGTGTCTCTTGACTCGCCATATTTTTGTTTGATTAGTGTTTTGGACATGGAAATTCCAGAAGGCTACAACTAAACCACAAGAGAATAAGCCACACAACAAGTAAGTTCTTGTGAGCCTGAACTGCCACGGAAGACCTAGGGGAGGGGTGTTGGTGTTCTATCTCTGCTGCTATAGCATATTACAAAGTTCATGGCTTAAAACAATGCAGAGCGACCATCTTACAGTCATGTAGGTCAGAGATTCAACACAGATCCCACGGTACTAAAACAAAGGTGTTAGGAGGGTAGCAATCTCTTCAGTGGCACTTGGGAGAGAACTCAATTCCTTTCCTTTTAAATGTTAAAAGTGGAAATCTCGTGTTTCCCTTAATTTGCTGACATTCACAATATTTAAAGCAAGCAAGGGTGGTTGAATCCTATTCATTCTGTTATATTGACTCTACCTCTAAATCCTCTTTCCCTTCTTCTTATAACTGTATAATTCAGAAAGAGGCTCTGTTTACTTTATCTTCATCAAGCATTACGTCTTCCACTCTCTTTCACACATATATTCAATGCAAATCAAATGTCAAAACCTACAGTAATTTTGCGAGTCTGCATGACATGACACCTTCAGGCAACGGTTTTTAAGCTTTATTTCTAAGATGCACTGATAATAATCTTACAGGATCTTTTGTTTCTTTTATTCAAGGGCCTGCATACCCGGAAGATACATGGGCCTCACATGAGCCTTGTTCAAGCCCCTCCCCACTGCCTCCTCCCATTCATGCAGTCATTCCATAGAGCATGCAAAATATTGGCTTATTGAAGATAAGAGTACATGACTCTGAGAACTACATAGAAGATGCATGAGAAAAGCTTATTGTGTAGCTGTATAATAGGGTTCACAGAGGTTCAAAGTTAAAAGGGAAGAAAGGAAACACATTGTTCAGTAAGACTACCAAGAGAACAATAGGAATAAGAGCACCTGCTGCTGTCAGGGGCTGCATTTGGAGCAGAGATACTTTCTACTCAAATAATCACTTAGCAAATGGAGGTATGTTAATTCCCCACAATTAAGATAGGAAAACAGGCAACAAGAACAAAATAAATAAAAGACTGACCTGAGCAAAGGCAGAATGGGAGATGAAGACAACAATGACACCTCTTTAATGGAGGCAGATGACTCAAGTGCTCAGAAAGTAATTTTTTTTTCATCCATAAAAGGTACTTTATTTCTACGAAATAAAAAATGCTCAGGGTTCCAGATGAAAAAAAAATTTAAAACAATTTTATTGTAAAAGAAATGGCAGCCTCATAGAAACTGAAAACATTCACTTTTGCAAGGTTTTGTGTACTCTGAGACAAGCACAATTTCAGGTGCCAGAGATATAGCAGGTGTTGAAACAATGTCCCTGGCCTTACAGCATGACTGGTGTCACCTAAGGGGAATACGCAAATAAAAATTAAGTGGCTACAAGTCCTAGGAGTGAAAATGAAGCTAGTTGGAGAGGGTCTTGGGGGTGTCAGTCAAAGAGGCTCACCGTGAAAGATGGCTACTTAGCTAGTAACCTAAAGATGGACCAGGACAAGCCGTGGACATCGCAAGAAAATCAGGAGCCCCAAGATTTAACTGATAACAGAGTATGTACTTCTGATCAGGTTTCTTCACTCCCTTGTACGTTACTGTGAAGAATAAATACGATAAGAGGTATATTTCTGGCCAGTTTTATCTGTTCCCTTTAAGTTATTATGAAAAATAAATAACAGATACCTTATTAATCATGCTACTTCCAAAACCATTACAGAAACCTTATCAATGCTCACACAGAACAAAGGAAATGGACATATTTTAATTTTCAGTTATCTAACAGTGGCAAGGTTGGCTTTAGAAACTGAGTATAATCACAAAAATTTGACTTAATAGTAACCACTCAAAGCAGTTACCAAAAATTAAGACTGAAAGTGTTGGCAATATAAAAATGATTTGACTCGTGATGAACCACTGAACAGAGAAATGACCGAGTGGATCATCAACATAATATTTTTCTATCTACTCTTAGTGGACAACTGTGTTTTTACCATGAAACACTTGATTAAATGTAAATACATTCTTACCAATAAAAATCCCCTTTATTTGTAGAATTTACATGCTTCAGACCCCTACATGTCAGTAGTATGCACAACCGTTACCAGAGCCAAGTGGCTGCTGACCCATGTTGAGATGCAAGCCTGCCCGCTGGCCTGCAGTCCCTAACTGGATTCTCAACACCCCAGCAGTTACAGAATGTTCTATTGGCCTGGCCTTTCCAAGCAGTGGCCAAATGGTTGCTCCTAAATTCACACTAACATGATAGCCAGAAGGCCTTTGACGACGATGGTTTGACTCAGGAGAGGTCAGAGATACCGTACCTTCACAGCAGACTAATTCACATAATTTTTGTTTCAGAAAGCTACAAGAAGTGCTGAACACTTCTTGCGTGTAATGCTTAGTCTTGTCAACCTGACAGAAGCTAGCATCACCTGGGAAATAGGCCTCAAGTGCAGCCTGTGAAGGGTCATCTGACTGCATTAACTGACACATGAGAAAATGCCACCGTGGGTGCTTCACTCCCTGCCTGGGATCCAGGGTTACTTAGCAGGAGGAAGGAAGCCAAGCAGCAAGCATCCTCCAATGTGACCAGCTGTTTCTGGCTCCGGCTGCTGCCTTTACCTCTGCAGCCTAATAGACTGTACTCTTTTAACGGTAATCCAAAACAAACCACTGCTCATTTAATTTGCTTTTTTTTGGCATATTTTATCTTATCAAGAGGAGAAGAAAAAAAGAAAAAAGTAACAGTAGCCATAAACTGACTCTTTCTGAGGCAAAACTTCTAGACAAATGTTTGATCCTATTGACCCCATGAAACTAACATGCAGATACAATTCTTTCTGTTCTCAGTCACTATAACCAACTCTGAGAAATAACTCCTCTCACTCTCGATGGACCTGTCTCCCTGGTCACCGTGGACCATGAGCAAGCATGCCACAAACACACCACACAGACCTTCACTGTTTTCTTTTCCTTTGGATTTTTTTTTTCAGAGTCTTACCAACCCATTTTACTCCTTCAGATTCATCAGTTTTGAATATTTCAGGAATCTTTTCTTGTGATTACAGTTGCTGTCCTTTGTTGGCAGAAATAATTTTTAGAGCTGTGTGCTAATTATATCTGTGTTAATTCTCAGTGAATCTCTAGAAAACAATGAACACAAAACTGAACATAACTTTTGTTAAACACTCTCTATCTGCCATCTATCCATCTATCTATCTACCTACCTATCTCTCCATTTATAATGGATATCTTATGTTTATGTATGGCTGAGATTAAGTAAGTGATTTTAAGACTCCTATTCATTCTCCTGTGTCCATAATTTTTCCTTCTGAAACATGAGCACTAAAGAAATCCCATGCCTGTGAATGAAATTACTCAAGAAGTGAGACGTAGCCACTCTGTGGAGAAGTGGCCACTTATTTGTGGTCAGTGTGAACCCTGGTCTTCTGTGACTGCGAGTTATTTTCATGTCCCGCTCCAGCTGGTTACACCTTTCTTTTTCTTCACCTATGTACAGTTTTTTTTTTTTTCAGTAGGTATATTCAACAATAATGAAAATCATGTCGTGTTCAGTTATTATATGTTCTTTATTAGATGACACATCCAATATAACTGTGGTTTGACTCTTGGGTCTTGTAGAAAGAGAGTAAGGAAAGCTGTGACTTGATCTTTTTATACTTAGCATTGTTTCGCTCCAGCTGTTCAAAACCATAGTTAGCAGGGGCACGGTCCACTTAATGTTTCTTACAGTTACAGAATACTATGGACAGCAACTGTGGAATTCATATAGTAGTAATAGTTATACTTTAACAACTACTTAAACCACAGTAATTGATGTAATATTCTAAAAATAAAACACATAAAAACAAATGTGCAGCAAACGTGAGTGCTTGGAACAACGTTACTCTCAACCTTCACACCTAACAAACTCTCTAAAGACAGACACGATAGCCACAGAGACTGTGGGAACATGCACAGGTGTAAGCCACATAGGGTCCCAGGGCTGAGAGCAGATGTGGACATTAGTCCTTATCCCTAACCAAGGAACTATCTCCAATTGACAACCACTTGCAAAGGAGAAGCTAGTTTTCTCCCGAAGAGTCTTGCTGGGCACCTTCAAGGGAAGGCCAACGGCCTGGCAGCAGATGGCCAACACTCAATGAAAGTAATGATACTTCTGAAGTTTTGTCTCATATCGCATTGCGTGGGCAACTTTTACCTTTACTGGCCTTTTGCTTGCATATCATTGTTTTCAATTTTGTGGTTTGGCGATCATTCTCTCTCTCTCTCTCTCTCTCTCTCTCTCTCTCTCTCTCCCTTTCTCTCTCACTGTGTGTGTGTTTCTGCAAGTGTATGTGTTTCTTGTGCTATTTTTCCTTTTGTTGTTGTTAATTAACTATTTTTGTCTTTCTTCTGTTTTTTTTTTCCTAATGAGAGAAAGAAGGAGTGGAATTGCATAGAAGGGGAGATGGGGAGGATCAGGCAGAAGATGAGGGAAGGAAAGCTGTAACCTGAACATATGGTATGGAAAAATAATTTCAACGAAAAGGGAAGACAATCATAATAGTTGAAATTCTCCTACTCCATATTTAAGTGAAGTGTAGTAGTATATACAACAAGGCCTACATATAATTAAATGAAATATATTAACTTTAATAGAAGAGATGGAAAAACTACTGTCCTAGGTCAGGTACCTCAGAAGCAGAGCCAGGCCTAAAAGATTTGGGCATATGTTTCTTATTGAGGGTGTGTTTCCAGAGAAAGAGAAAAAGGTGTGTGGATCTGGAGAAAAATGGGAGACACAAAATGAAAATGTTATTCTCAATTAGAATCAACCTTCAACTCCAGACTAAATGGAGCCTCCAGGTCTGCTACAGTGACTACTGGCAACAGTGCTTGCTGTATGCTTGAATGTGGATAAGTTAAGTTAGAAATGAAATCACTTAATTATATGATGATTTTAATTCAATCAGGTTTTAAAACTGGCTTCATTCTATATTGGGAAGTCTATAACTTAATTTAAGCATGTAATTTCACTCTTTCAGTCCTGACTTTTCTGTAACCTAAATCCAATCAAGTGTTCTCAATGAAATACTGGTATCCAACAGATAAATTCTTTAAGTTAAAATGTAGACTTGAGTTTGAAGACATACAGTTAAAATAACCTAAATTTTATCTTTCTAATGTTGGTTACATGGGAAAATAGTTCTCTTACCCTGTATTTACTCCCAAACACCACCAAGGCACAAATGAGCTCAAATCTGGGCCTACTATATAATAAAATGAATCATTAAAGTTACATTTACCTGTTCCCCCTTTTGAAAAGCCTTTTCTGGAAGCTACCATGACAATTAAAATTGTGTTACATATTTAATGATAGCAGTGTGCTGGAACATTTCTCTGCAATAGGGCTGCTCCTCTACAGGAGGGTTTTGGGTGATGATGGAAACATACTGTACCAGCATGGTCCTTTACAGTAGTCCCTGTCACATGTGATCCTTGGGTCCCACCCCCCACTCACCCAACGTTGCTATTGAAACTAAGGACATGGAATTTTAATTTTAACTGTTTAAGCATACCCATGGTATGTTTATGAGATAAGATATATGAGATGACACAATTGGAAAAAACAAAACACTGCAAGATTGATCACACTAAAACACCAGGATCTGGGTTTTTAACTTCCCTGAAATTCAGTCATTGGTTTTCTTTAACAGACTGCTAATCTCTGATTTTTGACAAATCAATTCTCTGCATGAACACCCTTGAAGAGTGAAAAGGGACCTTTCAGTGTTGTGGACATGGGAGGATTGGCTAGGTATAGGGAAGACAGGAAGTACACATTTACTGTGAAAAGTAATTTATAAAAAAAATGAATTGATACATACTGAAAGACCCACGGGCAATGAAAGTTGAAAAGAATATGGAATATATAGACCTTTATATCCATTAGTAGAGCAATTATAAATGTAAGAGCAACCGATGTAAGAAGACCCAAATAGAATATATAGAAATTCAAACAGCGCATTTCTGCCTTAAGTGCCCTGATTTTGTAAAATATAGGTAAATACTGGAAAATTGTGCATTAAAATAAAAAAGCTGCTTTTAGGCAAGCAGAGTAATATATACCTACAGCCCCAGCACTTTGGAAATTAGGAAAAAAATATCATGATGTAGTCAAGGACAGGCTAGTCAGAACTACACAGAGAGACACTGTGTCATATAAACAAAGAGATGAAAGTAGGACAGATAGAAGTAGGAGATGGATGGAGGGTGTGATGCGGATACCTGAATGAGTTGGAGGGAAGAAATCTGGAGTGGGTATGACCCAAATACATTATAGACATATATGATATCCTCAAATAATAAATATTTAAAACAGTAAAATTTAAAACATTTTATTCAAAAGAGACAATTATATGTTAACAATATCCAGTGTATATAAATCTGCTTCAAAATCACTTATTAGCCAGGCATTGGTGTGTTATGACTTAAATCCCAGCACACAGGAAACACATACACATACCTGTGAATTTGAGACAAGCCTGTTCTACAGAGTGAATTTGGGGATAGGCATTGAGACCCAGTCTCCAAACAAAACAAAACCAAACCAAAAGCAAAAATTTACGCAAAACCTGTGAAGAATATTAGAATTCACCTTGTGTATGTGTTTGTGGACCTTCATGCCTAGCTTTCTCTTTTTCTGCACTACTTCTTGCAAACTCATGTCTTGATTATTAGGACAGAAATAATACCCAGGTAGAAAATTTCAACTCAACCCTCAGCTCTACCAATAACTATTAGAAAAGCAAATTTATAGGTATGAGGAGTAAGGAAGTTCTTTGGTTCACAATGAGCTGTCCCACCATCTCCAGGAAATTTTAATTAAATACACCTACACACATATACACACACACAGAAGAACAAGAGGTGAACAGTAGGATGTCCAGAAAGCTAGTGTGGTAATACAAAAGCTATCAAAATTGTACATTTTACTAATAAGTATGTGCCACCTAACTTTCCAGGTTAAAATATAATATAAAACTGCATTCATCTGGACAAAAGCATATAGTTTGATACATATATTAATAACAGAACAATGGAATTTGCAGATCTACATTTCCATCTAACATTAGATTAGAAAAGAGTGCCCACTGGGACTTAATGACCTTCTATTGCTTTCATCACAAATGCAGAAATTATAATAATTGACAAAGAAAAGATGAAAATCAATTTAGAGAAATAAATGCTTTTCTTCTTATACCATATTTTCAGCCCGAGTCTTAATAAGTGGCTTCCCTTGGGCTTGGAACTGCAGACCTGTGGACTGGTCTTTCACATAAGAATTCTAATAAGAATGTAAATTCTCTTTATACTGTGTGTTAACTCATTTAAAAAAAGAGTCCATGAAAGCTTTCAGGTTCTTAGACTAGAGTGCTCTAGCTTTACGAAGTTGGTACATTCAGGTTGGTATACATGCTTTGTCCAACAGAATTTATGCACCTCTAATACCCTCTACCCTTGATCTTGTCTTAAAAGATGCCAACGCACACAGGGCAGAAAGAAAATGAAAGAAAGAAAAGCAGGAAGCCATCTCATTAGGCAGATAACTGAAGAAAATGCAGCAGAATGTGTCTATGAAGCATAGCTCCCTTCCCACATCACTTACGCTTGCCTTATGACCTGCATATTCTAAACAGGGCTTTTAGATGCTGTATAAATTATTTTTCCTTGGTAAGAAGCAATAAGTAACTAGAATATCCTCAGCAGGCAGCAGTACCCTTAGAAAACTAAATTTATGGTGAAATAATTGCTACTAATAATTAGAATGATTGCTATGCAGAAAAGATGCCTTCCTCTGAAGCCAGTTCCTTCTCGTATACTGTAAGCTTCAACATTCCTGGTATCTCCTGGGAATGTAGCATCATTGTCCCACAACCACCTCACTTCTGTTTGGTTCCACACATTGTCTTTTCAAGTCGGTACTAGAAAGACTAAAAATGTTACTTTGTTAGTTATTAAGGAGAACAAAAAGACATAAAACATGAGCCACACCCAGTTTTATCCATCTGGTTGGCTGCCAAATCTTTAAAATTTGTTCTGCACAACAGCTTTGTTTTATTTTTTACCTCAGTTTTTGCTCGAATAGTGGTGCTGAACATAGTTTATTGGTCATTTCAAGCAGAGGGAAAAATACTTCGACCATGTACACAGATGCCATCTCCCGTTAAAGGAAAATGCCGATTGGATTCCGTGTTGCAGCATGATGGCTATTTTCTTTCTGCTTTTATAGCAGAGTGAACTGAGGTGGTCTGACAAGTGGAGTGCCTTCCTGTATCCGCATTTCCCTTATGCTCACCGCTGCGCAAAACCTATACAATCTAATTTCCCAAGTGGAATATGGGTGCTAAATGCATCCAGAGTAGGGAACCCAGTGTTAGGAGGAGGACTAAAAGACTCATAGAGGCAATTGGTCCTTGAGGGCCCCCGGCAAGGTTAACATGTGGAGTTGGAGGCATACACTGTGAAGAGCCCAGTACAGCAACTTTCTCTGCACAGGTCTGAAAACTAAGCATCAAACGCCCCTTTCCATCTGGACAAAAACAAATTTAACAACAAAGAAGGCAATAAATGGCTGCTGATGAGAATAAAGATGACCTATGATAATTTGGTTCTGAACTAACTACATTCCATTCTCTCCATATTAATGACAGCCTAAACATGCTGTGGTAAACAGGGTTTTCTTTCCAGAAATGTAATTTCCATCCAAATATTGATCACTTGACTCTTTTCTTCTTTATAGTCCTTTTATAGAATGATATTTTTTCTCAAGTAAAGAACGCTCATATACATATGTGTACAGTTTTTATATACAGTTATATATATACACATACAGCTTTATATATATATATAAATATATACATATAACATATATGTTATATATATGTTATAAAATATATATAAATATAACATATAAATATATATACATATAAATATAAACTGTGGAAGGTCTTGCCTACAATCCCAATGGTTTGCAGGTTCACACAAAATAAGGTTTAAAAGTGAGACTCTAAGAGGCTCCTGGGCCTCTTCTAAACAGAGCTGGGAGTGTTGTTCTGAGTATGCAGGGGAAAGAGCCAAGACACTTTTTCCTGGACCCATTTGTTATAAACAAGGCCCACAAGCCAGAGAGGAAGCAGGAAGAGCCACTGTAACCTCTACTCTTTGGGAAAAGTGATGGTTCTGCATACAGGTACACTTGGTTTCCACAAGGTGGTTTCTATCCTCCTGGAACGGGTGTGAACAGCTTCTGAGCCTGGCCACCATGAGCCATGCAGCCCTTTGTGTCTGTCTTGTGATCCTCAGTGGGCCCTGATTTGTCCCTCTATCATTCTCCCAGACCAGCACATTCTGTGGGAGGAGAGACAAAGAAGATTCAGGTGTGCAGGAAAAACAAGTAAGATTCTAGAGATCTCAAAAGACAAATCAGGAAACATGATTACCTCCATTGTACCATGATCTATTGTACCTCAGGATACTGTGTTGAAGTAAATAATAACATAGCAGCAGAAGTGAAAACAATTCCAGGCACTGATTCTAAGTAGAAATAAGGCAGCTGCCAAGGGTCTTATTCACTGGATAAATGATTTTTGACCACTGACTCTGGTCATTTCAGGACTTCTCATTTAGTGCCGCATGGCATTAAGTAATCAGAGAATGTCTCTAGCTGCCATGTAGATGAGGCTGGTGGATAGGGAGACATCATTTATTTCTAAAGTAGATTTCTCTTTCTCTTCTATTCTTCTGGGATCCCATTTTGAACTGGGTGTCATTTTCCATCAGTCTTCCCACATTTTAAATTCATAGGTGGACTTGGAGCCAAGAGGCTAAGAAATTGACCTGAACATGATGCTTAACTATCTGCCATTGCCATGCAGAGCTTCAAAATGCAGGATGACAGTAGGTAGAATAAAGATCCCTCTTAGCTTTACTCTGGAGGAAGAAAAACTTAGACCTAAGTAGAAATGGTTTAAAATTATGCACAAACCACTCTTAGACACTATTTAGATGATTAGTGAAAAAAACCTGTTTCTTAGCATAAAATTTAAATTTAATATTGTATATTGTGCTTTCTAAATTTTTATTTCATGTTGAATTGTATAATTATATAATTTATAGTCAACAATCAGAACCACTGCCATTAGCATGTCTGTTTCCTGAAGTACTCTTGTCCAGAGGGGGAAATATGGCAAATATATATAATATAAAAAAATGACATTTTTTTCATTTCAGAAACTTCTCCGAGAGCCGTTTAAAAGCATGAAATTGATTGACTTGCAGACAGGTAAGATAAAAGAAGTGTTTCCTCCCTAGGGTTCAAAATTTATGTTCTCACATTGAAATTCCCCTCTTCCTTTATCCATGCATGGAATATGACAGTGTGAACTCTAGCCTGAGCAAACCCTTCACTTCTAAGATTGGGATCCAAAGTATATACCTCTTCAGATGTTTTCTTTCCCAGGTAGAGATGTAATGAAGTCGCCATTAAGGTAGGGCTCTCTCTGCCAGGTTTCTCTAAACAGATCTTTCTGGTAGTCATTTCTATTGCTAGGATGATACACCGCTTGTTTAATTTGGATTTTATAGTTTCAGCAAGTTAGAGGCTTAGACTCCATGATGGGGGAGTGAAGGCATTGCAGCAAGAACATCATAGAGCTTACATCTGAGAGAGAGAGAGAGAGAGAGAGAGAGAGAGAGAGAGAGAGAGAAGAGAGAGAGAGGTGAAGAGAGGCTGGGAGTGATGTGAGCTTCTGAAAGCTCAAATAGTCAGTCACCCCCTCCTATAAGGCCACACTTCCTAATCCTTCCCAGCTGGGGACCTAGAGTTCAAACAGGTGAGACTAGGAAGGCATTCTTACTCAAGCTACTACAGCTGTAGAGCCTGCCCTCAGCAGCCATGAGTGTAGTCAGGCTGTTCTAACCTACTCTAACATGGTACCTGTATGTTCCTGCTGAGTGTGTAGAAGAAATATTTGTAGGTTCTTTTGGGTTTCTGTGCAGGTCACACTTTACAATATTGTCCTTTAAAATTATTAAAAGTGCCATTAAATTAATAAGAATCATATTAATAAACTTCTTACAGCTATGCTATTTCCACCTGATAGTCTTTGTCTTATTAAAAATATTTCAAAGAACTATAAAGGGAGAATTTAGAGCTTAGAAATAAATGTTAAAATCATTTGCAAAGAATTTAATTAAAATCCTGCCTTAAATACCGGGCTATTCACTGATGCTCAGTGAGTAGAACTTCAAATTCAGATTCTATAAAGTGTTTTCTGATGAAGCCATCTTCAAAAGGATCTCGGCATTTAAAGTTGTTTTGAGGCTTCATCGGCTGTAAATGCTATAAAAGTATTACTTGTTGAATTTGTGAAGTAAAAAGAAATAGCAGACATGTAACATAGTGGAGAAGTAATATTTATTTTAAGCATTTGGGGCTATATAAGTAACTGCAGGTAATGGTTTTTCAGCTGCCTTATTCCAGGACGTGCCTTTCTAAAATATAAGGCATTTGTGTACCTAATATGTTTTTCTGTGTGTGTGTGTGTGTGTGTGTGTGTGTGCGTGCGTGTGTGTGAAAACCACATGACTTAATTAATCCAGGATCAGGATTAAAACTCAAGATTTAGATTCCTATTCATAGTGGGTTAGACAAAAAGAGAATACTATTATTGATTACTGTGTCTCATGGATAAAATTAATGCAAATAGACCCTACCTTAGGGTCACAAACATTATGGATATAGCCTGTCAGAGTCCCCTGATATCCCAGGGGACTCTCTGCTACGAAGAAGTTGTCGTCAATGAACTGTCGGCAGAGTAAGGGGCAACCTTTGAATTTTAGTTTGAGTCTGCTTTTGAGAAAACAGGGGACTTTTTCCTCATATTCAAAATGTGAAAACCTACAATTGCATCCTAAGGCAAAGTATTTCTGTAGACAAGAATGGTTCAAATGAAAATTAAGGACAAAAGTTAGCTTGGTGATTTGGGGCTTGATCCTGCTGGGCAGTTAGACAAAATAGATTGTGAAATGGTTTTGCAGACAACAAAGCCCTACCTGAACACCAGCCCATTAATCACAAGCGATTTTAATTACCGTGATATTGATTAGTAAAGCAACTATGCAGAGCCTAAGCCAGACGCTGCGCTTTCCTGAGCTAGCTTTTTCTTTCCTCTCCCCCTCTCTATCCTGTTTCATGAACAGCTGGCTTCACCAAGGTCTATTTTAAGACCCTAAAAAGAGCAAACACAAAGAAAGTAAAGCTGACGGCTGTGCTGGGCTGCCTTGAGGAGCTGTGGAAGACAATGAACTGAACTCCTCAAACAATATTCTGTTAAGTCTGGTGCCTCTGGGAACTGACTTTGTCAATTCCTCTCAGCAATTTCATGATTACAATTACTTGGTTTTCTTCCCTAGTTTGAATATTTATAGGTGTTTATGAAGAGGTATTTTTTTTAACAATGTTCAAGGCCTATGTATGGACATCATGTGTATTTGGAATTGTTGGATATTCCCCTTTTAGAACCACTGTCTTCTTATCATAGTTTAAGTATAGATTCTGTATAATTTGTGATAATGATAGAAAAATTCCTTAATGAGAAGTCAAACATGTGTGAGTAAAATCATATCGTGTTTATATATTTTGGCCTAGTGAGATTTAGATAAACAGGTAACTACAGTTTATTATTATTTTCATTATTATAACTAATGTAAAGGTAGTTGTAAGCCCTTACCTCTCAAATCATATGAAGTATAAAAAGGAGCCAAGTGGGGAGGGGGATGTAAGGAAGACAGGACTGTTAAGGAAGGAGGGAGGGGGCTGCAATCAGGCTGTAAACTGATTAAATAAATTAATGAATGAAAAAGCAAAACCCTTCTAACTTCAAAGTTATTATGTGACATTACTTTTAAATTGTTTTGCTTTAAACTATGTATGTATCTGTATGTATGTCTATATGTATGCATGCACACATGCATTTCTATAGGGGATAGGTACACACATCTACAGAACTGAGAAGCCAGAAGAGGCTCAGATTTGCCAAAACTAGAATAACAATTATCAGCTTCCTCACATTGGTCCTATGAACCAAAATCTGCTCCTCTTTGATTCCTACTACTGTACCATCTCTCTAGACCATCTCTCTAGTTTAGGTTTTTTGTTTGTTTGTTTGTTTGTTTGTTTGATTTTAGACCTTCTTAACTGACTTAAGATATTTTGAAAATGCTGAAAATTTCATATTCAATTTTCCTACCCACAGGCCACCTGTTAAATGATCTCCTTGTGTATAGAATGATAATTGTAATTGGCTCCTTAGAAAGTAAGGGAGACAGATAATGGTAGAAGGTGAGCAAAGGAAAATTTGTCTTATATGACATCAACATCTTCTATCTTCACAGCTGTCTAAGCGGGCATAGCTCCCTGTTTTTCACTCCCTAAACTGATGTCAAACAAGCTATTCCAGATCCTAATTGTTTAAGAATTATCTCAGTCTTTATATTCCTGGACATACAGTTCTACATAGCATATCTCCACACCTGCCAAAGCTTCAGTCTGTGAGCTGCTCAGTATATCTGTGACTTTTACTATAAATATGTTTTATTTGGGTTTCTCTTAATTTCCCAGTAAGTTGTAGTCAGTCCTGCCTTATCCTCCATGAACAGAACATGCACATATCAATTAATCTTCTATAATTGTCTAACTGGCATTAAGACAAATGAAGGGGCCTTTGTCATACAGGACTGAAACCTTGAGTTGAGGCGAAAGACTGACAGATATTTACCTCTTGTAATGAAATGTGTCCTAGTTCAGTTGTCAACTTGACACAAACCTAGAATCACCGTAAGAGGAAACTTCAACTGCAGATTTGCCCATATCAGATTACCCTGTAGCCATGGTTGTGGGGGATTTTTCAGATTGCTAATTGATGACGTAGGAGGGCCCAGACCACAGTTGGCTGTGCCATGTCTAGACAAATGAACCTGACCTGCAGAAGCAAGTTAGCTGACCGATCCAGAAGGAGCAAGCCACTAAGCCGCATTCCTCTGTGGCCTCTGCTTTAGTCTCTGCTTTCAGATTCATGCCTTGAGTTCCTGCCTCAGTGTCTCAAGTGACGGACTGTGACCTGGGAACTTTTAGGAGAAATAAATTCTTTCCTATTCCCGAGGATGCTCTTGTGTTGGGAATATTTTATCAATGATAGGGAAGTGGAGTAGAACATGTTATAGAGAGTTTTAGGAAGGTTAACTAACTTCTCAGAGGTTACCCAGCTGCTCTGTGGCAACACTCATTCATATCCAATGATGACTGACATCCATCTGATGTCTGTAACTGCCATGATCAAACACCAGAGAGTGAAGAAATAAATCATTCAATGTACCCACTCATGTAAAATAAATATCCAAGAAAAAAAAAAAACACCACTAACAAAATCCAAGTAAACATACAACATAAAAAGCCTGCAGACTCCATTAGTTATCTACAGTACGAAAACTGCCTATTGTTAACATTCATAATGTGCTTACTGAGTTAAGGATCATAGAAAGGATCGGTAATCTAGTTCCAAATTCAGAAAATCAATATCTTAAGAATTCCTAAATAAAAGGTTCTCATAAATGAAATACCTGCATCTTGAGGAAAATTATTAATAAATCGCTTTACACTTGACATGTCTTTTGCGGGCTTGGTGTCTCCTGATAAGCTGTACTTGTTAAAGCATATACAACTGAAACTGACCATGGGAAGTCCCTGCAAGACAGGTGTTCAGAATTAATTTTGTGATTAGATTCAAGGCAGGATTACTCTTTCACGTGAGGAAATGAAATCTAGCAGCCTATGAGATATGGCCATTCTAGCGGTTGCTTATCAAAGTGTGGGTGCTCATGATCAAGTGGCTGCTACTAAAGAATACAGTACTACTCAGGATCCAGCAGCTGGTACCAAGCTGGCTGTTTCTGATGGAACAGTATAGTAGCAACAAAGGAGAATAACAGCTCAAAACCTTAAATAACATTCATTCCTTGACTTGCCTCATAAGCTCTCCTGCATCAATAGATTTAGTCTTTCCTGGATTCTTTAAGATGATCTTTAGTCTTTCATAGCCACTGACTGAGATATCAATAAATCAGACATAGAAGTAACAGATTTACAGTCAATCGAATCCTTGACCTTGCCATACCTCTTCTAGGAAAGTCAGTGTGTTGACTGAGAGAAAAGCTCTTAGGAAATTAATAGAAATATCTGAGGGAGTTGCTCTACTGGATGTTTCCTAAGCCTCCAAATGCTAATTATGTTTTCCTGTGTAAGAAATAACTCATGTGCACAATGAAGATAATAATTATATTGATTATACATGATTGTAATGAAAATACAATATATGCATATAATTATATTTAAATGCACATAATACATATTTAAATTATATACACAGAAAGCAGACAGATTCAGAAAATAATATTTATAGAAACATAACAACACAAAAATAAAATATTTGAACACCTTAGAGCAAAATGAATTGTTTGAGAGCGTAACTGAAATTGAGATTTAGTGGCCACCTAAAGCAAATTAAATTGATACATTAGAAATCTCTTAGATATAGTGGGAGAAATGAAAAAAAGCTTTGGCAAATAGGAATACTGCAATATGCTTTTCACCTAGCCTCAAGTATTTTTCCTGGTTGCTACCTACATTTGAGACAGGGTCGCTTACTTATCACTGCTGTGTTCACTAGGCTACCTTGCCAACCTGTATCATTTCTGAGGGTTCTTTCATCTCCATCTACCTCAGCTCTCACAACCCACAGGCTGACATTACAGACTGAGCCTTGATTTCTTACTCTATGTTGATTTTAGGAATCCAAACCCAGGTCCTCATGCTTATTGGTGAGTGATTTACCCACAGAGCCATCTCTCCTGCCCTTTTGACTAAAACAAACAACACAAACACTGGCATCAAACAGGTTCCCTACTGAAGTTCCCTAACACTTGGAAGGGAGACTACTTTGCATTTAAGGTCTAGGCCAAAAGTCAAATCCAATATTATATCCCCAGTGAACCAGAACAATTAATTCCTCTGGAAGGCTTGATGGATGTTGGGGTGATGATCTCTAGCCTGTCTCCATTTAAGTAGCAGAAGGTAGATTAGTGTTGAGAGAAGATGGATGGGTCTTGCAGAATGACAGTGAATTATTTTCGACTTGATCCAATGATTATACGTAGCCGGGACTCTTGCTTCTCCAGCAGTCTCTTAATGCCAGCTACTTTATATTACTCTGAAAACTAGTAAGCACTTTTTAATGTGCAGGTTTTTTTTTTTTAATTCCTCTGTCTTACTAAGTAGCTGTAGTTTATAGTCAAGTCAGCAGTGAGGAAAACACACTGATTCTAACTCTGGCTTTCTTCCTACATGACCTTCAGAACTCTTGATCTGTCACTATGTGACTGCTTTATTGCATTGATAGGATCATATTGTCTAAATCTGATGAGTAAAATTATTGTGACTGTCATATATATATATATATATATATATATATATATATATATATATATATATGAGATAAGAGGAAGAAACTTAAAAAAATAAATTCCCTGCACTCTGCCCAAAGTTTGGCTATGAGTCTCAGCATTTGCTTTGATATCCTGCTGGGTAGAGTCTTTCAGAGGCCCTCTGTGGTAAGCTTCTGCCATGTTCCCTCTTTTCTCCCTCTTTTTTTTCCATTTTCTTAATTTTTATTTTTGTATTAATTACAGTTTATTTATTTATTTTTATCCCAGCTGTACCCCCCTCATTTCTTCCCAATCCCATCCTCCCTCCCTCATCTCCTCCCAGGCCCCATTCCAAGTCCACTGATAGTGGAGGACTTCCTCCCCTTCCATCCAACCCTAGTTTATCAGGTTTCATCAGGACTGGCTGCATTTTCTTCCTCTGTGGCCTAGCAAAGCTAGGCCTTTGCTCCCCCTTCAGGCAAAGGTGATCAAAGAGTCAGCCACTGAGTTCATGTCAGAGACAGGCCCTGTTCCCCTTATTAGGGAACCCACTTGGGTACTGAGCTGCCATGGGCTACATCTGAGCAGGGGTTCTAGTTTATATCCATAAATGGTCCTTGGTTGGAGTGTCAGTTTCATAAAAGACCCCTGTGCTCAGATTTTTTTTTTGTTCTGTTGCTCTCCTTGTTGAGTTCCTGCCCTCTGCAGGTCTTACTATCTCCCCCTTCTTTCCTAAGATTCCCTGCACTCTGCCCAAAGTTTGGTTATGAGTCTCAGCATCTGCTTTGATACACTGCTGGGTCTCCCTCTTTCTATGTCCCCCACATTTGTCTTTCTGAGTGAAGATTGATCATCTTACCCAGGATCCTCCTTATGAAAGAAGGGGAGATAGAAAAACCTGGAGACAACAGGAGATCCACAAGGAGAGCAACAGAACCAAAAAATCTGGGTGAAGAGGTCTTTTCTGAGACTGATACTCCACCAAGGACCATGCATGGAGATAACCTAGAACCCCTGCATAGATGTAGCATATGGCAGTTCAGTCTCCAAGTAGGTTCCATAGTAATGGGAACAGGGACTGTCTCTGACATGCACACAGGGGCTGGCTCTTTGATCACTTCCCCCTCAGGGGAGAGCACCTTACCAGACCACAGAGAAAGAAAATGCAGCCAGCTCTGATGAGACCTGACAGAATAGAGTCAGAGGAAAGGGGAGGAGAACCTCCCCTATTAGTAGACTTGGGGAGGGGCATGGAAGGAGAGGAGGGAGGGAGGGAAGTATTGAGAGGGTCTGGGGAAGGGGCCACAGCTGGGATACAAAGTAAATAAACTGTAAATAATAAAAAATAAACTAAAACTAACAAGAAAATAAATTCATGGGTACAACCCTTATTGTAGACAACAGTCTGGAAATATTGAAAACATTGATATAACATTCAAAGTGAATAGTTCAATTGACTACCCTCGACACAAGTATTTCTGCCTATTGCCTAATATTAGAATTTGAGTAAGAAATGTTCCTAGAGTTTTAAGTGTCTGAACACTATGCGTTCTCCAGAGAGGAGGACTATGTGGAGAGATTCTGAAAATTTGGGACATAGGCCTCCAAGGGCCGGTTTGGGAGAGTGTTTCTACTTGTAGTTCCAACTGGATTATTAGCAAGCTCCTGCCACTCTATAACAGATCCTTAAGCACCATGCTTTTCCTACCATGACATTGATGACACCCCTTATAGGAAGCCAAAAGAAACCCATCCTCTCTCAAGCAGTTTCTGTGACAGTTTCTCACAATGTTGTTGAAACCAACTAGCATGCTAGGTCTTCTCCATACAGGATAGAAAGTATATTATCAGTGAAGGAAGCACATTATAAACTGGAAACCAAGCCCAGTGACATCTCTTCCTTTAATTCTTCCAATCCTTCCAACATTTTTGTAAAATTTCCTAAATCTTCTTTTTTATTATTATTATTTCATTATTTTCAGTTTTATTAATTAATGTTTATTCACTTTGTAGCTCCCCTGTACCTCCCACCCTCTTCCCCTCTCAATCCTAATCTCCCTCTCCCAGTCCACTGATAAGGGAGGTCCTCCTCCCCCTTTCTCTGATCCTAGTCTATCAGGTCTCATCAGGAGTGGCTGCATTACCTTCTTCTGTAGTCTGGGAAGGCTGCTCCCCCTCAGGGGGAAGTGATCAAAGAGCAGGCCAATCAGTTCCTGTCAGAGACAGTTCCTGTCACTATTACTATGGAGGAACCACGAGTGGTCCTTCGTAGAGTTTCAGTCTCAGGAAAGACCCCTGTTCCCAGACTTTGCATCTGTTGCTCTGCTTGCAGAGCTTCTGTCTTCTCTAGTTCTTACTATCTCCCACTTCTTTCATTAGATTCCCTTCACTCTGCCCAAAGTTTGGCTATGAGTCTCAGTATCTGCCTCAATATCCTGCAGGGTAGAGCCTTTCAGAGGCCCTCTGTGGTAGGCTCCTGTCCTGATCCCTGTTTTCTCTCTCCTCTGATGTCCATCCTCTTTGCCTTTCTGAATGGGGACTGAGCATCTTAGCCAGAGTCCTCCTTCAAGATTAGCTTCCTTAGGGGTACAGATTTCAGTATGTTTATCCTATATTATATGTCTGATATCCACTTATGAATGAGTATATACCATGTGTGTCTTTCTGCTTTTGGGATACTGCACTCAGAATGATCTTTTCCACTTCCCACCATTTGCCTGCAAATTTCATGATTTCCTTTTTTTTTTTTTTTTAATTGCTCTGTAATATTCCATTGTGTGGATGTACCACAATTTCTGTATCCATTCCTCAACTGAGGGGCATCTGGGCTGTTTCCGGCTTCTGGCTATTACAAATAAAGCTGCTGCTAACATGATTGAGCAAATGTCCTTATTATGTACTTGAGAATCTTTTGGATATATGCCTAGGAGTGGTATAGCTGGATCTTGAGAAAGAGCTATTCCTAATTGTCTGAGAAAGCACCAGATTGATTTCCAAAGTGGTTGTACAAGTTAATATTCCCACCAGGTAGGAAACAATTGAGATGGGGGGAAAGAGGAGAATGGAGAAGTGGACGTGATCGAGGCACACTAAACACTTGAAACAATAGGTCTGTATAAAGCCCATTACCATGTACAACAAATACACACAAATAGATAAGTAAAAATAAAAAAATCACTTTCATTATTATTTATCATGTTTTAAATAGCAAGTAAACGTTGATGGCATTATAGTTCTGAATGACATTCTATTCAAAATGTACCTTACTAGGCCCCAAATCAAAGCATCTGCAGATTTCACTCCTTTCAGAACATCCTAGAGGGAAGTTCACCTGCTTGGTTTTCAAACTTAGAGGGCTACCCACACTTCATCAGTGACCCTTTTAATTCTCAAGACCAGGGGTAGACAGTCCAGGTTTTCACAGATTGTCATGGAACCAATCTTTTAGCATAACTCCCTCTCAATCCTTACTCTCCTTTGCCATGTAACAGAAGAAACCTACCACCTCCTAAGACTAGACAAAAGCACTTTTGAAGGACAATATTCTGTGTGCCACCATCACTTCCCCTTGACCGCATGTTTCCTTGCAAAGGAATTCTCTTTAGTAATTTTGTTTGTTCACTGATTCTTCAAAATAACAACTGAGTTCTACTGGATTTAGAAAATAAAAATGAACACTCATGGTTCACTTCCCTGCATGACTCACTTCCATCTGCATTTTCCTTTGGTTTCCTACTGTTCAAAGTCTGGATTTTAATTTCCCCAGTAATCCAGGTGAATGTAGGGAACTGTCTCACTGGCTTCATGGTTAACCCTGGTTTGCCTAATCCAGGTAAAGTATTAACTAGATTTTAAACCAACATTTGGATGACTTAATCTAGATTCAATAATTCAAGAGATATTTTATCAACATATTCAAGGAAAATTGCCTGAAAAAAATCATTTTTAGAAACTACATGTATATCTTAGCTATCAGACTCCAGTATCTGCCTTGAGACTCATCCTGATAAAGATAATGGGATTTGACAGATTAACTTCATAGTGTTTCAGAAAAAAATAAGACTTGTAACATAGGCACGTGTTTTTTTAAATTCTTTATTAATTACACTTTATTCACTTTGTATCCCCCCTGTGATTTTCTCCCACCTCCCGTCCCAATCTCTTTCTTCTTCCCCCCTCTGCACGCATGCCCCTCCCCAAGTTCACTGATAGGGGAGTTCTTCTTTTTCTTCCTTCTGATCCTAGTCTGTTAGGTCTCATCAGGAGTGGCTGCTTTGTTTTCCTCTGTGGCCTGGTAAGGATGCTCCCCCTCAGGGGGAGGTGGTTAAGGAGCAGTGTTTTAAGATTATTTATTTGACATCAGATTCTTCTTCCCTGCTTACTGTAGTTTAGTATGTTAAGATATACTTGTATTTATGTATGTGTAATACACAAATGTCCACACACTTACATACACATACAGAGATGAGACAAGAGAGAGGGGGGGAGAGAAAGAGAGAGCAGATGCCTATAGCAGCCAGAAAAGGGTATCAGATCCCCTGTAGCTGGAGTTACAGCAGTTTGGGTGCAGTCTGACATGGCTGTCACGGATGTTAGGAACTGAATTTGGATCCTCTGATAGAGCAGCAAGACCTCTTAAACACTGAGCCATCTCTCTATCTCTTGGGTAATATTTTGAATTTATTATTTAGAAAGAAATGTAGATGAGATGTACAGGGAAAAGAGAAAGCAACAGTGTTCCTAGAAGAATATTTCTTCACTATGAAGTTTCTTATCAGCTAAGCCTATTTTCTGGATCGATTTCCTTGGAGAAGGCTCACTCACATTTGGAACAGAAATAAATTCTGGCATGATTACTTGGGTTTTACTTTCTCTCAGCATCTTTGTATTTCTTCTGACAGTCCTTATTTGGGCTGTTTGTTCTGGCTTCCTAAGAAACCCTGCTAATATTTCTTTCCTTTTTCTTCTCAGGATATGCCAGAACCTCTGTGGAGTATTCCATTATTCTTAGAGCAGAAGAGAGATCTAATGTTCTTTTTCTCAAGCTGGGTTCTCTGTGAGGATCCCTTTGTAACATATTCCTACTCTAAACTGCTCTTTTGCAAACAGGGGTGGGTCTCCTTGCTGGACAACCTTCCCAGGTCTGTATTTTCACTCTGTATTTCTCTTACCCTTATGCCTTTATTGTCTCAAAGAAAGAGGAGGGAATGTGAGAGCTTGCTGCCCAGCTGAGCTTTTCTCTACAGAGCAGAGAATGTTTGGTTTCCTTAGAATTCCTCCAGCAATTTCCTTCCAGGATGTTTCTTCTTCCTTTACATTTTCAACATTTTGTTTTCAAATACATAGAAATGTTATAAAACATTTCATTACACAGTTCAGGTGGCCTCTTGGCTTCTTCAATTCTGCTCTTTTGTGGTGTTTTTTTTTTTTTTTCCAATTTGCTCATCCCTTTTATGTCCACACCACATCAGATCTTACTGTATGAAACCCTGATATTTCTCAGAATAATTCTACAAGCCTTTGTTGGTAGAATTGCTGAAGTAGACATATAAAACTCTATGGACTACATTCAGAGCTCATTTACCCTCCAACTGCAAACTCTTCTTGCACAGAAGCTTCCTCTTGCCTCTGTTCCCATGGTCCTCTGTGATATGACTTTAAAGAAATCTACCATCCTGTCTTTCCAGACTGTCACCAATGCCAAAACATGACTAGACCCCCCCAGGAACTTCCGTCCAGCTGGAGCTCAAACTGAGGTTTTGTTTTCATTTTTCCTGTCATATCCTCAGAATGATATCATGATTATTGTTACCCGGGAGCTTTTCAGATGCATTAACAAAAGACCTTATTTCTTGTCCTAGGGCCTTAGCTCCTGATGACATGTTTCTGTTTTACCTTCTCTATCAGAATTAAAGATGGTCTGTGTTGGTTTAGTATTTGACTGACTTTCCACAATCTTCAGAGCCTTGTGCACCAGGTTTTCAGCTTTTCTGACATGCCTTCTGGGCTGCCCAGGACTTGTGATTATCTTCAACAAAAAGAGGTTAAATAAGTGAATAAATGGAGAAAAAAAAAAAAAACAGAGGAACTTGCTTTCCATGGAAATGATAGAGGCACCCTAATGCTCTAAAGAAGTCTGGTGTTCTGATGACAGTGTCCTTTGCTTTACAGAAGCTTTTCAGATTCATGAGGTGCCAATTATTGATTGTTGATCTTAGAGCCTGTGCTGTTGGTGTTCTGTTCAGGAAGTTGTTTCCTGTGCCAATGAGTTCAAGGCTCCTCCCCACTTTTTCTTCTAAGCAGTTTAGTGTGTCTGGTTTTGTGTTGAGATCTTTGATCCACTTGGACTTTATTTTTTGTGCACTGTGTTGAGTATGGATCTATTTGCATTTTTCTACATGTAGATATCCAGTTAGACCAGCTCAATTTTTTGAAGACGTTGTCTTTTTTCCATTATATGGTTTTGGCTTCTTTGTAAAAAATAAGGTGTCCATTACTGTGTGGGTTTATTTCTGTGTCTTCTATTCAATTCCATTGATCCACTAGTCTGTTTCTATGCCAGTACCGTGCAGTTTTGTTATTGTTGCCCTATAGTATAGCTTGAGCTCAGGGATGGAAATACTTCCAGAAGATCTTTTATTGTAGAGGATTGTTTTAGTTATTCTGGATTTCTTGTTATTCCATATGAAGTCGGGAATCTTTCTTTCAGGTTCTGTAAAGAATTGTGTTGGTAATTTGATGGGAATTGCATTGAATCTGTAGATTGCTTTTGGTAAAATGGCCACTTTTACTATGTTAATCTTCCAAGCTGTGAGCATAGGAAATCTTTCCATCTTCTGATATAATCTTCTATTTCTTAATTCAGAGACCTGAAGGTTTTTTTTTTTTTTTCATACAAGTCTTTGACTTGCTTGGCTAGAGTTACACCAACGTACTTTATGTTCTTTGTGGCTATTGTGAAGGGTGTTGGGAAGAAATATGTGAAGGCTATTGTGAAGAAATATGGAGAGAGTGGGTAGCCTTGCCTTGTCCCTAATTTCAGTGTAATTGATTTAAACTTCTTTCCGTTTAGTTTGATGTTGGCTATAGGCTTGCTGTATATTGCCTTTATTTTGTTTAGGTAAGTTCCTATATCTCTGATCTCTCCAGGACTTTAAACATAAACAAGTGTTGGATTTTATCAAATGCTTTTTCAGCATCTAAGGGAGATTATCATGTTTTTTTTTCTTTCAGTTTTTTTTATATGGTGGAGTACATTGATGGATTTCCATATATTGAACCACCCCGGCATGCCTGGGATAAAGCCTACTTGGTCATAGTTGATGATATCTTTTATGTATTCTTGGATTTGGTTTGTGAGTATTTTGTGGAGTATTTTTGCAAGAATATTCATAAGGGAGATTGGCTTCAAATTATTCTTTTTTTGTTGGGGCCTTGTGAGGTTTAGGTATCAAGGTGACTGTGCCTTCATAGAATGAGTTTGTTAATGTTCCTTCTGTTTCTATTTTGTGGAATAGTTTGAAGAGCATTTGGTCTTAGCTCTTCTTTGAAGGTCTAGTAGAATTCTGCACTGAAACCATCTGGCCTGGGCTTTTTTCTTTTCTTTTTTTTATGGGAGAATTTTGATGATAGTTCTATTTTCTTAGGGAATATATTTAATTGATTTAGCTGGTCTTGATTCCACTTTGGCAAGTAGAATTGATCAGAAAATTGTTCATTTCATTTAGATCTTCAATTTTTGTGGCATATGGGCTTTTGAAGTAGTACCTAATGAATGTTTGTATCTCCACAGTGTCTGTTGTTATGTCCCCCTTTTCATTTTTGATTTTGTTGATTTGGATAGTGTCTCTGTGTCTTTTAGTTAGTTTGGCTAAATGTTTACCTATCTTGTTGATTTTCTCAAAGAACCAGCTCTTGGTTTCATTGATTCTTTGAATTGTTTTCTTTGTTTCTAGTTTATTGATTTCAGCCCTGAGTTTGATTATTTCCAGCCAACTTCTCCTCTTGTGTTTGTCTGCTTCTTTTTTTTTTTTTTTTTTTTTTCTATAGCTTTCAGGTGAACCATTAAGTTGCTTGTATGAGATGTTTCAAATTTCTTTTTGAAGGCACTTAGTGGTATGAACTTTCTTCTTAGCACTGCTTTAATCGTTTCCCATAAGTTTGGGTATGTTAAGCCTTTATTTTCATTGAATTCTAGGAAGTCTTTAATTTTTTTCTTTATTTTTTTTCCCTGACCCAGCTGTCATTAAGTAGTGAAGTTATAAATTTGTGATTTAAATGCTTCATCCCATGACTTACCTGGCAATGTTGTGTGATTTTTTTATTCTTTAGTGATAAGACTTTTTTCAAAAGCATGTAAAGCCTGTCCTTAACACATTGTGATTTTCTCAGGCCTCAACCTGCCATGAATGCTTATCTGCATCAACTTTCCATGCATGATTATATGCGTCAACCTTCTAAGCATGTTTATCTGAAGCGTTTCTGACCCCACACTTCCTCCCTGCAGTGAGTTTCATCTCATCACCTATCATTACTCTCAGTCATGCATAGATGATGACTGACTACACATTGCATTGAAGGAGATGATGGTTTTGGTACTTACATATGTTAAACAGTGGTATCTGTGTGCATCTTACTTAAAATCAGGCTTTACATCTTCCAAGGGAGCCATCTCAGATTCTAGAGGACAACTTTTCTCTTTCTTTTCTTTGCATCACCACTCTTGATTCTGCATTAGAACTGACACACCATCATCAAACACGCCATTTTTTTCCTAAGAGTTCCCAACCTAGAGTCTGAAAAAATCATTTTTAATCTCTTTCCTATCATGATCATGCAAAAGGCCATTTTTAGAATGAGAAAAAGAATTGAAAACTGTTTCTTAACTATCTATTGATGTGGTGACTGAAGGCACATTTTCTGATTATACTCTGGACTCAACAGCAATGCTGCAGAATCCTCATTCTTCTAACTGCCCACACTTTCTTGGGAATCATGGAAGGAGACAAGCAGGGATGAGGATGGTAGTTGTGAAACACTCCTCCACCTTCCTTCCAAGGCACCAGTACTTTGTTGTGTCACAGTTTATAACATCCATGTTTGTGATGGTTGGAGTCTTCTATCATGCTTCTGCGTAACACGACTTCTATTCTGCACGGCGGGTACGGCTTCCTGTAAAAACCTAACAGTCCAGATCCATCTTTTCCAACAAAGCATTGTTGATTTTGGAAGATTTTGCTTCTTCTTGCTCTTGGGCTGTTCTATGAAACCTTGCCTCTAGCTAGCTGACTTTGCCTTGTTCTTCTATCCCTATGGCGTTTTGTTCAAAACAGAAATATGCATTTCGGGGTCTGCCTCTGCTACTGTGAGAGTGACATTTATAAAGTTTTTTGGTGTCTTCCCTTGGGTGTTTATTTTTCATCTAGTTAATGATCTCCACAGTGGGGACTGCCTGAAGTTGCAGCTCTCTCCCAGAACCTAGAAGTGTCCTGGCTATGGTCACACATGAAAAGATGCTTTTTTTTATGACTCCTGGGGGTACACCTGATACATTCTAATGGAAAATCCATTTTTATATTACACCCTAGAGCCAGGACCACACATTTCCTAATGAGACTGACTCAATAATCAAATACAATATGGTTATGAACTTTTCATTTATCTGTTTGTGCTTTTAAGTTTCACTAAGTAGAAAACATACTTTGTACAATGCTTTAGAAATACATGAGATCAGGCAGTGACCAGAGCCTTTGTAAAGTCTCCTTCTCCCCACATACACACGGATTCACACACTGTTCTTATCTCTTTGTATTCTAAACTACTCAAGCAAATATTAAATCAATTGGAAAACATGGCAATCTCTATAGTTTCAAATTTTGTGCAATCCCATCTGAAAGACAAGAAGTTATACATACAAGCACACACACATGCACACACACATACACATACCAAGTTTTTGTCAGGTAATGTCCATTGTTTCAATAAATATATTATAATCTGTTAGCAGAGATTGAAGAAACTAATGTAAATTTTGACTTAATGGAAATAACTAAACAGATCTTAAATCTCCAAACTTAATGTGACCCGGACATCGTTTAACACCCGATAGGTCTTGTTATAAGAACATGGCAACATAGTATTTAGGAGAGAAGAGAGGAGAAAAAAGTAATTGAACAAGCATGACAAGAGGGAGGGAAAATAGTGATCACAACACTGAAGATTCATTGATGATATTAGGACCTACAAGTCATCTGCAAGCATGTTCTTTATATAATGTTTATTCTTTAGGAAGAGGATATACTCCCTTGTTTCATAAAACCCTTTGATGATTTTTATGGACTAAACCCATAGATAGAATCTTCAATTTCAGTTTAGGCACTGATATCTGCAGGCAAAATATATGAAAATTATCTATATGAGTTTTAGAGTTTGTGTATATGATTTGGTAGTATCAAGCAGCATGCACTTATTAACTGACATTTCTTAGGGTTAGAAATCAAGTACTTCTAGGATACTGACTATGTTTAAAGGGCAATAAAGTTTTATCAAGGGAGTTCTTTCAGTTAATTGGCAAGATTCCTTTCCTCATGACTATAGGCACGGGTGTCATTTTTACTGGAAGGTTGCCACCAGTCACTGTCAGTTCCTAGAGAGCAAGACTTTTTTCATGACATACTGTCATAACAAAGTATGTCAATGTTTTTAATGCTTGCAAGGTCTAGGGAACATCACAAAAGGAGAGGAGATGGCAAGACCTAGAGAGTAAAAAGTACGGTGGGATGTTGTCTTCTGGAAAGAGTGACTTACATTCACAAAGGCACGTCAGCTATGACTATCTAAAAAAGACCAGAACACAAAAAAGGGACACAGGAATGTAGGAGAAATGATATCTAGGAAGAAGAAAAAGGTCATCAGGAGGGTATGGAGACAGATAAAAGAGTAATGGGAGAAAACACAATCAAATACATTGTACACATGTATGGAATTGTCAAGACAAAAAGAGAAATATACAGATAGATAAACACAGGATTTTAAAAAGTAAAGCATGCTAATGCCACTCAATTTTACTGAGATAGAACTTTGTGCACCATGCGAGATCATTCAAAGGACTGTATAGCAACTGCTACAAGGATACTGGAGACTGTCTAGAATACTGCTCACCATAATGCTATTGATGTTTTCAATAAGACTGTTTTAAATAGTCTTTTTCTTCAAGGCATTTTAAGGTTAAGGGTGAAAGTAAATAGGGCATGGTTTCAATAATGTGGAAACAACATAGTTCAGTTCAAAGGTCCTTCCATTTTTAGCATGGAGAATATCTCCCCTTTGAGATGAGTACTGTTGCCTACTTTCTTTTCTAACATTGAGAAAAACTATTTTATAAAAATCAACACATAGAATGTTTCTCAGGGTTGTGTTTCAACTATCAAATTTGAACTCTATCAGTGTTGATCACAGACAGTCCTAACACACACACACACGTCTTTCTTATTTCATATTTCTTATTTCGTAAGTATAAAATACATGAATCATACAATATGTGAGACAGAGAAAGAGAGAGACAATATCTCACTAATAAGTAGAGGTTGAACCAACAGTTACTATATAAAACAGTAAACTGTTTACTGGCAGTAAACTCACAGAGTTCAGCCTGCTTCTGCCTTTTAAGTGCTTGTATTAAAGGTATTTGTCACCACAACTGGAAGGAAAACATAAATTTTATCAGTGTTTATGTGAAATTAAGTATGTTTTCCTTGCATGCACCTGTACAAACTCTGTGATTAGTGACATCTTTAAACAATACTATCAAAATTCTTGTTTATCTTCCTTATTTCATAACCAGAAAATATTTCAGTGTTACAAAACTCCCACTTTTTAAAATTATTTATTCTCTTTACTTAAATAAATTTAGGTATGGTATAGAAAAGTCTTTAAAATTCTCAGTAAGCATATACTGAAAATGTATAGACATAAATCATACAAAAATATGTTTAAAATCAAAATGAGAATCAACCTTATATATATTGTTTGCCTTTTAAATTTCAGACGTATACACTGTTCTAAACCACACAAAAATTCACTATACTCTTACAGAGAAAAAAAATATGTAAGTTTCTAGATGTAATGAAACAGTGTACAAGAAAGATCCCAGTGTGCCCACTCTGGTCATGAGGGTTAGCAATAAGCATGCTTTCACACAGAGACATCTCACTTGTCCTAAACTAAAAAAAAAAAAAAAAAAAAAAAAAAAAAAAAAAAAAAAAAAAAAACATTAGAAAATATTAGAATCCTTGAGATATTGTGAGTTGAAGGCATGCGCCATATTGGTCTGAACAGAGGACTTCTCCCTGAGGGCAAACTGGTACTCTCCACTGACTATAAAGGGCTGAACAGAGGCTCAACTTGACTTCTCTTTTCTCCTCCTAAGAACATCATTACTAATCCAATGGGCTCCATTAACGGAGTCTAAAATGACAGTATCTGTTACAGAGTAATAAAATCTTTTAAGATGCACTTTAGGGGCTTCTAATTCTCTCAGTAACACAGTAAATATAATTAACATAAAAATGATCTTTGCAGCTGTTATGTTTGTCAGTTAAAATAACAAACTCCCATGCCTGCAGAAGTCCAGGGCAACATCTGGTTCTTTGATTCACCCAATTTAATCACACGGAACTTGAATATTTGCCATCGTAGAAGTTTCATTTATTGACTTGAAGATTTTTATGAAATTATATCCAACACACATATATGTACATGTGTACATATCCAGACAGAGTGTCACAAATAGCCTTACTAATATACTTAGCTTTTGTTGTAAGCAACTCTGAAAAAAGCTGTTATCAGTACACCCTTAAGGTTTACAAAAATATTTTGATTTCTACCACATTCTATGTAGCAAAACTAATACATATTTCTTAGCTTCTTTCCACAGATTTTATCTTTATAATATCCCAGAAAGTTGCTGAAAGTACTCACCCATGATATTTTTTGGCTTCTTTTTATTAAAGAAGTCCAAACACCCCTCACCCCACACACACACACATTTTGCACCAACATTTCAGAATATTTAATTCTAATAGATTACAATCCCTACCTTTTATTTCAAAGGGGAATTAAGAAATTATTTATATAGTTGATAGTCTAACAATTTTTCTAGAAATAATGAAAATTTATTTATTCTGTGTGGATTCATCATTTGTATATTGGCTTGGGCACACATTGCTACTTTTTAGAACATTGGAAACCATGAGGCAGAACAAGCTTCCACATCCTGAATTCAAATAATGTCTAAGCATCATTATTTAATGTCAAATATATCAACTTCTGTTTAGTTGCATAATATCTAAAAATATTCAAATATCAAAAAGTAAATGCATGTTTAAATTTTTATTATTTTAACATGCCTTTGTAATATTAAAAATTTCATTTGATCAAAGGACTTTGAGTTTTCTGAGCTCACATGGACTAAATATAAAAGGATGAAATGAAAGTATGTAGACCACGATGCCTTGAATTAAGAGTGGATGAGAAGGGGGTGGCCTCTTTTTACTCTCACTCTCTCAGAAGTGTATCATCAACAGTATTTACTGAAAATTGTTGACCATAGACAATGTTTCTATTATAGACATTGTTTTATAGCAGTGTCCTCTAAGATAAAACCCTCTGTCTTGGGAGACAACCTATTTAAAAAACAGAATGTTAATGGGAAAATGAAACAACAGGTATTCTAAGAAGTGAAGAAATATTCCATCCTGCAGGAATGTTTCTTAGTTGAGGAACTAAACAACTCAGTATATTCAGGAAGTTCTTAAAACTGACTATATTCACAAGGCTTCTCACCTCCAGGCAAATAAGGATTGCTAAGAGACATGCTCGAATAAGCTGAGTTTCCTGGAGGAAGCAGAGATAGATGAGCTGTCTGCAATAGGTTCATTCTAAATGACCTATCTTCAAAGAAGACTCTTAATCCTGTCCATCTGTGAGCAGGTTGTGCGGTATACTTCATGTTTCCTGCTTCCATGAACTTTTGTCCAGTCTAGGGTGGAATTTGGTAGTACATTTATCTTTGCCTCATTGCTTCAGTATGTTGGACTTTGGTATATCTATACTTTGGTCTGTTGAAGTCTCCCTCTCTGGGGTGAGTGGACAAGCATTTTGCATTTCCCCAGGAAAAGTATGTTATACGAAACCCTTATCAATACTCAACCAAAGATGTTATAGTATTTATGATAAGACTGGAGAACACATACCAGAAAACAGCAGCATTAACACTTGCTAGAGATACATGCAATGGCCACTTACAAAATATGTAGCTACTCCCTACAGAAGCCAGTAAGACCCATAAAAAAGGCAAACCACTAACCCAGTTTAATGTAGGGAAAATAGAACTTTAATAAACCACTTTTTGCCTGGAGCTAGAAATCCAGGAATACTGATCATCTGATCATCATAAATTTTGCAGAACTGCAAAGTCAAAATTATTTGTTTCTATGTAGCATGAGTGCATGCAAAAATTAGGAGGTAAACTACAGATTGAAATGGGAATGGGGGAGGCACAACAAAATGTGCCTGACCTGCCAGTCACTTCTCAGATACTTTAAGACCCAACAGAATCAATTTCTTTCCCCATTTAGGATTTTCTATGCTTCAGCATCTTAGAATGAGGGACTAAGGAGAGCCCTGCAGCTGGCCATTAAGTGACAGAAGCTGGAAAAGCAATGCTGTAACAGTGTCCCCTCCTTCATAAGATATGTGGACTACTCTGTACTTCCGGCTTTGAAAAGATAGCCATCTACTACCTATAATTGTCTAATTACAAAGTGAAAGTGAGACCTTTAATTGCAGTGTCATGATATTTATCATTTGATTTACAAAGTTATAGCAATGTGAAGTAGACTAAAAATGTGGTGCATTTCTTAAATATTTCCCTGGCCTCGTTGAGTCAAGACTATGAATGAAAGCAGTAGTGGAAGTAGGACTGAGAAATAGAATGAGGTATGTAGGGGCTTATACTCATCATGAGGATACCGGCCCTTGCCACTTTTATACAGATAAATTTGAGGTAGGGCTGGAGTAGACATCTCAGTTACTAAAGTACTTGATATGAAAGTCTGAGAACTTGTGTTCAACCTCAAGGAACATTTAAAGAAGCCACATATGCTGGTAAGCACTTGTAATACTGCTATTTGGAAGGACATAGACAATTCCTTGGATTTGCTGGCCAGTTAAGCTAACCTAGTCAAGGGCAATGAGAGAGCCTAACTCACACACACACAAAATAATGTGGACTGCACCATCAGAACAACACTGGCTTCCACATACATGGGGGCATATGTGCATGCATAGAAACACACTCACACACATACACATAGGTATCATAGAGTTTAAAGGATAGTTCCATCATGCCATAACACTTTCCAACATTGTTTGCCTATTTCTGCTGTCTTGTGTTTCTCTTCCAAATTTACTGTGGGCTACACTACAGACAGTTGTACATAAAATGATTCTTCAAGAATGAGTGAAAGAGGCTCCTAGAGAGTCCTAAGACAGCATGTGAGACTATCAAGTACTGACACCAACCACCTTCTCTGCTTTAAGACTATATGGATAGGGGACACTTGCTTTTTTCATAGGGAGGAACCCTGCTGTCCTACTATGTCAGGGGTACCTGGAGAGGATGCCCACCTCAGTTCTACACTGTAGTCAGACCAATGAGCATAAACATCTAACCTGGCATGAGAAGCAGCTATATTGTAGGTGTTTTGATACATAGAGATAGATAATCAGAGGTTGTCACCATTCTTTTTAATTTCTTAAAAAGTTGTGGTAACATCCCCTATCAGTGGACTTGGGGAGTGGCATGCATGCAGAAAGGGGAGGGAGGGTGGGATCGGGAGGGGAGGAGGGAGGGGCTTATGGGGGGATACAAAATGAATAAGTGAAAAATAAATAAATAAATAAATAAATAAATAAATAAATAAATAAATAAATAAATAAAAGTTGTGGTAAGCTCAATCTTGCTGCCTGGCCTCTTGACCCCTCCGCACAACACCCCTCCACACACACACACACACAAAACCTCCTCCTCTCCATCCCTCCTTACCTACCCCTCTCTCTGATACAGAAAGTCAAACATGATCTTCACTAGGCAGGTGCTATACTAAGCCACACTCAGCCTTGTTTGCCCATCTATATCTACTTTATGGAGAAGGTTTTGACTTAGCATAAGGGGGTCATATATACATAATATGTATTTATCTATATACACATGTATATGTGTATATGTATGTGTGAAGTGTATATACTGTGAACCAGATTAATAAGATTAATAAGCATATTTATCCCCTATGATACTGTATCTGGAGATTAAAACAGTATCCAAAAATTAACTAGACTCTAAGCACTTCAGTGAGGATGATCTATAGGGACAGAATTGACAGAACGAATGTATATCATGAAAAAAACAAAATTTATTACTGTGGCTTTAAATGGCATAGTAACCCAGCAGTAGCCATCTGCTTGCTGGAGAGGCTTAGAGGTACTAAGATTACTACTCATGCTACAAGGCTGGATACCTCTACAATTACAATATTGACTGTCTGGAGGAATTCTAGAGCCCTTAGGCTTCAGTCTACTTTTGAAAGCCCAAGAATCTACCCTCAGTGTAGGAAAAGAAATCACAACAAAACCAACATCTCAGCAGCCAAAACTGAAGGAGGGATGACAGACTTCCCTTGGACCTCTTATAACTTGGTGACCACTAGACAGAGCCACCTAATTTTGGAGTGAATCTTCTCCCTTCAGCTTTTTTTTCTTTGTTGAAATGCTCTCTGAGGAACCCAGAGGTCATTCTCTTGGTTGACATTCAAGCTTAACCATCACTTTGAGGAAGACTGTTTTCAGGTTATGTGGGTAAGTTAGGGAAAAGACATTTGATATATGAGGACAAAGGTACGTACGTACGGGAAGAGCAAAACTGCATTAATTTTTCCTGCTTTTTCTAATATATGTGACTGTCCTACTTTTCCTAGAAATAGCCTCATGTGGTGGGGAATATACAGTGTACAATTTAGATTTGCACATGTCATCCTGACACTCTACAGGAGGCTGAATGTACTGGTTAGTTTTTATAAACTTGACACAAAATAGGTCACCTGGGATGAGGGTACCTTATTTGATGAATTGCCTCCTTTAGATTGGCCTCTGTACATGTCTTTGGAGCATTTTCTTGATTAATAATTGATGTGGAAGGATCCAGCCCATTGTTAGTGATTCCACTTCTGTGCAGGTAGCCATGGTGTATAAAGAAAGCAAGCTGAGTGAGACATTGGGATGAACAAGCCAGTCAGTAGCATTTTACGGTCTCTGTTTCAGCTCAAACCTTGTTTCTCCCAACAATGGACTGTCTTTTTTGTGTCAAGAAAGAAATTTGCCCTTAGTTTGTCCTTGGCCCATGTTTTATCACAGTAACCCAAAGCAACTATGACACTGAATGTCTTGGGAAGAATACTTAAATTTAGTTGTTGTTCTTTGGTTTTCTTTATTTTTAATTTAAATTCATTTATCTACTTATTTATTCACTTTACATCCCAATTGTACCTCCCTTCCTCCTTTCCTCTCAATCTCACCTTCCTTCCCTCCTCTCCTATCTGCCCTCCTATACACTTCAGAAAAGGGGAGGCCCTCCCACCTACCCATTGCAGCACCTCAAGTCACATCAGGACTTCCACTGTGGCCTGGCAAGGGAGCCCCACTGGGGGAAGAGTTGATTGAAAAGGATGCAATAGAGTCCTTATCATGGACAACCCCCCTGTTTTTCTTACTAGAGAATCTACATGAAGACCAAGCTGCTTCTTTGGTATATATGTGTAGGGGGCCTAGGTCCAGCCCACACATGGTCCTTGTTTGGTGCTTAAGACTCTGCAAGCTCCCCCAACCTCCCTGGGGCCCAGGTCAGTAGACTCAGTCTTCATGTGGAGCTCCTATCCCCTCTGGGTCATTCATTCTACCCCACTCACTCATCAGCAAGGTTCCCTGCGCCCCACCCAAAGTTTAGTTGTGAGTCTCTTTTTTTGTTTGTTTGTTTGTTTGTTTCTTATTAGTTACATTTTGTTAACTCTGTATCCCAGCTGTATCCCACTCCCTCATTCCCTCCCCAATCTTACCCTCCCTCCCTCATCTCCTCCTTGCCATTTTCCAAGTCCACTGATAGAGGAGGACCTCCTCCCCTTTCATATGACTCTGTTTTGTCAGGTATCTTCAGGACTGGCTGCAAAGCCCTCCTCTGTGGCCTAACAGTACTGCTCTTCCCTTGGGAGGTGGGAAGGTCAAAGAGCCTGTCCTTGAGATCCTGTCAGAAATAGTCCTTGTTCCCCTTACTATGGGAAACCAATTGGTTACTGAGCTATCACCAGCCTCAGCACCTGTTCCTATCCATTGCTGGGTGGAGCTTCTAAGATGACAGTTATGATAGGCTCCCATCTAAAAGCATAGCAAAATGTTATTAAGAGTGTCAGGGATTGGCTCTCTCCCAAGGAATGACCAGGCAATGATTGAGCATTCCCTCACTCTCTGCTCTGTCTTTATCCCTGCACATCTTGTAGTCAGTGTAAATTTAGGGTCAAAGGCTTTTTGATGCATTGGTGTTTCCCTCCCTCAACTAGTAGTCTTTTTTGGTTTGAGGATGCCCTCATCAATTTCCATGTCCTCTGTTACCAGGGGACTCAGCTAGAGTCACCTCAATATCCCAGGAGCTTACACTGTCACAGGTCTATAGCTTGTCTTAGAAATGCCTCCACCCATGGCTTATCTTCTCTCTGGAAGCCCTTTGTCCTCCCACTGCCTTCCCCATATTTGATCTCCACCATGATTTTCCTCAGCACTCCCTCTCCTATCCTGTTGCATCTCTTTAGACACTTCCTCTGTCTATTCTGTTTCCCCTTCTCAGTGAGAGTCAAGCAACCTCCTTGGGCCCACCTTATTGCTTAGCTTCTTTGGGTCTGTAAATTGTATTACAATTATGCTGTACTATATGGCTATTATCCGCTGATAAATGTGTAAATACCGTATGTGTCTTTCTGGGTCTGGATTGTCTCACTCGGGAAGATTTTTCCTAATTCCATTCATTTGCCTAAAAGTTTCATGATTTCCTTGTTTTCAATAAATGAGTAGTAGTTCATTGTGTAAATGTACCACATTTTTTTAATCCATTCTTTGGTTGAGACACATCTGGGTTGTTTCCAATTTCTGGCTATTAAGAATAAAGCTACTAAGAATATAATTGAGAAAATGTCCTTGTGGTAGGGGGAGCATCTTTTGGTATATGCCCAGGAGTGGGATATCAGGATCTCAATGTAAAGCAATTCCCAATTTTCTGAGAAAGCACAGATTGATTTACAAATTGATTGTACAAGTTTGCAGTTCTACCAGGAATGGAGGAATATTGCCCTTTCTCCACATCCTCGCCATTTTGTGCTATCACTTGAGTTTTTGATCTTAGCAAATGTGATGGGTATAACACGGAATCTTACAGTCATTTTGATTTGTCCCTGATGACAAAGGACATTGAACATTTCTTCAAGAGTTTCTCTGACATTCGATAGTCCTATGTTTAGAATTCTCAATTTAGCTCTATACCCCATGTTTTATTTGGATTATTTGGTTTGTTGGTGTTTTGTTCCTTGATAAATATATATATTGGATATTAACCTTTTGTCAGATGTAGGGATAGTGAAGATCTTTTTCCCAATCTGTAGGCTAACATTTTGTTCTGTTGATAGTGTCTGTTGCCTTACAGAAGCTTTTCAGTTTCATGAGGTCGCATTTATTAATTGCTGGTCTGAGAGCATGAGTTGTTGGTGTTCTGTTCAGGAAGTTGTCTCCTCTGCCAATGAGTTCAAGGCTGATTCCCATTTTATCTTCTAATAGTTTTAGTGTATCTGATTTTATGTTGAGGTTTTTGATCCATTTGAACTTGAATTTTTTGCAGGGTAATAAATATGAATCTATTTTCATTTTTCTGCATGTTGACATCCAGTTATACCAGCACCATTTGTTGAAGATGCTATCATTTTTCCATTGTATGGTTTTAAATTATTTATCAAATATAAACTGTTTGTAGGTATGTGACTTTATTTCTGGGTATTAAATTTTATTCCATTGATCCACCAGTCCGTTTCTTTGCCAATACCGTATAGTTTTTATTACTGTTGCTCTGTAGTAAAGCTTAAAATAAGGGGTGGGAATACCTCCAGAAGTTCTCTGATTGTACAGAATTGTTTTAGCTATTCTTGGTTTTTGTTATTTGTTGTTTTATTTTGCTTTTCCATGTAAAGTTGAGAATTGCTCTTTCCAGGTCTATAAAGAATCATGTTTGTATTTTAATGAGAATTGTATTGGATCTGCAGGTTGCGTTTGGTAAATTGTCCATTTGTACTATGACCATGGGAGATCTTTCCATCTTCTGATATCTTCTTCAATTTCTTCCTTTAGGGTTCTTGTCATACTGGTTTTCACTTGTTTGGTTAGTTACACCAAGATACTTTATATTATTTGTGACTATTGTGATGGGTGTTGTTTCCCTAATTTCTTTTTCAGCAGATTTGTTTCTTGTATAGAGGAGGGCTACTGATTTTTGTGAGTTAATTTTGTATCCAGCCACTTAGGTGAAGGTGTTTATAAGCTGTAGGGATTCCCTCGTAGAATTTTTGGAGTCAGTCATGAATAACATCATATCATCTTCAAATAGTGATACTTTGACTTATTTTCTGATTTGGAGCTGAGATTCTTTACCTTCTTTTATTTCCATTATTCATAGATTAGGTCTTTTCATAGTATCTAGATTTCTTGGATGTTTTCTTTCAGGGATTTTTTAGCTTTAATATTTTCTTTGACTGATGTATCAATTTCTTCTCTTGTATCTTCTGTGCCTGAGATTCTCTCCTCCATCTCTTGTATTCTGTTGGAGATGCTTTCATCTGTTATTCTGGTTCTCTTCGCTAGGTTTTCCATCTCCAGGATTCTTTCAGATTGAGCTTTTTTAATTGCCTCTACTTCTATTTTCAGGACTTGTACAGGTCTATTCATTTCCTTTACCTGTTTGTGTTTTCGTGTATTTCTTTTTTCTTATTTATTTATTTGTTTGTTTATTTATTACAATTTATTCACTTTGTATCCAGACTGTAGCCTCCTCCCTCATCTCTTCCCTTTCCCCCCTCCTTTGTCTTCCCCCCACCATGCTCCTTCCTTAGTTCACTGATAGGGAAAGACCTCCTCCCCTTCTGTCAGACTCTAGCCTACCAGGTCTCATCAGAACTACCTGCATCATCTTCCTCTGTGGCCTGGCAAGGCTGCACCCCATAGAATAAGCTGATCAAAGATCATCCTGAGTGAGGTAACCCAGAAGCAGAAAGATACATATGGTATACACTCACTTATAAGTGGGTATTAGCCATATAATATAGGATAAACATACAAAAAATTCTAAAGAAGCTAAACAACAAGGAGGACCCTAGGGAAGAAGCTGAAACCTCACTCAAAAGGGCAAACAAGATAGAGATTGGAAGTAGGAGAAGACCAGGAACAGAACAGGAACCTTTAGCAGGGAGCTTCTGAAAGACTATACCCATCATGGTATCAAAGGAGATACTGAGAATCATAATCAAACTTTGGGCAGAGTGCAGGGAATCTTATGGAAGGAGAGAGAGATAGAAAGACCTGAAGGTGACAGGAACTCCACAAGGAGACCAACAGAGATTAAAAAAAAAGAAAAAAGATCCCTGTGTTTCTGTAAGTGATTTATTTGTTTCCTCTTTAAAAGCCTCTACATGTTTCATTGTATTTTCCTCTATATCTTTAAGGGATTTATTCATTTCTTCTTTGAAGGCTTCTCCCATCTTCATGAGACCAGATTTAAGGCTGTTTTCTTGTTACTCAGTTGTGCTAGGATATCCTGGGCTTGCTGTAGTATTTGATACTTATGTTCTGGTGCTGCCATATTGACTGGCTCTTGTTATTTATGTTCTTGAGCTGCACTTTAGCCATTTGATTTTCTCTGGTATTGGCTGGTGGTCCACAGGAACTCTAGGTTTACAGGAATGCATGTAGGTGTCCAGTAGTTGGATGGGGTAAGGAGCCTAGTATAGCTCACTGCTTCTGTGTTTTCCCAGTGGTCTGGTGCAAACAGGGGGCTGGTGCATAGAGATCTCACTTGTCTTCCCCAGGTGGCCACCGAGGGCCTTCAGAGATCGAGGTTGGAGCAGGAATGGGGTACACAGGTGATGGAATTGGGCTTTCTGATGCTAAGTCTGTTGGGAGGAGAGTGGAGGCTGAGAATTGTGGTCTATGTGGTCTCATCTGGTGGTTTAAGTGACCTATGGACTGGGAATGCAGGTAGGGCTGAGGTCCAGTAGATGGAGGGTGCAGAGATCTGTGCATAGCTCACCCATGCTGTGTTTGCCCAGTGGCCTGGTGCAAGCAGGGAGCTGGTGTATAGAGATCTCCATATACAAATTTCTTAACTACAAGACTCTGAGTCTGGTACTGCTATTTGCCTAAGTGCAAAGGCTTTCTGGAAAGAGAGAGAGAGAGAACCACAAGAGTCAGCTGGGGACATATGACCTGACAGAAGATAAAGAGGAAGAATAAAGAGGCATAAATATAGAGATGCTTGAGATGTAGAGATAGAGAGGAAAAACAAAAATGAGAATAAGGAATATATTTGATAGGATTGAAATAGCACCCCAGTCAGTGATACATTGCTTTCCCTAAAACAGAAGCCGATAAATCCTTCTTCCATTTTATTACTCTGTGTTGATTAGTACTGATATTCTTAATGTAATCCTGGAACCTCAGAAGATAACAATGACCACATGTTGCCATTTCCACAAAACTGAACTACGGTTTTTCTCAAGAATCAGTGAGCTATGAAATGTAATTTCTTTATTAAATTTCTATTTTTTATATTAATTACAGTTTATTTACTTTGTATCCCAGCTGTAGCCTCCTCCCTTATTCCCTCCCAAGCCCACCCTCCCTCCTTCATCTCCTCCCTGCCCCTCTCTAAGTCCACTTATGTGTGAGGTCCTCCTCCTCTTCCATCTGACCCTAGCTTATCAGGTCTCACCAGGACTGGCTGCAATGTCCGCATTGTGGCCTAACTAGGCTGCTCCTCTCACGGGGATTGGGAAGGGCAAAGAGCTAGCCATTGAGTTCACATCAGAAACAGTCCCTGTTCCCCTTACTAGGATACATACACACTTGGATACTGAGCTGCCATGGGCTACATCCAAGCAGGGGTTCTAGGTTAAATCCATGCATGGTCTTTGGTTGGAGAATCAGTCTCAGACAAGCCCCTGTGCTCAGATATATTTGGTCTTTGTGGCGCTCCTGTCATCTCCAGGTCTTACTAACTCCCCCTTTTTTTATATGATTCCCTGCACTCTGCCCAAGGTTTGGTTATGAGTCTCAGCATCTGCTTTGATACACTGCTAGATAGAGTCTTTCAGAGGCCCTCTATGGTAGGCTCCTGTCCTCTTACTTGTTTTCTCCTGCTTCCAATGTCCATCCCATTTGTCTTTCAGAGTGAAGATTGATCATCTTTCCCCGGTCCTCTTTCTTGTTTATCTTCTTTAGGTATACATATTTTAGTATGTTTATCCTATCCTATAGGTCTAGTACCCACTTATAAGTTACTATATACAGTGGGTATCTTTCTGCTTCTGGGATACCTCACTCAGGATAATCTTTTCTAGGTCCTACCATTTGCCTGCAAATTTCATGATTTCCTTGCTTTTAATTGCTGAGTAGTATTCCATTGTGTAAATTTACCACAATCTCTGTATCCTGGATCTTCTTCTCAGAGTCGTATCCTTTGACTCAGCCTAACTTTGCAATGACCCCTATGAATATTCTGTAACAGAATTTTGAAGAATGTGATATTCTCTTACTGTTTCATCATGTCCCTATCAACAAGTAGCACCCTAGCAACTATCATACTTGGCCTCATAGCCTAGACAAAGGGTCATGTGAAGTTTCGAAATTCAGTAATTCATGAAGAAGTAAGATGGACACACACACACATACACACCAGCATTTTGCAATGCCTAATGAATTGTGGTTCAATCAGAAACTTTTGGCTTGAGGTTGTAATTGGAAGAATACTCGTACAAACAATATAACAAGGCCTCTTTGTAAAATAAAATGGGGCTACATTAGTTGCTTTCATCTTAATTGTGACAAAATCCTGACGAGAAGCAAGGTGAAGAAAAGAGAATTTGTTTTGGTCATGGTTTAAGAGAAGGTGTGAAGGAGTATGTGAGGGTTGGTCACATTGCATCCAATCAGGCATTAGAAAGAGATGGACTCTGGGTAAGCTGGATTTCTTCCTTTTCTCTTTTTATGCAGTCAGGAACTTCAGGCCATGTGCTATCCACATTCTGGCCTGTCCTTCTTCTTCAGTTTAACTTTTCTGAAAACTCACAGGCCTGGGAGTGGGTTTCTCAAATGATTACAAATCCAATCTAGTCAGCAATGAAGATGAGTTGCCCTGAGGCATATTAGGAAGAAGAATTCATTTCCAAAAGATGCTTGCTAGAGAGCTGTCAATCAAGAGAGATATGTGTGTGTGAGAGAATGGGGGGAGGTCTGGGTGTATCTCTCTGTGTATTTCTCTCTCTCTCTCTCTCTCTCTCTGTGTGTGTGTGTGTGTGCAGACTGAAAAAGACATTGTTTAACCTATCAGGAGAAAAAGTAAAATCACAAGTGTCTTTTTAAAAGGGAAAGACTGTGACTTCACCAACAAGGTAAGAGGTGTCCAAACTATGCTCTGCAGAATTCTGTTCTCACACTGTTCTTCACAGAGAATAAGATTAAAGAACAGTGTCAGACTGATTTCCAAAGTTGTGGAACAAGTTTACGTTCTCACCAGCAATGGAGGAGGGTTCCCCTTTCTCCACATCCTCTTCAACATGTATTGTCACTTGAATTTTTTATCTTAGCCATTCTGATAGGTGTAAGGTCAAATTTCAGGGTAGTTTTGATTTGCATTTCCCTGATGACTAAGGACATTGCACACTTCTTTAACTGTTTTTCTGCCATTCGATGTTCCTCTATTGAGAAATCTCTGTTAGCACTGTACCCAATTTTTTTTTAATTGGATTACTTGATTTGTTGCCTTTTGACTTCCTGGGTTCTTTATATATTCTGTATATTAGTCCTCTGTCAGATACAGGGTTGGTGAAGAGCCTTTCCCAATTTGTAAGCTGTCGTTTTGTTCTGATGACAGTGTTTTTTGCTTTACAGAATCTTTTCAGTTTCATGAGATCCCCTTTATTGATTGTTGCTCTTAGAGCCTGTGCTGTTGGTGTCCTGTTCTGTATACCCATCAGAATGGCTGAGATCAAAACCTCAAGTAATAACATATGCTGGAGAGGATGTAGAGAAAGGGGAACCCTGCCCCATTGCTGGTGAGAGTGCAAACATGTACAACCACTTTGGAAATCAATCTGGTGCTTTCTCAATTAGGAATAGCACTTCTTGTGATCCAGCTATACCACTCCTAGGTACATATCCAAAATATGCTCAAGTATGCAAGAAGGACATTTGCTCAACCATGTTTGTAGCAGCTTTATTTGTAATAGGCAGAAGTTGGAAACAACCCAGATGCCCCTCAACTGAAGAATGGATACAGAAATTGTGGTACATTTACACAATGGAATACTACTAATCAATTAAAAACAGGGAAATCATGACATTTGCAAGCAAATAGCGGGAACTAGAAAAGATTACCCTGAGTGAAGTATCCCAGAAGCAGAAAGACACACATGATATATATTCACTTATAAGTGGATATTAGACATATAAGATAGGATAAACATACTAAAATCTGTACACCTAAAGAGACTTAGCAATAAGAAGGACCCTGCATACAATGCTCAATCTTCATCAAGAAAGGCAAATGGGACAGACACTGGAAGAGGGAGAAAACAGGGAAAAGGACAGGGACCTACAGCAGAGGGCCTCTCAAAGACTCTACCCAGCAGTGTATCAAAGCAGATACTGAGGCTCAGCCAAATTTTGGGCAGAGTGCAGAGAATCTTATGAAAAAAGGGGTAGATAGAAAGACCTAGAGGGGACAGGAGCTCCACAAAGAGACCAACAGAACCAAAGATTTCGGGCACAGGGGTCTTTTCTGACATTGATACTCCAACCAAAGATCATGCATGGAGATAACCTAGAACCCCTGCACAGATGTAGCCCATGGTAGCTCAGTATCTAAGTGTGTTCCTTAATAATGAAACACGGACTGTCTGTGAAATGAACTCAGTGGCTGGCTCTTTGATCACCTCCCCCTCAAAGGAGTGCAGCCTTTCCAGGTCACAGAGGAAGACAATGCAGCTAATCCTGATGAGACCTGACATGCTAGGGTCAGAAGGAATGGAAGGAGGACCTCCTCTATCAGTAGTCTTGGGGAGGCACCTGGGAGGAGATGAGAGAACAAGGGTGGGATTGGGAGGGGATGAGGGAGAGGACTACAGCTGGGATACAAAGTAAATAAACTGTAATTAATAAAAAAACAAATAAATTAAAAAATATTGAAGAACAGCATAACAAGATTGAAATTATAACACAGATCTCATTTCTTTTAGAGATCCCCCAATAGTTACAGCAACATTTCAAACCACAAGGCATTCTAGAGAAGAGACTATTCACCGTTTATTATAATGAATCTACTGAAGTCTCACTGCAGTCAGTCATTAATAATCATGTAAAAAATAGGCCTGGAACATATTATCTTTTTTTAATATATCTCATGAAATTTGTTGACTCATTAGAGTAGCATCTAGGGTGTTTACATTTTTCACCTATTCCTTCCCTGCAGAAAAACATTGTCCCACTAATAATATCACTTCTCCAAGACCTAACTGGGATAGTTATTTTATGCTGTCCATCCTGTATAAGGTCCAATGAAAACTTGTATTTATTTTTCAACTTTCTCTTTGCCCACTCAGAATGTGATGTCCTTTCCTCTAAACTCGTTCAACAATTGTGTATGTCAATTTTAAGTTCTGGCTGCTATTCAGTGTTAGAAATTCTTTGCAGGCAATATGGAAATTTACCCCTTTATGTCCCAAATGCTTAGGAGTGACTTGATTATGTGAGGAAAAAAACAAACAAACAAAAAACAAATTGAATTACACCAAATTTTACTGAGAAATATGCTAAATGTGAGCATTTTGGAACTATGAGGTAGAAAAGAAATCATACATGGTGAACTTAACATATGTGGCTATATTCAGACATAAAAACTTTTTCACTATTTCCCATCAAATAAAAAATGCAATGAATGCCAGTGTCTGCTCAAGGTTAATCAGGTTGGCTCACTGCTCTACCCTGGAGACAATCTGGCATCTTCTCTTCATATTGCACTTTAAAACCAGAAAAGCTGGAAATGACATTTTCTGTGTGTTTAAACATCAGCAATCCTCCAGTGCCAATTCTAGCTCTCATATTCTTTATTCCAATGGTTCTTCTTGCAATAATGAGACACCAGGGCTTCCAAGGTAATTCACTCCTTCCCAAAAATATAGTGAACAGTATCCAATTTCAAAATTAACAAGGAAGTTCATATTTATTTATATGTAAATATCCAATGTTTTTTTTTTTTCCCTGCTAGTACCAGAGGGAAGACATTGCTGAAGCATGGTAACAAATGGGGAAAATCACCTAGATTTGGAGGCTACAGCCCTCGACCAATATCACCTACCACTTATGATCTGTACACGTCTAACAAAGGCTTGTTTTTCTGGACCAATCTTCTATTTAGCAAACGAGAACAGCAACACCTACCCTGCATATAATATTTTGATTTAAATTATGGATGTTATTTAAAGGAATTAATATAGAGTCTGTTCTATATTACATAATTTTACATTAATTAAAACTTATTCTTGATCCTTTAGGACATAAACAATAATCATAACTTGAATTTATTTGAAATAATCAGATATTTGACTCTGTTTTAGAGTTCTCTTGGCAGCCTGTCTATAATGTGCTACACTATGCTATGAAAGGGAAATAAATATATGAGCTTGTCAGTCCTGAATCAGGAGACCAAAGCATAAACAGATAATTACCAGATGATCAAAAAGAATCAAATAGATATCACAACACAGTTATTAATTTTAGCAAGAAAGAAAACAGTCCTAGAGCTTCTTTTGCTAGATTTATCTATATCATCATGCCTTTACTGCACTGTGGTTCTTGACTTACCTCTTGAATGTAAAAAAATAAGAAATTAAATAAAAAAATGGACAATATATTTTAGGTACTAATACTATAGTGTGTTTCGTTTCCTTCAGTGCCATGACAAGTTGAGCATCTTTAGTCCTACATTTGGCCCAGCTGTCAGACCTGTAAGCCTTCTGAAGACTCTCCTGATGCAATATGATCGCAGTGTCCCAGAACAGCGGTGATTTTCTGACCCCAGCTAGCTGGATTCTAGTTAAGGAAAGAAGAGAACTCATGAACCAAGCTCATTTGTAGTTTACTAAACATGAAAACCCCTCATTTTTAGAATAAAATGAGCAAAGGAATTAACAAAGCAAGAACAACTCACTACGGTTTTGTTTTCTAAGGTTGGGGAGGAATTTTCTTTCAGAAAGCGTTTGAGATAATGAGAGTGGTAAAGAAATATGGGGCATAGGGACACAGAATATCATGCACAGCGAGGGAGGAAAAGACCTTAAAAAAGGTAAAATAATGAGGTCAAGAAGTAGTGTAGTTTGTATAGAAAATTAGAACATATATGCAACTGGAAAGTCAAACCTAATGCGGAAATATTTGAAGAGTAAATTTGTGATCCTATGAGCAAGAATGGATCATTTGTTATTTTGGTTTTGGTCCTTAATAACAGAGCTTAAAGTATCATTTATTTTCATAGTCAGCAGAGCTTCAATAACTGGCTTCTAAAAACCTTCACAAAATAAGTTAAAAGTGACTATATAACTTAAACTCTCTGGTTTTATATGTTACTATGGACATGCGTAGTGTGTTTCTCAGGAAGAGTGAAGGAACATTTTAAGGTTTAAAACCATATCCTCAGAGACAAGAGACACATACCCTCTGCCTGCGATCATGTAGCGAGCCCAAGACAAGACACACCCCACCCAGGAATGGATGGTCCAGGCTGAGAATGATCCCAGGACAACCACCAGTCTGATGCCACTGGGACTGAGTGAGAAGCAAGCCCAAGACAACCACCAGTCTGGCACCATGGAAACCTACAGGAAGCCAGCTTGAGCTGACCACCAGCCCAGCACTGCACATGTAGATAGACCATACTTCAGATAACACCTGTCCAGTGCCACACTGCACTGCTGGGACTTAGCACTCGTCAGACCACTTCTGAGATGAACCCAAATGCCCAGAGATCCCAGACACCACTAAGAGGAGCAAGTAAGTGGTAGAGAAATGGAAGAGAAGGAGAAGCAGAAGGTGTGGGCACAGTGAAGAGAGACAGAACTGGAGATTCGGCGAGAGTAGTGAGGAACAGCTTAATGTGAGTAGCTGGTGATGCCACCTAAGACATGGCTTGTGCTGCCATCAAGAACCATGTCTGGGTCCATGGCCCTGCAGCAGCAGGGTCTGTTACCATCAAAGGCCAAGAGACATCTCTAGTCTGGCCCGCTACATGAGGTCATGTTGCTGTTTGAAGTCTGTGCAGAAACGGTCCCACTACGTGCCTCTGTATCATGGCAGACCTGACCATAATGGTGTGAGAGCAGTGGAGCTGACCCTACCCCTTGTCAGTTGCAGCAGGTGGAAGATCAGTCCCTGCACCTCACCTGGGCAGCACAGTTAGCATGACCCTGGTGATAGGGGTGCAGGTGAGTCCTGGGAGCAAGAGAGAGCATGGAAAAGCTGGCCACAGCAACTGTCTGCCATGTGGTGACGTGGGTGAAGGAGAGATGTTTCCTGCACCATCGCTTGCAGGCAGGAGAACTAGCCCCACATCATCAGAGCAAGAAAGCTGGCCCTGTACCTCATCTGGGCAGCACAGCAGAACTGACTCTGGTAATGGATGATGTGGGTAAGCCAGCCCCATCAAGCACAGGAGAGCCAGCCCTGCCTCTTGTCTGCTGTGCAGTGCTGTGGGTGAGAGAGAAACGCCACCTGCCCTGTTTCCCTGGCCACCTGCAGCAGGTGAGAAAGCTGGGTCACGAGAGCAGAAAAATTTCCCTGCCACTCACCTGCTACATTACGCAGGAGAGTAGAGGGTGAGCTTGCCCCAAGTGTGTGAGCTTGGGAGATCTGGCCCTGTAACTTGTCTGCGGTGTGACAACATAAGAAGGGAGAGATGCCCTCTCCCAACCTTGCTCCTTGCCACTGTGGTGTTTGAAAGAGCTGGCCCAGGGTCATAAGGTTGGGAGTGCTGGTCATGCCCTTCACCGCCTGCAGGGTGGGAGTACGGGAGAACTGGGCCTGCAAGTTGTCTGCATGCAGTGCGTGAGGTATGGATGACAAAGCCATACCATCTCCCGCCCCTACCCCAGTCCCTCACCACCTGTGGCAGGCAGTAGCACTCAGGAAAGTGGGTCCTATTCCTCACCTGGGGAGCAAAGTAGAGCTGGATCTAGTTGTAAGGGTTATGGGGGAGCCAGCCGCAGTGGCGTGAGACAGGGAGACCTGGTCCTGCACCTCACCGGGGCAGCGCAGTAGAGCTGGCCCGGACTGCATGAAGCATATGAGCATGCATGAACAGGCCAGAGGTCATGAGAGCGGGAGAGCTGGCTCTGCCCTTTGCTGGCCGCAGCACTGGATGGGCCAGCCAGGGCAGGGCTGGAGTGCTCACTCCCGGGGTAAGGGAGAGCTGGTGGGTTGACCAGTTTAGATACCTCTCAGGCCCAGATTCAGGATTTGAGTTGGCCCAGCTCAACATCTACCCCAGCAATGAACTGCTGGGGTGGTGAAAGGGCTGGTTGGTCTTATAGAACCAAAACTACAACATCTCCATGACACAGGGCAACACCAGAATATCTAAGAGGTTATTCTAGTGAGGTTCCGGTATTGATAGCGTAGCAGAAGGCAGAGGCCTTGAATCAGACTAATGACTCATTGCAATGAACATTTGCAAGCTAAGAAGTGTGGACGAAGGCATACTGTGGAATACACTGGGACACACTACAGCTTCTACGCGGAGATTTATTTTTTCTTTTGGGGTGCAGGTGGCAAAGGTGAAGAAAGTGTACACGGGAATAGGGAGATGAGTGGGACTGGGGTGCATAATGTGAAATTTACAAAGAATCAATAAAAACTTAAAAAAATATCCCCCAATATATCTTTGCTAGAATATTTTTTCTAAAATTTAAAAACAAATAATTTATATTCTAAAATTTTAAAACAGATAAAATGCTACATTTTATTGAAACATTTATTAAATATTATGTAAAACCACCTTTTTACATGGAAAAGGATGCTAAGGTATGTTAGTTTACATTTTGAACATTTTGACCTATTTTGGAATTATGTCATAAATTTAGTGTTCTTTCCTCCTAGTTTTCACTGTGAATGTATTTTTAATAAAGTTAAAAGAACATCAAAAATATCATCTGTATCTCCACAAATAACTAAATACTTCAAACAAAATTTGTTTTTACATTTACCAAATCAGACTAACTTCTAATAAGAGGATACTTAATAAGTTAAGATAATCCAAAGGCCACTAAATATTTTCACACCATTCTTAAGAACATTTTTAAACCCTACTAATAGCCTGTATATTATGTTACCATTCTATTGTCTATAATACACAATGAGATACAAGTTCAAATTTTATATAAGACATTTACTACTAAAAATGCCTGTCACCAAAAATAAATATGTAACATGGTTTATTTTTGTCGGTCTTTGCATTGTGTGAAAAGATCAGGGGTTTGAGTAGTTTCTGGACCATTTCATGAAGCTCAGGCTAACCCTCATCACCTTCTGCAGCCAAGGATATCCTTGAATTTCTGAAACTTTGGTCTCTGTATCTAGAACATTGAGATTACAGATGTGTGCCTCCCCAACCTTTAATTTTAATTCCAAATCTGTTTGACGTGAAATCAAGTAGACTTGACTATATCACCTGGCCCCTTTTCATTATCTTCAATTTTATAAGATTCATAAAGGGAGAATTATAAAGTTTATTATCTAACTTTTAGCTCTTGAAATTATTCATACATGGTAGTCTGAGCCATCACAAGGCATCAGAAGAGAGATTCATGACCTGTGGATCATGTAAAATTACCCTAGCACAACTCAGTCTTTCCCATTCCCACCTCTTTTCAGTCAACTAATCTTTAGATTTAAAGCAATGAAAGCATTTCAGAGTTGAGCTGTCACTTTTCATTTCTAGGCCAAATTTGAGTTTAACACATTTGTATTTGCTCGAACTTGGCATTCTTTGAAAGAACTGTCAAACATCTTAGGAAATGGTTTCATTCAACTTTATGCAAAGTTCTTGTGAGCCAAATGAAAAACATTTCTATATGTTTGACACAGTTTTCTGTGTGAGTCCAATGCAGCAAAAATTTAAATAATATGCACTTATCCCAAGATATTCTTATATTCTTAGAGAATAAATAAAAAAGGCTTTAAGCCTTGAAGTACAAGGAAAAAAGCCTACATTTGTGTGCATTTATGATCTGTGACGTTGTAGCTGAGTAGGCCATGAGATAAGGTTAGAAGAAAAAGGGAAAATGCACAACTAACAGCAATTGACTGATGTTATTTTACTCAGTTCATTTGTTCTTGAATAGAGTCCCCGGAAATCCTGAAAAGTAACCTGTTACATGAGATTTTTCAATATGCTACCCTACATATGTGTTTACAGTATTTTTAAAAAATAAACAGTAGTTCATTCTTCCATCACCTTTTCCTTTGTCTTTTAAAAGTCAAACATTTAAGTTTATAAAGCTCATAGAGGACCCATTTCACAAACTTGAAATTTCACTATGTGCTACCTCTAATTAGCTCAAATGCTATTAAAAATTATAATAAGGCCCACGCTGTGGCTATGTGAAGCCATATACATAACACAGGCAATATCTAACATCATTTGACTCAGACTGTATGCATCAAAAAAAAAAAAAAACCCTGTCAGTTACCATACCCTTACAAATCTTATTTTCTATTATTTATGCCTCAGTTTAGCTACTTGTAAGTCTTGTGTTTTGATTAGCCGTGAAATTAAATATCTGCTGAAGCAAGGAAACAGAACAAAATTACAGAAAGAACAAAAGAGACAATTTCTGGCTTTGTCTAAAAGTGTACTGGAAGTGGATGGAAAAATAACAAGGACCAACACCAAACAGAATAAAATGTCTGCCTGTTGGTGCTGTGGGACAGCTTGAAAGACGTGAAGAGGTCACAGAAATTACTATGGCTTTGACGGCACCCTTCTTTCCTGGTCCTAACAGGGCCTTGGGCATAGGGTTTCTATTTTATAGAACATAGAATTTGTGTAAATTTTTACGAAATATCTAGTTTGGGGTCAGAAATAAAAAAAATAGAGTAAGAATGTCTGGCGCTCAAGCATGTTATAAGGAAGACTGTGGAAAACACAGGGCGCACACACCAATAAACACACCCGCCACTTATTGCATACGGAGAATTTATTGAAGTTGAAAACATTAGTAATAACTCATGTAATGATAAAATGAAAAGCAAACATTATGCAACAAACCAGAATATTGACAGAGGCAGACAGATGTTCTGACCTCTTGAAATGCATGCTGAACCAGACCTATGACACAGCCTTCTACAGAGGCAAAGCCATTTAGGTTTTGTTGTGTTTTAAGGAGCACGTGAGCTGCCATGCCCATTCTCTTCCACGTGGCAACTAAAGATTAAGTCATAGGAAGAGCTGGTACACTGACAGATGAAACGTTTCCTTTCTACCTCTCAAATTATTACATGGATGATTTTTACTTTTACTTCTCTGAATATTTTAACATTTCGAACTTTGAGTGAAATGTCGTTTGTTATACCACCATACTTGACAACCGCTACCAACTGAGATTATTCCATCGTTATACTTTAAGGTTTCTGTCTCTAGTGAAGTGGTGCACTCTGCCTTCACCATGGATTAACAAAGGCGCTATTAACAGCATGCTCAATTAATACTTAAAATTTCAATTTGCCTCATATTTGAAATCTGAGTGGCTCCTTCTTAAATATTAATAACATTAGGTACATTGTAATAGCTGCTATGGAAACCCAAGCTATCATTAGCTTAAATTATAATACTAAAGATATTCGAGAACTCAAAGAAAACCCTCCATTATGCATTTATAAGAAAAATCTAAAACTCTAAAAGCAGAGCTTTGATAAATGGAGTTGTAGTAGGAAATAAGGTTTTTCTAAAATTTTTCACATCTCCATTTTAAAAGACAGACAAGAATCTTACTCATAAACCTCACAGAGATTAATTTTTTATATTTACTGAAGGAATATAACCGTAGGTTTAGCTAGACACATGGTCAGTTGACCCATCGAAGTGGCATGAAGCATATGGAATGTTTTCTAGTTCATATCCTTATAAAACTTCCATTAAAAAAAATGCAGTCATGTCTTCACTGTGAACTGGGAAGAGCTACACTACAGATACAGTCATAGAAGCTTTTCTCTTTTTTCTTTTTATTTATCTTTATCTCTTGTGTATGTATCTGTGTGTGTATGTGTGAGTATCGGTGTGTGTGCGTTTGTGTGCACACACACACACACACACACTTGTACGCCATGGCTATTCCATGCCTGTGGAGTTCAGAAGAGAGCAGTGAGTTTCCTGGAGCTTGAGTTTCAAGTGGTTATCAGCTGCCCAAAGTAGGGGGTGGAAACCAAACTCTACACCTCTGGAAGAGGTACAACGGCTCTTAATAACCAGGCCATCTCTCCAGCCCACGACTGGACTTCTTGATAAGCATTATCATTATCATGATTTTTTTGTCTTTATTCTTTTAAGCACACCATCTTTGCAAACTGATTACTCAACTTTCTCCAGTCAAGACAGAGAGAGTCTAATTGAATATTTTTGATGGCGTAGCTACTGATCTCCACATGCCACAGTGTCATCCAAAAGCAAATATGGCAGCTCTCCTTGGAATGCACAGACGTGAAGTGATGTGACCTTCAGCAGGGCTGCTTTCTTTTTTGTGCACTGCCCACTTCGGAAAAACTTTGTTTTATTCTACAGTTGTTTTTACTATGTCTCAGCTAAAACACAGATCTCCCCAAGCCAATTAATACACAAAAACAATGCATAGCGTCATAATCATCATTAGCCTCACATCATTGAGTGTCACCTTAGAGGCATATGTAGATTCCAAAACCTGCTATGGTCTAAGCTCTGAATCCTTGCATATCAATTTGTCTACTACTCAGCCACCAGGGAGCCCTGAAGAGTGGGTGCTCCAGAGTTTCAGTTTCAAAAGCAGCAGATGTTGCCTGTGAAGTTCTTAGTACATGCTTAGCACACAATACAGGCCTCATGATTTTCAGAGGACACGTGATTGATTTGATCATGAAGTATAGATGTACCAATTTTCACAGTGTCGGGAGGTATGATTTATAATCCAATATGTGTAAATAGCACCATAGAATTATCTCTGCCTCCACTCTAAAAATGGTAAAGCTTTATCATGATCACTGTTCTATTGTTGTTGTTTCTTTTAGTGATCAACAGCTAAGAGTATTTGCTGTTCTCTCAGAGACCCAGGATTTGGTTTCCGTCACCAACGTATAATGGATTTTAGCATCCTGTAACTCCAGCCCCAAGAATCTAACATCTGTCTTCAGTAAGCACCAACGTATGCATGTACACATTCACACAGACACATAAACAAAATTAAAATAGGTATTTAAAAAAGAATTTAATAATTAAAAAGATATCCTTTTTCTGCTTTCCTGTAAAAGATTTTCTTTCCAAAGGCAGTCATTTTAAGACTGTGAACGCGGCAGTCATTAGGCTCGGAGAGTAGAGTTCTTTATCCTGCTGATTCTTTGTGACATGACTTTGTTACCAAGCACCAAGTTTCAAGGTTTGATAGAACGTGTCAGAGAGACATGATCTGTCAGCACACCACCTTCCTCCCCACTGATTACTGTCAAAGATAAAATGAATGTTTAAAGCCACGGGATGCTGAAAGTCCAAAAGTGAACAAGGCTGCAAAAGGGTAAAGCGGCCTTCAGCTGTGTTTGAAAATCCTCTCCCTCAGCTTGCCTTCCAAGGTCTGAGATGTGCCTCTTTTTGACTAAATTTTCCCAATTCACCTCTACTTCAATAGCTAGTTTTTCTTTCTGTTTTCAGGGTTTATTTTCTCTCCATCTCTCTCTCCAACATATGCTTTTTCCTTGTTCTTTGTCCGCAAATAATAGATTTTTCTCAAACTGCCATGAGCACAGTATGTATGGTAGCCAGCAGCAGATTCTTGGTACAGAAGCCTCATGTGTAATAAATGGCTATAAATAACACAAAATGTGCCTGCACACACCTATGAGCTAACTATTAAGTGTAAGCCCAGCCCTTTGAAACTGCCCATAAGTTTCCAACACATTTCAACATCATTTTTCATTGAGTAATTTAGTAGAGATGTCGCCTACCTTGTATATTTAATTTTAGAATCATAGAAGGTTAACATGGAGGTGGACAACGTCAAAGAGCACCTGCTTTGTGGGGGTCCCTGACCATCTGAGAGAGGCAAGAGGAAATCTAGTTCAACACAACGTAGTTACCTTGGCTGGTTCACACTTCTAGAATCGGGTACTAAGCTGTATATTTTTGACATATTTAATCACAGTATAACTTTGAGGAAAGGTTTCCTGTGATAATTATTACAATGTTTTAGGCATTAAAGCTCCTTTACAAAGTTAATGTATTTTGTAAAGTACTTGTGAACTCTTGCATAAGAATTATTTCTATTGACTAAGAAAAAAAATGCTAAGGATAAAGGTCTAGAGAGGAAGGAACTGGAATAACTATAATAGTAGATTGCGCTGCAAAAGACCTGGACCTCTTCTGTAAGAACGGGTTCTATTGACTGAGAAACAATGCTTATGAGTTTGGAATCTTTAGGTGAAACCTGGATTTACATATGTCATAAGATCACCAGGTTATTAATAACATCCACTCCTAGTCTTCTGGGTGGAAAACAGGCATACACATCTCTTCTTTTGAAAAAAAAAAACAAGGATGTGTGCTTAACATTCCTGGTTTCTCTAGCACTTGACTATGAACACAAGGCCTTCATTCTCTATACTGCTTGAATACCACCACCATTCCCAATTTTAAACACTCTGGGAGTCTACTGGAGCACTGTTCAAACAAAACAAAACAAAACAAAACAAAACAAAACAAAACAAAGACAGTCAGGCATGCCCCCCACCCTCTACCATTGCCTTCTTGCAGGTTAGCTATGTGATGCCATCCAAAAGTGAGTCTCATTATCACTCTTTTCTATATAACAGACTACCTACCACTCCATACCTTGAGATTTTGTTTCTATTAATAATCTTTATTAAGTCACAATTAAAAATTAGACACAATAGAAAAGTGTGTGTGTGTATGTGGAGAGAGAGAGAGGCCACAGGTCACAGATTTGAAGGGTGAGTTCACTTGATGCCATCATGAGTCTCAGACATTAAACATGAAACTGCAGAGGTTTTGAACTGTGGATAGAATGACTAAGAAGACTTTTGAAGAAAGAGTAACTATATTTTGCTTTGTCAAATGAGCCTATGGGGGAGAAGTTTGGAATACTGTGACTTGAATATGAAATGTTCCTTACAGGCTTTTGAGTTATATTTGGTCCACCTCATCTTAGGAGGTTTGGAATCCTTAGAGAGTAAGGAATAATGAAAGGAAGTGGGTCACTATGAAAAGGACCTTTAGCTTGATAGTCCAGTCCTACTTCTGACTCAGTTGTTCTCTTTACCAGTTCAGTGCAAGAAGATGTAAAATGTCATATTCAGACTTCTCTCGCTATGCCTCTCCTCCAGAATGGACTGTATCACCTTAAACGGTAATCCAAGATGAACCGTTGCTAGATTGAGTTGTTCCTTGCTGGGTATTTGTTCATAGCTATGAAAATTGTAACTAATATATTGGGCTTTGGTTCTATTTTGGCTTAGTAAAGCAAACAGATCAGAAGATAATTGTCACTGACATAGCATATTACTTTCACTTCCAAAAGAAATGAGCACACTACTATGTAGAAAACCACATGGAAATGTGCTGGGGTCAGTCAGATTTCAGAAGAGAGCCATAGGAAAGCATAACCTGAGAAGAAGATTTTCATGGGCAAATTATAGGTCAGATTAGCTGGTAGGCCCCGTAAACTACGGAGTAGACAGTGTGAATAATTTAATTTCAGCAAATGATTTACCTCCGGACTTTATAAACACTGTCACAGCCACGAGGTGTCCAGTTCTTCATCAATGCTTGATTTATGATGAAGAACTTACTGGCCTGCAGTGTGAAAACTTGCTAGGAGATGTGACCAGGGCTGTGATCTCTCTGCATGCCATACGAAAGCTGTCTTCTTTACATGCATCACTTGTTTTATCTAGGCATTAACTACCCTTGTAAGGCTAGAGTGTCTCTAAGCATGTCTGGTTCCCAGAATCACCAAGCATCATAAAATATAGAACACAAAAGGAACTCATGATCACTGCAGAGGATCATTCCAGTGCCCTAGCCTGCTGGATAATTTCAGTAAAGAAGAATGTTTCACTGATCTCTAAGCCAGTCTATAAAAGTTGTTGGGAAAAGAATTCCCCTTTTCAGAGGACTAGGGGAAGAGGGAAGGAGGGTGGGACTGGGAGAAGTTGAGAGAGGGGGCTTCAATTGGAATATATAATGAATAAATTATAAAAATTAAAATTAAAAAGCTGTTCCCTGCTTTTTATAATGAGAGGGGCCAATATGATTAAGTCCTGCTGAATGGACCTAAAGTCTAAAATTTCTCAAACTAGAACCCATTGTCTCCTTCTTGGACTTCATTAATATCTGAAGTTCTTTGGAAGATTCATCCAATAACTGAATGGAACACAGGGAACTGAGCTACATTCCTTTTATACATTGTTGCTGCAATCTTAGCTTTGATATATTTTTATACAAATTTTAGATAATATTGGATCTTTTCTAATCCAGTTTATTTCCAGCTTAGACCCTCACAGCCATGGCTATATGCCAAGCCAAGAATTCTGTACACAGTGCTCACAGCTTCTCTAAAATCTCAATTCTCTCATTGCCATCCTCTATATTTTCAGTCGTCCCTTCTAAAACCCCAGCCCTCTAAACACAAATAACCATAGATTTTGATGTCTTATCACTGTTTGTTGGTAAAAACATATTCTATATGCAATTTCTTCCTGAACTAGCTTCATTCCACTATGCATTATTGAAATGTCTTCCTTGCTTGAGTTCTTTGAATCTTTTTTAGTTGCTTAACAAAATCTCAACCTCTAATTGGTCTATTCATCCACAGACACCAATGGTGTTCCTCATTTGAATGTGGTGGGAAAATGTGCATGTGCTAATATCACTTAAAATTATCAGTCTTGCCCTGCAAACCATCACTCTAGGGACATTCGACAATTTGGCTGCACAACGTTCACTGCTATTCCACTGCCGAATCAGACTTCCCATGCTGTTCTTTTTCTTGAAATTTCCCCTAAATTTTCCCCTTGTCACTTATTGTTAGATGTCAGTTTTGTCTGTAGTTTTGTTTCCAAACCTTTAGTTCCTCATTTACTTAACTATCTGCATATCTGTCACTGGGTGCTCCATTTTCCCTCATAATGTTGTGAACGAACCAGGCCCTTCTATAAGCCCACCACTGTCAGTTATGACTTTCATTTTATTCTTTTTTTTAAATATTTTATTTATTTATTTTATGAATATTAGTGCTCTAAGAGGGCAGTAGAGGGTATAGATGGTTGTGAGCTACCATGTGGTTGCTGGGAATTGAACTCAGGACCTCTGGAAGAGCAGACAGTGCTCTTAATCACTGAGCCATCTCTACAGCCTTTCATTTTATTCTTTACCTTAGTTAAAGGCGCACACACACACACACACACACACACACTTCCCCCAATCTCCTACATCACTTGTTTCTGTTCTTTGCAGTGAATAATTTCCAATATCATATAGCTCTTTATAATTCATGCTCCTCTGTCCAGGAGAACACACTTCTGGGTCCATTTCTTTTCCATTTAGCTATGTATATTTATGGTCTCATATGACAACACATTTAAAATATATCTAAGATTTTCATTCTCTTTGACAGTTCTGGTTTTTAAAGCTCATGCAATTTAAACTTTTCCTTCTTATACCCTTTCAGAAGTTTAACGGCTCATGGTAATCAACCATTTTTTATCAGTTATTAAATGTGTTCATTAACTTTTTTCACCCATCAGTTTCTGTTTCATTCTCTCCATTTTCTAAATTTTGTCACTCACTTATTTTTTTTCCTATGTAACTGATCCATAGTTTTTTTTTTTTTCTTATTCTGCGTACAGTTCTCAAGAATAAAGCCATTTATTTCATCATTTCCTTTATTCTGAATTATTGGTCACTGTGCTCCTCAGGTGTCCAAAGCTCACCCTGCCTTGGGGTTTTATGTTCTTCCCTAAACCTAAATGTCCTCTTTCCTACATACTCTAATGGCTCATTTATTTAACTATTTGTGGTCTTTTCTTACACATGTCCTCTCCATAAAGAATGTCCAGATACCATTTTTTTAAATTGCAGGTTTGTTTACATTATCACCTCACATTTCCATACTGTTTTCCTCCATAGTTTTTTAAAACCACACAATAAGTTATACATAGTTATTTATTCAATAAATAATTTTATTTCCAAGTCATGTTTTTATGTACTTCTCAGATACCCTCATCTGAACATAAACATCTCAAAGCTGAAGGCTTTACTATATGCTGTTCCCTGAAGATTCCCACAAGTCTGGTTCTTCATCTTGTGTTTTAATTTAAACATTTATTCCCTTTAAAATGTATTTGGATTTTTTTTTTTACCAGGCCACAGAAGAAGACAAAGCAGCCACCCCTGATCAAACCTGATAGACTAGGATCAGAGGGAAGGGGAGGAGGACCTCCCGTTTCAGTGGACTGGGGAGTGACATGCGTGGGGAAGAGGAATGGAGAGATTGGGAGGGGAGGAGAGAGAGAGGTACAGTGAATAAACTGTAATTAATAAAGTGAATAAACTGTAATTAATAAAAATATAAATAATTAAAAAGTGAATAAACTGTAATTAATAAAAATATAAATAATTAAAAATGTATTTGGAATTTGTCAATGTAAAATAGTCATAACCCTTAGTAACAGAGTAGGTCAGGATAGCTCAACTTTCAGGAATGAATTAACACCTCACTGAAAAATTTTACTGAAAATGGGGACTGTTGCAAAGTCAATCTAACCCCTCATGTTTCCTCTCTCACATGTGTTCATCTGGTATCTGGTTTTCACCAGGAGATGTAAGGTTCCGCAAATGCCAGCCACAAACTGAGATGCTGTATTCAAACAACTCAGCCCTCAGAACTGTGAAAATCAGTTTCTCTTCTTTATAATTGAGGTACTTTTCTAGAGTAACAAAACGAACACTTAGACACCTACTATGTAATGTGTGCTCAATTGACATGTATTTAATACATGAATGCAAAACCAGAGAGGTTATTAAGGAACAAAGCATGCGTCCCTCCTTTGGATATTAAAAGATACTCTCTTGAAATTTGTAGGAAATGGAAAAAAATCATCCTGAGTGAGGTTACCCAAACACAAAAAGACTATGCATGTTATGTAATCTCTTACAAGCGGATGTTAGCCATAAAGTATAGGATAACCCTGCTACAAACCACAGACCCAAAGAAGCTAAGTAACAAGGAGAACACAAGTGAGGATGCTTGAATCTCACTCACAAAGGGAAAATAAAATAGGCATTAGAGGTGGATGGATGGAGGGAACTGGATAGATGAGGGGATGGGGAGGAGAGGAGGGGTGGGGATTAGGAGTAGCGAGAGCAGGGGAGAGAGGCCTGGGTAAGAGAATGGAAATCAGAGGTGGGGGGCATCTCTGGGACTTGCCAGAGACCTGACAAAGGGGAGGCCCCAGGAAGTCTATGAAGACTGAAACTTTTAACAGCAGGGGATATGGAGCCTGAAGTGGCCACCTCCTGTAGCCAGACAGGACTTCCAGTGAAGGTATAACAACACCAATCCACCCACAAAAATTTTGACCAAATATTTGTCCTGCCTGCAAAATGTGTAAAGATAAAGACAGAGCAAAAATTGAGGCAATGTCCAACCAAACACTGGCCCTACTTGAGATCCATCCATGGGAGGGAACCGATCTCTTAACTATTAATGCTGCTCTGCTCTGCTTATAGAAAGGAGTCTAGCTCCTGAGAAGCTGCTCTGGGAGGTTTCACCCAGCAGCCAATGGAAACAGATGCAAATACCCACAGCTAAACATGAGAAAGAGCTCTGAGACTCCTTTGGAAGAGTTAGGGCAATGGTTGAGGGAGCTTGGGGGGGTCAAGGATGTAGGTCAAGATGACCTACAGAGTCAACTAACCTGAGCCCAAGAGGGCTCACAGAGACTGATCCACCAACCAAAACACATGCATGGACTGCTTCTAGGCCCCCTGAGTCTATATAGCAGTTGTGCAGCTCAGTCTTCATGTGTATTCCTCAACAACTAGAACGGAGGCCCTCTCTGACTCAAGTGCCTGCCTGCATCCCTTTACCCCAATTGGAATGCCTTGTCTGCCTTCAGTAGGAGAGGATGCCCCTAGTTATGAAGCGACTTAATATGTCAGGGTGAGTTGGTACCCATGAGGGACTTCCCCTTCTCTGAAGAAAAGGAAAGGGGAGAGTGAGGGAAGAGGTGTGGGAGGTGGGGACTAGGAGGAGAGACAGTCTGGAATCAGCATGTAAAGTGAATAAATAAATATTTAAGAGATCTCTGCATCTAAAGGTGACATTTTTTATTTTATAATACATTTCCTTCTAAGCATTAACATCTAATTATGGATTTAATCACTCCATTTCTGTTGCCACGGCATTTTATCTTAAATGCTTAGGGTTACCTACAGATTTTAAGTATGCTCTATCTTAAAAATATACATGACAGGAGAATATTAACATCTGTCTGTGAATTTTCATCTTATTTTGTCCTTCTCTGACACAAAGGCATCTTGTATGGGCTAACTAGCAAAAACTGGGTTGGATACATGATACGTAAAGCAAGTTCTATCCATGTAGTTTTCCCACTAAAGAATATAACACTGGCCAGACTTACAGCTAGCTATTACCCACTTGGCTGCTTTAGACTTCTCATTCAGCCACATAAAAATGCCACCTGCTACTCACTTGATTGAAGACAGACTGATGTGAGCATCTAGTAAAGAAGGCAGAAAAATAACACAGCAACTGTGATTCATGTGTTCATATTAATTTTTATTCTTTCTCCTGCCCTTTTCTACCTCTCTCAGTCACACCTTTCTTACCACAAATGATGTTTGCTCTAATATCGAGCCCATTATCTTATTGTATTTTTGCTTTCACTCTGGACTATTTGTTCTCAAAATATACCTATCTATTCAATTGGCTTTCTACAGAAAGGATTATTGATATCAAAGTCACATCAAAGATTTTCAATGAGGTACAGCATATTCCCTTGGCAGTCTAAAGAATAGATTTATAATGCCATTGTGGAGTATCATTCAAATACCTTGGCCCATTAAGTTGCAATTGATGCTTAACTAATGTGCTTTCTCTTCAAGTGCCTATCTTTTCACAGCACTGGATAGCAATATGCCAAGGAGATGGATATGTGCTGGGTGAGAGTTCAACTTGAGATTTCTATAGAAGAGAAAGGCTAACTGGAGTTCAAAAGGAATTTCATATCCCGATACAATTATATCTGAGGCTGTAGGTATTGTTTAATCTCATATAATTCCTACCTTTCTAGAGTCACATTCATATTTCCTTTCCTATGTTTAACTTAGCATGAATAAAAGTAGCATTATAGTTTATTTTTAAACATTTATGTAATATACTATCTTTCCCCATTACCTGGAGACTCTTTGTTGCTATTTACATCAGGTTTCAATTTTTGCCCCTTGTGATTCATATTTCCTCATTCTTTTTTATTTTCTTAGTTTTTTATTTTTCTTTCATTAAAAAATAGATGTCTTCTCACATAATATATCCTAATTTCACTTTCCCTTCACCTACTCTTCCCAACTCCTGCCCAGCTCTCCTCCCATCTGGATCCACTCCCTTTCTACCTCTAATTAGAAAACAAACAGGCTTCTGAGATATAAAAATAAAACAAATATATAATAAGAGGGAACAAAACCAAACGCATCAGAATTAGGCAAAATAAACAAAAGAAGGAAAGGAGCCCAAACGAGGGCGCAAGAATCGGAGAGCCTTATGTTCATGCACAGGAATCCCATAAAAGCACTAATACATATGCAAAGGACCTGGTGCAGGCCCTGTGTGTGCTCTCATTCCACCCACAACCCGTCCAGCCACAACCATCCAGTCCATTCCCTTTCCTAATAATATCTACCTGCCTCTCTAACCCCTTAGTCTATACCTAAGCTTTTTGGTGCTAAAGTCTGTAGTTTGCTTATCATTGACATACAGCTAATATCCACATATAATTGGGTATGTATCCCATTTGTCATTCCGAGTCTGCTTTACCTCACTTGGGGTCTACATCAATTTGCCTGCGTATTTCATGATTTTTGCTATTTTAATAGATCAGTAATTCTCCATTGTGTGAATGAGCCACATTTTCTTTATTCATTCGTCAAGGGACAACTAGTTTGTTACCAATTTCTGCTATTATGAATGTATTTCAGTGTTTTTGTGGTAGTATGAAGCATCATTTCGGGTATGCCCAAGGCATGCTCTTGAGGTAGACAGATATCCATCTTCCTGAGGAATACCTCACTAATTTGCATAGGGGTTGTACAGGTTTACACTCCCACCAGCAAGTAATGAGTGTCCATTTGTGTGTTCCATATCCTTCACTGCATGTGCTGTCACTTGTTTTATTGATCTTAGCCATTGTGACAGGTATATGATGAAATCTCAAAGTTGTTTTCATGTGGATTTCCCTAATGACATAAGATGGTGACCATTTAAGCGTTTCTCAGCCATTTGAGTTTCATCTTGACATTTACTCTTTTTTAATGAAGACATGTTAATGTACAATAAGCATTTGCTCTGTCAAAGAGTGAACTGACCTTAATCTCTAACTTTTGTATAGCTTGAACTCTTGCGGGACAGGAACAAGGGCTGCTGTAGTGCAGGGGCCCTACTTTTTTATTGTGGGAAGACAATAAAGAATTTCTCCTGGCAGCTGTCCTCTTACTCGTGTTTCTCCTGAGAAATCGGTTATGCATGAATTTCCCCTCCGTAACATACTAATGGATTTATTTTTGTGTTTGTTCCTCTATCTGTATCAAGTATAACTTTACTTAGCCATGGAGTCTCCTCGGCCACATTTATTCATATGGGATAACAAGTGTGATGCACCGATCATTTTCTTGCCAGGGAGAGTCAAATGTTTCATTCAAAACCAAGGTTTCATGCCTATTTATATATAGTTGTATTTGTAATCAGAGGATGCTGTCAAAATGGAGACAGGCGTTTGAGCATAAAGCTCCTTCTGTAGACTAATAAATAGTATGAAGACAATACGACAGAGGGAAGGAACTTGTGCCCAGAGAAGGTGAACATGCCCGAGGATACCTACTGAAATAAGTTAAATGGGAATATATGTTTTGAGAAAACAAAAATTAAAATATATTTCAAATCAAATATATATTTCAAATTTTTAATTAAACAGTCTAAATGTAAATCTTGTTCTGTGGTCTGTGACTGTATAGACGTGTGTATACGGCTTTGTTTTAGAAAGCAAAGTGTCTAAGGTTTTCCTTTCTCTTAACGTGATGGAACACTATGGACAACTAGGTGTGCATCAGTGGGCACATTAAAGAGAAAACTTAGAGGCACCAAAATGTAATCAGTAACACATCAAAAAAATAAATAAAACCAACATAATTTCTTTTAGAGTAATTTGACAAAAAGTAATTCCAGTTTTGAAATCTCCACTCCTCTGCCTATATTGTCACTTAATGGATAACTTACACTCTGTGTGTGCACCTCTGCTGTAGCTTGCCTCTATCAAAGGGCTTAGTGCTGTATTTACTGAACAGCATCAGAAGCATATCATGGGACAGGGGTGAAGAGTTCTTTTTAATTAATTTATTTATGCACTTTACATCTCAATTATAGCCTCCCCCACTCCCACCTTCCCTCTCTCGTCCCCCATTGCCCATCCCCTATTCCTCAGAAAAAGTAGAGCCCCCCACCATCCCACCTTAGCTCATCAAGTCCTGTCAGGACTGAGCACATCCACACACTCTTTTCCTGTGGCCTGGGGAGGCAGCCCCAGCAGGGGAAGTGATCAAAACCTGCAATAGAGTCCATGTTGGAGACAGCCCCCAATCTCTTTGCTTGGGAACCCACATGAAGCCTGAGCTGCCCATTGGCTACATCTGTGTAGGGTTCCAAGTCCAGTCCATGCATGGTCCTTGGTCGGGTACCCTCTAGACACTGATTTGTTGTCTCTGTTGGCCTTCTTGTTGATGAATGATTCTTTACAGATCTTTAACATCATTTTTCAAGGGAAGAAACTCTTCTGACTTCAGATGACCTTGAAGTACCTGGTAAAGCAAACAGTGCTGCAAACTTATATCATCAAGCCACATCTGAGGTTGTTTCCAATATTTATGCTATGTTTGTTATGTAAGGATGCTTCCAACCTATCAGCTGTTTTAAAATGACTACCATGACACATATATGCACACATACTTTACTCTGAGTCAGAAACAAACAAGAATACATAGTTTAAGTGTACTCACTTATGTTGTAAAAGCTGATTACATGAGAAACCGAAGGCAAAGTAAGGTTAGTTACATTGTTATCTTAAAATTTAGCTTCAACTTCGACAGGCTGCACACACACTAGGACAGTAAGTCAATTTTGTTGTCTTAAATGATCTAGAAATGTATTTTTAAGTTTTCAGTTAGTTCTGGAAAAAGTGTGGTCCCTTTGAAGGCTAGAGATATTGTTATCCAATTGTTTCACTACACAGGTATGGCAGGAACTATGTTCCAACATATAATTCACATGGGTTTTAAAATATTGTGTGATATATTCATCCCTTTCCCTCTTGACACAGAAGCAGATATCGTATTAGCATTGCAGGGATATCTCTAAAGATGATCCTATTATTACAATGATCACCTCCAGGGTGTTAAAATGCACTGATCCAATAGTACCTCACTTACTGGGTACGCATCCACAGATCTGTGCCAAAAATGTGTATCTGTGGCTATGTTTTTCAGTCATTTGTGCTCATGCTGTGAATTTCAAAGCTAAGAATGACATAGGCTCTATATGCTCAGGAATCCAATCTGAAGGAAGTATGCTTCTCCTGTTTTTGAACCCACCACTAACCAAGGGAAATTATGCAAATTTAAAAGTAACTTTAATTTACTAAAACCAAAAAATATGACCTAAAAAATATAATGCCAATTCAAGGATGATTTTTACTCTATGAAACAGTTGACTGAAAGATTCTTGTATATTTCAAATGTTAACTGACACCAACCCATTTAGCCATAGCTTTCTCAGAAAACATGAATTTATAAAGTGCACTTCACAGTGTATTCATATCAGCACAATCATATACGGAACCCCAGAGAATAAGAGGTGCTACGAGGTTTGGGTGAGTTTCAGGTGACCTACTAAAGCCCCATGTATTAGAAGTTTGGTCTTTCGTGTAGAGATTTTAAGAAGTGTTGGCTTTCAATAGATAGAGCCTACTAGGTCATATTTTGGAGGAGATTAGGGTAGTTTCCTGAAACTTTGCTAGTTATTGAGATAAAGTAGCTATAAAAAACAAAGACTGACAGAGACTTTAACTGTCTAGCTTCCTGTATCACCTGTTATCTTTCCTTCTTACAGGCACAATGACCATCGTGAGGCCCTATGCAAAACCAATCAGATTACTAAAACTGTAAACCAAATAAAATATTTCTCTCTGCCTCTGGTATTTTGTCCTAAGAATGAGAAATATACTAATATTATGAGAAAAATAAGAACATGCAACATTTTCTTTCACTGTTTCTGACATTTGAGATCTTGATAATATTGGCAATATTTATATTTTGTTGAAAACCACAAGACACCAATCATGAATTCAGCCATTCACTTAGAAAATGAGTTCCTAATATACCTTATTTAATGTTTAAATTGTCTCATAGTATAAGGAGGAGACACTGACAGTTAATGCAATTATACTTCTAGGAACAATAAGAGCCAACAAACAAAACCCACCCACAGTAACAGAGAATGTGGCTGGGCATGGTGAGTAAAGTACTAATGCGATGCGGCCTGTTAAGCAGGTAGGATGGAATAGGAGTTTGCAATGTCCATTTATAGCCCTTCTTAGTATATTATCAGATCTAGGACATTGTTTTTCATTTTACCATGAAGTTATAATATTTTGTTTGGAGAACTGTCAAAACAATATATGTGAAGTCACTAAATGCACTGTGAAGGACAGGGTAGGATCTCAATAATTATTCACATGTTCATGTCCTTATCTACTTTATCAGTAGTACTATTACTGCTTTGCCTTATTGTGAATAACTTAGGGTTTTTGTCCTCGTTCTTCAGCAGATTGAGCCAGTCTGTCTCTGCCATTAGCCTTCCCAACTTGGCGGTCAGCAATTTCACTTCGATAATTCTTCATACTGTAAATGGAGTCGTTTATCAAAACTAACCAAATGTCTTCCTCAGGCACAAGAGAAAGCCATCTAGAATATTCTCTTCCCACTGAAATGTGCACTCGTGTGGTGACACAGAAATCAGTATAGCAGGAACTAATGATCTGATTCCATTAACAATTGCTCATTTGGGTGGTAAGTGACCTGAGACGAAGAAAATGCAATTTTGCCTGCCAATACAGTAAAAAATGGCTGTCATTACAGTTCTAAAAAGATTATAATCAATGATACTTTTTATTGGCTCAATTGAACTACATTGTGGCCAATTAAATCCTTGTTTTGATGACATTGTGTAAAATGAGAAAGTTTAGAATCTTCTGTATCTTGCAGAAAACTAACAACAGAACAGCTTCATCCTTAGTCCCTTTCAAAGGCCAGAAGTAACTTTGTTGTTTGATGCTTTCCTGACCATGGAGTTGTCATATCTGCATGAGAAATGTCATTTAAACCCTTTGCATATTAAAAACCACAGATGGTTATCCTTCAGTCACCTCCAAAGATTTCCTTTTACTGTTTCTTCTAAAAAAAAAAAAAAAATACATAGAGTAGAATTCTCTTTCTAGGAAACTTGGCAATTTTAAATGTTTATTTTTTGTTTACATTTTCTCATGTGTGTCTGAATGTGCCTGCCAGATGTGAACAGGTGCCACAGAGGACAAAAGAGGGAGTCAGTTCCTCTGAAGCTGAAGTTATAGGTGGTTTTTGAACAACAAATGGTCTCCAGTCCCAAAGAGTGTGGGAGTTTTAACTGAGATTTTCATCTGTATCATATTACAGTACAGTAATGTACAGTAAAATATGAGAGCTTTAACATGGGAATGCACCCTTACTCCCCAGTAAGATGTAACAGTAAATATCCATGTAATATTTTGTCTAATAAATTTTGAATTTGGTAATGACAAAAGCTTGTCTTTTTTGAGAATTATCACATTACATGTGTTTGTGATAAATAGCCTTCTTTGAGAATAGTTTATCAAGCAGTTTTAATTTGATAGTTGCTTGGTTTCATATAAATAATATTTATATTTCTGAAAGACTTGTATTCTAGAATCCTATAAACACAAGTGATATAATGGAAGTCAAATTGATGGTAGTCTCTAGACTTTGGTATCATATGAAAGATATAATAGTTTTAAGACAATACAAGCATCTGTCACTGTATCATAAACCTGGATTATCCCCTGATTCCAAACTTTCCAAGAAACCTGGAGGATTTCCTTCATCCCAGTTATTTATTTAAAAGTATTTTTATCATAGATCACTTAATGCATGGCAGGAACTGTTAAAAGCTAGATCTGTAGAGATTAAGAGCATATGATGATTCTTTTCAATCTTTTTTTTGTTTTTGTTTTGTTTTACAGTCCTAGCTTTTATACAAGATTAAGATAATTTTACTTTTTTTTCCTTTTTAAAAGAATTTATTTTTTTCTTTTTTATTGTTTATTATTATTAGTTACATTTTATTAACTATGTATCCCAGCTGTATCCTGCTCCCTTATTACCTCCCAACCCCACCCTCCCTCCCTCAGCTTCTCCCTGCCTCCTTTCAAGTCCACGGATTGGGGAGGATCTCCTCCCCTTTCCTCTGGTCCTGTTTTATCACCAAACCTTCGGCAGAAGGGGAGTTAGTATGACAGGGGAAGGATAGGAGCCCCACAAGGACCAAATATATCTGGGCACAGGGTTTTTTCTGAAATTGTTTCTCCAACCAAGGACCATGTATGGATATAACCTAGAACCTTTACTCAGATGAAGCTCGTGGTAGCTCAATAAGCAATTGGCTTCCCATAGTAATGGGAACAGGGACTATCTCTGACAGGAACTCAATGGCAGGCTCTTTAACCTCCCCACCCCCCAAGGGAGGAGCAGTTCTGCTAGGCCACAGAGAAGGACTTCGCAGCCAGCCCTGAAGATACCTGGTAATTTTACTTTTGATTCAATGAGGGGGAAGAGGGTTGGGTATGCTGCTTGGCAAAAGGTAGAGTAGGTCTTCTGTAGAACTATAAAATTCTATCAATATTGTGAGCACAGTGGATATTATTATTTCTGTAATTGATGTCTGCTTTATAGGAAGACTTAGGAACTATTTGGGTGTCATTTATTAGAATTCTGTTGATTCAGAAATAGAACACTGTTATTGTATATGGAAGAAATAAAAATAGGTAAATTAAGAACAATGCTGCTTGCGAGAATCCAAGATGCCAGCACCAAGTGCATACTGTGTCTGATCAGGAGGGCAGCAGTTACAGCACAGTGACCAAAAATCAGAACTCTAGTCACCAAAGCAGCAGAGACTGTGTTCCCCAGTTGAGAGAAAACCCCATGGTGTGGGAAACAATCAGGTCTAATCTCAGGTCACCCAGCTAAACCCTGGAAAGTCCCTACAGGAGCTGGGTCACCAGCCCAGAGCCACATAACCACTTGCTCTGATCACCATCTCAGAATGAATTGTGGACCACCACACACCAGAAACTGGGTTTGCCAGTCAAGAGAAAACCCTAAAGCAACCAATCCGATCTGACCAATCTCAGGTCACCCCCCCTCCCACACACACACACACACACACACACACACACACACACACACACACCACCAGAAAGTTTCTCGGTTCTGGTATGCGCTCAGCCACCAGCTCAATGCCACAGGCCTGAACAAGCCATTCACCATCCCCAAACTGTGGATCCCCAAACACCAAACACTGGTCTCCCAGTCATGAGGAAACAGCATAGCGAGGGACACATAAGGTCTGACCTCAGGAGACACTAATCCCAGGAAACGTTCCCAGGTTTTCACAGGCTCAGGGGCTGTAACCTCCAGCCACACATCTGTGTGCTGTCCTCACTGGCCACTGATGACCTCTTGAGTACTGGGGCACAGAGCTCCAATGTCAGATCTACATATGCCTGGGTCCCATGGGATCAGCCTCAGATGCTGTTCCAAACTCAACCTGTCTCCCTAGTGAAACTGACCAAACCTCAGGGCTCCTTGGCTCTTCAAGAGTGCTGCGCCCAGCAAAAGCAATGAAGGAGCAGCAGCAGCTCAATAAATTCAGAGCAAGAAAACCAGTGGCAGGGCAGCTGTCTCTGGGATTCTCCTGGTGAGGGGAGAACCGCTGGGCTTTCAAGGAGCCCAGTTAGCCCACAGGACTGTACACATGAGGAGAGATGTAGCAGTTCCCTGAGAAGCACCAGCCATCTGGGGACTATACCCAAAAAGCTGAGGAGGGATTCTTCTGTCAAGGGGATTCCCCACCACCCAACCAAGACCCAGGACTCCAGCAGGTACCAGAAATTAACAGCCAACACCTGAGACAGCCAGGTGGTATAAAAGCACAATCAACAAGAGCCAAAGGAATATGGTATCCCCAGAACCCAGTATTCCAAGGGCAATCATCCCTGGATACCCTAACATAAGTGAAATCCAAGAAAATGACCTTAAATCTATGCTTATGACGATGATAATGGAGGAAAGGAATAAAATCCGTAAATAAATTCAGGAAGACACAGCCAATCAGTTTGTATCCTTTACAAATGAAACAATTAAATCTCTGAAAGATATAAAAGGAACAGAGGAACGTTCAAACAAACAGGTGAAGGAATTAAAGGAAAATACAGTCAGACAGGTGAAGGAAATCAACAAAATGGTTAAAAATCTGAAGATCGAAATAAAAACAAAACAAAAACTGAGGAAATCATGGAGAGGGAGAACTTAGGGAAGAAAACAGGAACTACATAAGCATATCTAACAGATTACAAGAGATGGAAGAAAGAATCTCAGGTGTGGAAGATACAATGGAAGAAATCAATGTATGTGTCAAAGAAAATAATAAATCTAAAAAAATTCTGAAACAAACCATCCAAGAAAACATGAAAAGACAAAACGTAAGAATAATGGGAATAGAGGAAAAAGAAGATTACCATCTCCAAGACCCAGAAAATATTTCCAACATAATCATAGAAGAAAATTTCCCTAATTTAAAGGAGAGGCCTATAAGCATATAAGAGGCCTACAGAACACCAGAAAAGAAAATACTCCTGTTACATAATAATAATAATAAAACCTGTAAATATATAAAACAAAGAAAAAATACTAAAAGCAGCAAGGAAAAAAGGCCAATTAACATATAATTGCAAATCCATCAGAATCAAAACTGACTTTTCAACAGAGACTATGAAAGCCAGAAGGACCTGGACAGAAATCATGCAGACACTAAGAGAACACAGATGTCAGCCCAGACTACTATACCCAGCAAAACTCTCAGTCATAATAGATGGAGAAAACAAGATATTTAACAACAACAAAAAAAAGCAAAGAAATTTAAACAGTACCTACCTACAAATCCAGCCTTACAGAAGATACTAGAAGGAAAAATACAACCCAAGAAACTATCTCCACAAAAACACAAGAAATATATAACCTCACGACAGCAAAAATACAAATAGCCAAACACACAAATAGACTTCCACAACCCATCATCAAAATAAAAAGATGAAACAGTTACTGGTCATTAATCTCTCTCAATATCAATGTATTCAAATCTCTAATAAAAAGACAGACCAAGAAAATGGATGCATAAAGTACTCACTTATTAGTGGAGTGGATATTGGCCCTATAATATGAGAGCCATACTAAAATCTATAGACCTAAAGAAGTTAAACAACTAATACCCTAGGAATTATGCTTAAATTTCATTCAGATTGGCAAACAGAATAGACACCGAAGTAGTTGAAGAGAGGGAACAAGATGGGAACCTACCACAGAGGCTTTTCCCAGCAGTGGTTTGAAGCAGATGCTGAGACTCACAGCCTAAATTTTGGCAGAAAGTAGGGAGTCTCATGGAATATGAGCAGTAGAGGAGGGTACAGGAGCCCAAAAAAGAGACCAAAAAAATAAAATAAAATAAACCAAAAAAACAAAAACGAGCCCAGGGGGTCCTGCAGAGGCTGATGCACCAACCAAGGGACCATGCATAAAGAGGACCTAACCCCCTGCTCAGATGTAGCCAATTGGCAGCTCAGTCTCCATGTGGGTTCCCCAGTAAGGGGAATAGAGGCTGCCTCTGTCATGAACTCAGTTGCCTGCTCTTTGATCACTTGCTGCTGGTGATGGGGCCCTTCCAGGACACAGAGGAAGAGGATCCAGGCAGTCCTGATGAAATTTCATAAGCTATGGGCAGATGGCAGAGGAGAACCCCCCTATCAGTGGACTAGGGAAAACAGAATATGGGGGAAGAGGGAGGGAGGATTAGATTGGGAGGAGCTGAGGGAGGGGGCTTCAATCAGAATATATAATGAATAAATTGTAAAAAATTAAAAAGGAAGAGAGAAAAAATGCTGAAAAAAAAAAACAGAAAAAGAACAATGCTACTTTTAAAGGCCTTCTGTCATATGAAAATGCTTAAATGTCTTTTACTACTTCCTTCAAACCAGTAGGGCAAAAGAAATAATAATCAAACTTTCTCATTATTACACATCAGTAGCTCATTTGATTATTTTATATAAATAAGTACTTAAGTATCTACTTAGAGTTAAAAGCTACATTAAAAACAAAAACTTGCTAAAACATGCATAAAACACTGCCACCAAAAAAGTAACAAAACCTTTGCTTTCTTTTAATACGTTAAATCAGAAAATTGAAGTCTTGATCAAGCTAAGAATATGCTAGAATTTATACATATCCTTTAAAAATGAAAACAGTTAAGATGGCTTTAATAAGAAATAATGAGGAGATCGATGACTCTGTAGGTAAAAGAGCTTGCTGATTTCCCAGAGGAGCTGTTACAATCTCAGTGCCCAGAAGTCTGCAACTCCAGTTTCAGCAGCTCCAATACTCTCTTTGACTTTTGAGTGTATCTGTACTTCCACACCTATACTCAAATGCAGATACACACATAATTAAAAATAAAATAATTTTAAAAGAAAATAATTATATAAATTACCCTCTATATGTTGAGGAAAGTATAGTCAGAGCTAAAAGTCTCACAAATAGAATGCCAAGAAAAAGTAAATTTTACCCTAAATAAGAATTTTTTAAATATTTCTAACAAATATATTCAGAAATGTTCATAGCAATTCTCATAACAGTTGAATTGCTGAAAATGGGAAATAGGGTGTACACAACAATTATATTTATAGAGGAAGAGGTCATGAGTTTGAGAGGGGATTTTGGAGGGATATGGGAAGAGGGATATGGAGGGAGCGTGCATATGAGGAGAATATATTGCACTCATATGTAGAATTCTCAAGAAAAGAATTAAAAATAGCATTTAAAAATCTAATAACATTTTACCTGACCTGTGGGTTAGAACTAAAACAAAAGATTAATGCCCATAAATGCTATAAATTGGTAAGCATATAGAATGGGTAAAGATTGTAGATGCAGAAGCACAAGAAGTAAAAGAGACAGTGTTGACAGGAAGGCTTTAGGTGACTTTCATTTATTTATAATTAGCCTTTAGTTTGTGACAGAAGAGACTCACAGACATCATATAAAGGTACCAGAACATTTTACAAGAAAGCCATTTGCAGTTTTTAAAGAAATAAGTTCCACCACCAGACAGCTTTGTAATTCAACAGTGTCTGCGGCCACAGAAGGGAAGGAGAGCACAGAGAGGCCCACTGTAGATGAGGACTGTTTGTTGTCATCACCTCCACCACCCACAACAAAACATGCAAGAAAACCCTTCAGCTTCAGTCCGTAGAGTTCCCCCCACGTTTTCTCTAACCTGTGGATCTTACACCCAGTTTAGCTTCTTACTGTTCCTGTACTCCTTTTAATTTCTTTTTTTTTTGAAATTTCTACCACATTTTAAAATTGTTACTTGTTTTCTGATTTCTTTGAATAGTTGTAAAATCATGAGGGTTAGGAAAACTAACCCTTTCTTGTGTTATTGCTTTGCTGTTGGATCACCACAGTAGAGTATGCATTTGGGGAGCACTCAGACAAATTCATAAATGCATCCTGACATTACTATGTTGGATTTTAGGGAGAGTCGAATTTGTATTCATGGACATTTTCCTCCGTGCTTTTTCCAAAAAAAAAAAAAAAAAAAAAAAAAAAGAGCCATACTAGAATACCCTAGGGATTATGCTTAAATTTCATTCAGAATGGCAAACAGGATAGACACCTTCAGCAATAACTCGAAGTGCAGAGCAGTTTGTAAATACTTGATGCCATCCTCTCTCCTCCACTTGCACACCAAACACACAGGGAATGAATACATGAAAGAACAAGTGAGTGGGTGTGACTGGGAAATCAGCTCTCTGACAGCATGCTGTGACATTCATCCAAACATGTAATATACATTACTGGTAAACTGTCACATGTAATTTGTGCTTACTGACATCCTGGCTGTGGAAGTAATGTTGCTTCCTCTCTCTTTCAGACCGAAGTATGTACATACCAATGTACACACTAAAGTCTGGGACTAGAATGGCATCTAACTCTATGACAGGGCAAGAAAACAGTAACAAACATTGTGTCTTCAAAGCATCCAGAGGGTGGGCCATTTCAACAGAGGTTGCTAGTGTTTGTCCCATGATAGGAAAGTGTATGCAATGAGAGTGTAGTCTTGGAAATTCGGACATGGGAATATTAGCCATGGACAGAAAGCACACATACAACCCTAGTTGACTGCCTCAACTCCCTAGGGGGTTCTTCTGAATGTGGTGACTGCCCAGTTTGATGATGTTACCTTTGCTGATAGTTCTTTTACTTAAAATCCTTTCCAAGGAGAGGGGTCTCTGCTCAATCCTGGAGTCTAATAGAAACTCCAGGTGGCTGCCTTAAAGATCATCCTCAGCCAACTTCTGCTGGATGTTTTGAGTACTTAATGAGATGTTATTTTGTCAACTATCTACATACTACTTAATATTTATTCTTTTTCTTTGGCTAACTATATATGTAGTAAATCTACTCACTCGAAATCAAAGCTACATCTGATATAAAACATTCTTGATACCATCTCAAACAATACAATAAGCTCTCAAGATCTGTTTTCTGGCAACGTTTCTTCTAGAAATTTAACAGAAAATTCTGATACTTTTCTGACCCATATTTTGACCACCAAGGCTAAATGTGAAGCTTTCAAGATCAAAACTGAAACTTACACTGATCAAAATGACTGTTTTCTTTCAGATGCCATCATGGGCAACAAAATGCTAGATAAACAAATATGTGTGTATCTTAGTATTTTAAATAGCGAATCTTACAAATTCACCTGGAAGAAATTATTAGTTTAGTCACTAGCATGAACTTGGTTGCCTGATCTTTGATCAGTTTCCCTTGGCAAGGTGGGCTTATTCGACCACAGAGAAAGAGGATCCAGACAGTCCTGATCAGAACTGATAGGCTAGGGTTAAATAGTAAGGGAGGAGGAGGACCTCCGCTATCAGTGGACTAGGGAAGGGGCATAGCGGGGGAAGATGGAGGAAGAGTGAGATGGAGGTGTGGCAGGGAGATGAGGGAAGGGACTACAGCCAAGTTACAAAGTGAATAAGTTGTAATAACTAATAATAAAGGGAAAAAAAGACTATACATCACATAAGATAACATGTTTTATACAAACAACTTGTGATTCATATTATACTATACAATGCTATGTATTACACTACACATTGTTATTGTATTGTTATGGAGTGTGACTGTATAGATGAAAGAGTTTCCTTCTTTCAATAAATATTCAAGACCTAGTTGAAGGACAAATGCCATGCTTTGGACACAGTTCTTTCCTTTATAGGACTGACAACACAACAGGAAACAACGAGAAACAGATACAGTGTCACATGTCCTGAGAAGGAGACAGTAACATCATGTGTGGAGGACCAGACAAGCCTGGCACTGAGCAGACCCTTTCCATCATTAGAAGGGAAGTTCACACAGTAACTCAGAAGAGAGATGCCGATTAACACATGTAGAAAAGACAATTCTAGGAAGGAATAGCACAAGTCCCTTTATGAGGCTTCCAAGAGACTATGAACAGGTCTCTGACGTTCCTGAAACACATATGCAGGTGAGGGAATAAAGGATATAGACAGGTGAGGTGTAAATACAAGCTTTGTAGAAAAATACAAGATAAAGTAAATTGTTTAACGCTTAAAAGTTCTTCAAATAGATGAAGGAGATTTTTCCATCGTTAACTTACACAGGGAAAAGCAGAGGGCAGATGAATCTGCCTGTAGGAGCAGAACACCAAATAATATCAGACAGAGAAAGCCAAACTTTATTTCTAAGCCATGGAAAAATGTGTTCAGAGTGGAAAGGCGGGGTAAGCTGAAGACACATGGGTGCAAGAACTTTAGTGAGCCTTCAGGATTTAAAAATGTGCATTCCAACCCCTGGGCACATCTGTGCTCTTGTCACTGCCACTAGGATTCATCAGAGCAAGAGTTGTGGTGTGGGTGACTACTCATTAAAAACTATCCCTCGGCTAGACAGACACCCCAGTCAGCATCACTAATCAGCTCGCTCTCTAGGGGGGATTTTCTATTTCTGTGTTTTGGTCCATTAACTAAGAGTCCTAGCAGAGAAGGGGTAGGAAAATAGATTTAAGTAGCTTCAATATGATTCTCATAGATATGTCTTTGAGAAAAAACTAAGGAGGAGGGTGCTGGTGTTGTTTTCAGTTTTGTTGAGTAAATGTTGCCACTTTTGTAGTTCAGCAGTACATGCAAATTAGCTACAGTAGCCTCAGTTTGGGAGGAGATTATGTAGCAGCCTCCTGGGAATTTTCAGAAAGCAGCACTCTCCCCCCGCACCCCCCTGTCAACTTAGCACACATTGTCCCTGGAAACAGCATAGCTCTCCAAGTCAACCTTTCCACTCCCTGTGCTACCCAGAATCAGTCCCTTAACCAACTTCCTTAAGTTTTAAACTATATTTAGTTAAAATTCAAGACCTATTTTGTTCTAAGACTTAAACCTGTTTGAAAGAAAGATTTGTGAAAATTTAGGGGTGAATCTTGGCAACAATGTATCTCTCACTGGTACCCTAAAAGTTGAATAACTTAGCCCCGGTTATGAGGATACCTGTCAATCTTTGTGTAAATGGAATAATTATGCTTTTTGTTTCTAGAAGGTTAAAAATCTCCCACCTGCTTATGAGACAGTAGTTACTTCTCTGTCTTTCCAGGCTTATCTTTTTCTCATCTGCGTTAGGGATCAGAACTCTGTTCAGCTCAAAGAACTTCTGATATTATTTCTTGTAGGGAAAGTATGAAATTCTCTCAAATGTTCCTTACACATACCTACTCGCTGAAAGACAGCTTTCAGGTTTTAGATGTGTGTGTGTTGACCTTTTCCCCATCTTGATAATTTTAAGATTATGTGTTTACACATGATGACCTTCATTGATGCAGATAAGATGCCACATTGTCATTTTTATACTCATATCTCATTATGTGATGCATTTGTGTATGTGGATGTTCCACCTCCTTGGTCTGCACGTTATCTGCAAGGACAATCATCTACAAACTCTCTCCTGTCGTACATGCGTGCTCATGGATTGTGCAGTTACTTCTATCAGTGGGTTTACAATTTTTATTACCTTTGGAAATTTTGAGAGCCTTTGCTTTCATAAGTAATCTTCTGAAGTCCAGGCTTCCAGTGGTTCACACACTAGACCAACATTGTTTATGGCTCCAGTCATATTTTCTAGGACTTTTTCTTTTCTGTGATTTTAGTTTCTTTTAATGTTTATGCTTTTACATTCAAAAAAATCTTTCTATCCTCCTGTTTAATCAGCTGTTAATTTAACTCAATGAAAATTTCATCTCTGTTAATTTTTTTTTTCTTTTTTGTTTATTGTTCTCCAAGTTTCTCCTCCTTCCTGTCATTTCAACCCTTACATCCTTTCTTGTCTAGACTCATTCCTCTGTATGCATTCAGGAAAGAGCAGACCTCCCAGGGATATCAACCGAACACAGCATAGCAAGTTACAATAGACTAGGTACTTAGCCTCTTTCTTACCAAGGCTGGATGTGAGAGGACCTGACTAATTCCATTTTGAGACTGAATCCAAAGCCAGGCCAAAATTCTTGCCACCCTTCCCCAAGTTTCCGAAAAGAACAAACAAACAAAAACAAATACAGGAGATGAGCAGCCAATCTGAAACTGCCGCAACATCTGGCCTGGGGTTATATGAGGTGACTGTTCCTTTCCTAAGGTTGGAACCAATCAGGAATATATAAGTATCCCTTACCATGAACTCATCCAGTTCTGGTAAGGATTACCTAGCCACGACTGGAAATCCTCTAGCTGGCTTTAAAGGGAGCCTGTGAGCTCCTCTTGCAGTCACCAGTTTATAAAATGGCTGTTCCCTGCATGCAGGTGTCTTGCCTCCTCAAAATAAAAACACTTGTGCTAATTGCATATGTGAGTGGCGGCCTCCAAGAGGCAATTCCAGACTTAACATCTGACTGGGAATAGCCCCTTGTGACTCCCACCACACTGGGTGCTAGACAACTGGCTGGTAAGTGAAATCATCTATCTGTGTTTTTGCATCTTGTCCCTGTGTGTCTGGTCAATCTGAGTGTGTGAACAATTCCTGGAGGCCAGGGTGGTCCAGGCAGACACATTAGTGGTCCCGGCATCATCTTGGCTGAGAGACATCTCAGACACACCAGAGGGGGACTTGGTTCCAAAGTCATTCTGACAGAATGTGGCAGGTTGCTCATGCCTAACCGGCTTAAGGGATGGGCCATTGTTCTGAATTTTCTTTTTTTCTCTATTCGTACCAGTACTTTTTTTTTGTATTGTTCTCTTGTGTCTTTGTTTGTTTGTCTCAGTTATAAAATGGGCCAAACCATTTCGACCACATAATTCTCATATTAGACCATTTCAAGGAGATCTTTAAGGTAGTAGCTCAACAGGGGCTTCTTGTGGGAAAAAAGATGTCTGTCTTTTGCAGAAATGAATGGACCACCTTCAAAGTGAGATGGCCCAAAGAAGAAACCCACAACCTCCCCACATTCTATAGGGTTAAAAACATGGAAAGCCAGGCCACCTTGGATCAGGCAGCTTACATAGCCATGTGGCAGGTCTTGGTGGAAAATCCCCTGCCTGGCTAATTCTTTTCTTCCTCCTCTTGGGGACATCCTTGAAGTAACAACAGAAAGCAAAGCCAAACAAACAAAAAGTCAAAAACAGAGAGAGGGAGAGAGAGGAGAAGAGGGCCTTAAGCCATTGGCTACTTTCTTTTTTTATTTTTTTTTTTATTTTATTTTTTTTTATCAGTTACATTTTATTAACTCTGTACCCCAGCCGTGTCCCGATCCCTCATTCCCTCCCAGTCCCTCCCTCCCTCCTTCCTCTCCACCTTGCCCCTTGCCAAGTCCACTGATAGGGGGGACCTCCTCCCCATTCATCTGATCCTGTTTTATCAGGTATCTTCAGGACTGGCTGCAAAGCTCTCCTCTGTGGCCTAACAGGACTGCTCCTCCCTTGTGGGGTGGGGAGGCCAAAGAGCCAGTCATTGAGTTCCTGTTAGAAATAGTCCTTGTTCCCCTCACTTATGGGAAACCAATTGGTTACTGAGCTACCACAGGCTACATCTGAGCAGAGGTTCTAGGTTACATTCATACATGGTCCTTGGTTGCATGTCACTCTCAGAAAAGACCCTGTACCCAGATATCTTTGGTCCTTGTGGAGCTCCTATCCTTTCCTCATCAGACTAACTCCCCTTCTTTCTTATGATTCCCTGTACTCTGCCAAAGGTTTGGTCATGAGTCTTTGTATCTGCTTTGAAAACACTGCTAGTTAGAGTCTTTCCAATGCGCTCAGTAGACTCCTGTCATATGTTCAATGCACATCCCATCTGTCATTCTAAATGAGGATTGATCATCTTACCCCATGTCCACTCTCTTGATTATCTTTTATAGGTGTACAGATTTCATTATGTTTATTATATCTTATAGGTCTATATAAGTGAGTATATACCGTGTTTGTCTTTCTCCTTCTGGGATATTTCACTCAGGATGATCTTTTCTAGGTCCCACCATTTGCCTGCAAATTTCATGATTTCCTCCTTTTTGATTGCTGAGTAGTATTCCATTGTGTAAAAATACCACAATTTCTGTATCCATTCCTCCGCTGATGGACATCTGGGTTGTTTCCAGGTTCTAGCTATTACAAATAAAGCTGCTATAAACATGGTTGAGCAAATATCCCTTTTGTGTACTTGAGCAAACTTTGGGTATATACCTAGCAGTGGTATAGCTGGGTCTTGAGGAAGCACTATTCCTAATTGTCTTAGAAAGCTCCAGATAGATTTCCAGAGTGGTTGTACCAGTTTACATTCCCACCAGCAGTGGAGGAGGGTTCCCCTTTCTCCACAACCTCTCCTGTGTTGTCCCTTGAGTTTTTCATTTTGGCCATTCTCATGGGTGTAAGGTGATGTCTCAGGTTTGTTTTGATTTGCATTTCCCTGATGGCTAATGAGGTTGAGCATTTCTTTAGGTGTTTCTCTGCCATTCCATATTCCTCTGTCGAGAATTCTCTGTTTAGCTCTGTTCCCCATTTTTTAATTGGATTACTTGGTTTGCTGCTTTTCAGCTTCTTTAGTTCTTTGTATATACTCGATATTAGTCCTCTGTCAGATAAAGGGTTAGTGAAGATTCTTTCCCAATTCTTTCCCAAAACAAAGGCAGGCATTTTGTTTTGATGACAGTGTCCTTTGCTTTACAGAAGCTGTTCAGTTTCATGAGGTCCCATTTATTGATTGTTGCTCTTAGAGCCTGTGCTGTTGGTGTTCTGTTCAGGAAGTTGTCTCCTGTGCCAATGAGTTCTAGGCTGTTCCCCACTTTTTCTTCTAACAAAATCAGAGATGAAAAGGGTGACATAACTACAGACACAGAGGAAATTCAAACAATCATTAGGTCATACTACAAAAGCCTATATGCTACAAAATTTGAAAATCTCAATGAAATAGACAATTTTCTTGATAGATTCCATCTTCCAACATTAAGTCAAGATCAGGTAGAAAGACTGAACAGCCCTATATCCCCCAAGGAAATTGAAGCAGTCATTCACAGTCTCCCCTCCAAAAAAAGCCCTGGGCCAGATGGTTTCAGCGCGGAATTCTACAAGACCTTCAAAGAAGTGCTCACACCAATTCTTCTCAAACTATTCCACAAAATAGAAACAGAAGGTACATTACCAAACTCATTCTATGAAGCAACAGTCACCCTGATACCTAAACCACACAAAGACCCAACAAAAAAAGAGAACTTCAGACCTATCTCTCTTATGAACATTGACGCAAAAATACTCAATAAAATACTTGCAAACCGAATCCAAAAACACATCAAAGATATCATCCACCACGACCAAGTAGGCTTCATCCCAGGCATGCAAGGATGGTTCAACATACGGAAATCCATCAATGTAATCCACCACATAAACAAACTGAAGGAGAAAAACCACATGATCATCTCCTTAGATGCTGAAAAAGCATTTGACAAAGTCCAACACCCATTCATGTTTAAAGTCTTGGAGAGATCAGGAATACAAGGCACATATCTAAACATAGTAAAGGCAATATACAGCAAGCCTATAGCCAACATCAAACTCAATGGAGAGAAACTTAAATCAATCCCACTGAAATCAGGGACGAGACAAGGCTGCCCACTCTCTCCCTACCTCTTCAACATAGTACTTGAAGTCCTAGCCAGAGCAATAAGACAACTAAAGGAGATCAAGGGGATACAAATCGGAAAGGAAGAGGTCAAAGTGTCACTTTTCGCAGATGATATGATAGTATATATGAGCGACCCCAAAAATTCAACCAGAGAACTCATCCAGTTGATAAACACCTTCAGCAAAGTGGCAGGATACAAAATCAACTCAAAAAATCAGAAGCCCTCCTGTATACCAAAGACAAAAGGGCCGAGAAAGAAATTAGGGAAACAACACCATTCACTATAGCCACTAACCACGTAAAGTACCTTGGGGTGACACTAACCAAGCAAGTGAAAGACCTGTTTGAGAAAAACTTCAAGTCTCTGAAGAAAGAAATTGAAGAAGATCTCAGAAGATGGAAAGATCTCCCATGCTCATGGATTGGTAGGATTAACATTGTGAAAATGGCCATCCTGCCAAAAGCAATCTACAGATTCAATGCAATTCCCATCAAAATACCAACTCAATTCTTTACAGACCTTGAAAAAAAGATTCTCAGCTTCATATGGAGAAGCAAAAAACCCAGAATCTCCAAAACAATCCTGTACAACAACAGATCATCTGGAGGTATCTCCATCCCCGATCTCAAGTTGTACTACAAAGCAATAGTAATAAAATCTGCATGGTATTGGCATAAAAACAGAAAGGAGGATCAATGGAACCGCATAGAAGATCCAGAAATAAACCCACACACCTATGAATACTCGATATTTGACAAAGAAGCCAAAACCATTCAATGGAAAAAAGACAGCATCTTCAACAAATGGTGCTGGTCCAACTGGATGTCCACATGCAGAAAAATGAAAATAGATCTATATTTATCACCCTGCACAAAACTAAAGTCCAAGTGGATCAAAGACCTCAACATAAAACCAGATACATTGGCTACTTTCTACCCCAACTTAGCTTCCTCAGGAGATCTCGAAGAGGAAATGCTGTCTTTATCCCCGCCTTACCAGCCTAAGGAAATTCAGGGATAAGAGAAGGAGCAGCAGGAGAGGAGAAAAGCCCACCAGCAGGAGGAACACAAGGAAGAATCTCAGGCTCCAAGGTGAGGGTGGCCAAAAGGCAGCTGCTGTATGGAGCAGGCTTGGCCTCTCTATGACTCCCAGACACCCCTGTACCAGTTGCAGCTAAGCAACACTGTTACCTCTGAAATACCACAGCTTCTGCTTGAGTTGATTGGAATCAGCAGATAGCAAGGTACTCCTCCCTTGAAGTTACAACTGGAGAAAGTAAAAACAAAACAAAACAAAAACAAAAAGCTTTGCCTGTTTTAAATGTGTCTCTGACTACCTACATGTTTATTTCTGACTGATTCTTAAATGTATAAGTTTTATTATTCTCTGTATGTCTTGGTGACAGATTAACTCTGTAACATCTGTAACAAAAAAATTAGCTTAAAACAAGTAACTCAAGGTTGGTGCCATTCAGGGGAACAACACAAGGCATGAGAGGGCCAAGGAAGCTGGTCTCTAAGGATACTTTAAATGGGGATAAGATTTTTATGTAATTCCTGTCCTATGTTAAAAACCAACTTAGCAAACATAATGTTTAAATTTTAAGTTCTAATTTTTGTTTAAAACATATGTGTATATGTGTTTGTAAAATCTATAAAAACGCAGATGTTTTAAATAACCATGTGGAACACCCGCCAAGTGAGATATACAGCCGGCCAAGTGAGATAGCAGTCCACCATCTTGAGATAGCCATGTGCTATGAAGAAACTAGTACAGAACCTCTTAGTCAATGTCTGCTCTGTTCATTATCCTATCTCCTTTTGGACTAAGAAAGCAGCAAGTCTCATTTTAAACTGGTATGACATATATATATATATATATATATATATATATATATATATATATATATATATATATGTAAATTCAAAGTTATATTTTTTATATGATGGTAAAACTTTGGGGTTATAAAGGCTGATTCAGATTAAAAAAATACTGTACTGATGGTTCTGGAAATGTGTGATTCTAAAGATACTTTTAAGTTGGCATATATTAATTTTGGAGGCATTCAGTTGTTTCCAATAATAGAAGTTAGTTATGGGAATGCTTCATATTGCTCTACCATAAAAGAGAGCAGATCCAGAAGTGACACTTAATTGCTGTGTTTTTAAATTGCCTGCCTCAGCCTCTAACAACATGGCCACTAGGCTGATTCAGAAATAATAAGGGTGGATCCATGGTTTCACTGCCATCTTATCTAAGGGCACTCAGAGGACTGGCAGCCATCTCTCGGTTGTGGGAAACCATTTTTGTTGAGGGCTGCCAACTACATTCAGTTCCTTCCTTAGTACCAAGTGCAACTTCTGTCCTTTAAGCTTTTGCTGTTCAGTCTTAATAATGCAATGTGGAAAGATCAGAAAGATTGCCAGTCCGTCTATGAACTGTATCTATGATTGAAAGTTTTGCTTTGATATTACTTCAGAAATATATTTAAAGCTAAGCTAATAACTGATGCAGTTAATTACAAGATTGAACTTTACCTAGTTTACATTTTCAAGGTTAAGATTAAGATGGATAACTATAAAGTTTGCCTATTTAGAGATACTTGAGATCGAAGTGGTCTTAAAACACTTATCTACAGAATATGCCATAATTATGTATCATAACATTCTGTTTTATGTTGACAAGATGTAGTTTAGAGCAGATAACTAAAAACAGATTAACTCAGATATGCTGGTTCTCAAGCTTGTCAAAAATCTGCTGAATATGGCATTTAACACGTGTAAGCTTAAAATGACAGAGAGTCCCAAATCCTAGCAGTATCGAAGGTATCTGAGAAGATTTGGGAAGGACAGATGACTTCAACCCTGGATTGTGGAACTCTAACTACTGGACTGCCCCAATGCTTCACGTACTGCTAGGGCCCAGACTGAACTGTGAACAAACTGGACACCTGGAGAGTTATTGTGTCACATTGCTTAAAAAGAGGTAAGGTTAGTCTCTCGTGTTCTTCCCCAGAAACAGCCTCTTGTCTTCTTGTACTCGATGGCAGAGTACCTATATACATGATGCTATGAAAACACAGCAGCCAGGGACAACTGTCTAAGTGATGAGCTGACTAGTCATCTCTCATTTTTGATTGCTACATAGATTCGTTTAAGTTACAATTTATGCTTCTCAGGTCTCTGACCTCATGTTGGCTAAGCTAATAGTAGCTTCACAGCTAGAGAGCAGACAATTAGATCCACTGCTAGTTCTCCCAGTAATCAACTACCTGTGTTTAGTGGTGAATAAATGGATAGAAGGATGTAAAGTTTATGTAAGGCTCTGAGGATATAAAAGTTTAAGTTATGAGGATCTAAAAGAAGGTGTTTTAAGGTTTGGAAACGCAAATTATGAAAAAAGCTTCATTGAAAGTGTTTGAGGGTCTAAGATGGTATTTGAAAGTTTGTAAACGCATAGTATGAAGGTTGGAGGGTTCAAGAAGATACTTTCTTTAAGGCATATAAATGCAAGTTGTAGAGATATTAAAAAGTGATTTAAGGCATATAAAAATGAAAAATGTTTTAGATATGTTTCCTCCTTGAATGTTATTGTTATATTTTCATAAGATTTCAAAAGTTAGGAATTTTTTACATTGATCGATAGAGTTTGGATAAGCTGATAGAGTACTGATTGCTCATTGTACAGTCAAAGGTTAAGATTTTAATTTACTTGTTTATCTTCTTCAGGTATACAGATTTCGGGATGTTTCTCCTATTTTATTGGTCTAGTACCCACTTATAAGTGAGTATATACTGTGTGTGTCTTTCTGCTTCTGAGATACCTCACTCAAAAATGATATTTTCTAGATCCCATCATTTGCATGCACATTTCATGATTTCCTTGTTTTTAATTGCTGAGTAATATTCCATAGTGTAAAAGTACCACAATTTCTGTATCCATTCTTCTGTTGATGGACATCTGGATTGTTTCCAGGTTCTGGCTATTACAAATAAAGCTGCTACAAACATGGTTGAGCAAATGTCCTTGTTGTGTACTTGAGCCTCTTTTGGATATATGCCTAGGAGTGGTATGGCTGGACCTTGAGGAAGCACTATTCCTAATTATCTGAGAAAGTGCCAGATTGTTTTCCAAAGTGGTTGTACAAGTTTACATTCCCACTGGCAATGGAGGAGGGTTCTTCTTTCTCCACGACCACTCCAGCATGTGTTGTCAATTGAGTTTTTGATCTTTGCCATTGTGATGAGTGTAAGGTGAAATCTCAGGGTCATTTTGATTTGCATCTCTCTGATGGCTAAGGACGTTGAGCATCTCTTTAAGTGTTTCTCTGCCATTCTATATTCTTCTACAGAGAATTCTCTGTTTAGCTCTGTACCCCATTTTCAATTGGATTCCTTGAATTATTGCCTTTTAACTTCTTTAGTTCTTTATATATTCTGGATATGAGCCCTTTGTCAGATACTTTGCTTCAAAACTCAAGCTTCTTTTGCTTTCCTGATGTTCTTGCTCCATCCTTTCATCAGGTCTCAACTAGTGAATCCTCTCCTAATGCTATGAGCAGGAACCTCTACACAGGGTTCAAACAGGGTGTTTAAATACCCCATATTTGGGGGATTGTAGCTTTACTCTGACTGATATGCATTATTTTTAGATTTGTTGTTTAAAATATTTTATTTCAACTTTTATCCTTACAGTTGGGAAAGAATATCTTGACCTGAATACTGCTCCATGGCTGAAGTGGAAGTAATGAATATGTTTCTTTCACACTGTAAAAAGAATATTTCTCCACTTAGAAATCTATAGAAATCTGTAAGGTCATGTTTACCCAATGACCAATGCGTATGCTTTGCCATATCATGAATAAGTAAAATATGCTTTCAAATTCCAATATATTTTTTTATGTAGCAAAGTATGATATATTAATTGATAGTTTCAGATTCCATATTCCTTTAATTATGCAAAATTATCTGAAAGATCATTAAATTGTCCTTATTTTTTTCTGATGTTTTATGTACCTGAGACCACATTGCCTCATATATTTTCACCAGGACAGGTTTCTGTAAACTAGATACAGAACATAGCCCATCTGAGATTGTACATGAAAAAACAAAAAACAAAAAACAAAAAAACAACTGTTTTTCTTATTACTTCCTGTAGGCTTAGATTTTTCAAACACCTTCTTTATTTAAGGTTCTTAAACTCTTTTACCTCCCTTCCAACCCCCTGATCTTAGGAAGGAGATTAGTAGGGAAAAGGACTTTAGACCTCTTTTAGATACTTCCTGCTGATTAGAGTCATTGGGTCCTTTGGGGATATACCAATCTTAGTGACCAGGGTACCAGTACTCCAGTCAAACAGCAAAGCAGCAAACCACCACAAAAGCAGCAGCAGCAGCAGAAGCAAGACTCTGCTTTTATGGCACAAGTCTTCCAAAGCAGCACAAGAAGTTCTCTGGAGAGTTTCTCTTCGTGAAAACCAGCGAAGTTTTCCTAACCATTGCAAAACAGAGTGATGCCAAAAGCATTGCCTAACTATAAGTAGGCTTCTATTTATCCCTTCTCAGGGTCCACACAAAGTTGTTTTTCAGCTGGCAAAACCATGCCCCTCACATATGGTAGTTTCCAGCTGACAAACATCCAAACATCACATGTCTTTTCATGGAGAAGGGCGGGGGGGGGGGGTGTTTTCCTCAAGGGGAAAATAGTCCCTCATTCCACACTTGAGACCAAAGCAAAAACATTCACATGACACAACCGAGTTTCCAAAGAAACCAGAAAGTTTCACTTTAACTTCTTTTTTGGAAAGCAGTGATTTTTTTTTTTCTTCTGAAAGTATACTTTGATGTGTAGATGTTAGGAGTTAATATTATGTTACATAAATTTGCATGATGTATTTTGTAATTGTCATCAGTTCCAGTCTTTGAATATGGTCACTATGGATACATGTGACCTACATAAATAAAAGCCTTTGAAATCTTCATATATTTAAGAATATAATGAGTGTTAGAACTCAAACTTAAGGACAACTTAATGATCTTCCGGAGAATCTTAGGATGTGGATATATCCCAGTCAGTTAACTGTTTTCTGTATGAGCAGAGGAAACCTGAAATTGATTCCCAGCACCCACAGTAAGCCTGGACAAGGTGCTTCAGACCTGTGATGCCAGAACTGAGGAGGCAGAGTATTTTTTAGCTGGCCAAATAGTCTTGTTGATTCAGTGAGCCCCAAGTTTACAGATAGACTATCTCAAAAAGTGAAGTGTAGAGAAACTGGTTCACCTCTGGCCTCCACATACATGTAAACAAACCCACCCAGGCGTGCTAACACACAGATCACATACAATCATGTACATACATGTGCCATATTAACAAATGAGAAAGCTGAGAATTTCTATATCAGGAAAATATAGGATTGTCTTAGAAATCCCTTCCCTAAAAATACAGCCACCAGCTGTCCTTTGGTTGGCCTACTTCCTCCTAGGAATCTGCTAATATATATGTGTGTGGAATAGACTCAGTTGAGGAATTCAATCCTATAGATTCCCAGTTATGTATCCAACAATGTAACTAAGGAAAATAAATTTAGTACACTGCACATACAACTAAGTGTATGTTTTGATAACGTTTGATTCAAAACATAAATTCCACCTGAATTGTAAGTGCACCTCTATGGCTCATACTCTTTTCTTTTTTTTTTTTCCTAGAGAAAAAGGAAAAGAAAACCAAAAATTCCCTGAAATCTGTTGAGACTCCCAGCTCTTTTACTTTTTTTTTCCTGTAATGTTTATCCTTCATGCAGCCATGCATTCAGAACTCTACCCATTGACCCAGAAAGGCATGATCTACTATCATTTATTATGAGAAGAATAGAGGGAACTGTATTTACATAGCTTTCAGCCCCATAGACATTTAAAAATTTGTATTAACATAATAGAGCATAGTGTATTCTATGGCATTATGATACAGGAAAGTAACGCATTTTAGAAATCAATCACTAAAATCTTACCAAGAATAATGTCTCGTTTAGCCATAGTCATTAGGAATCAGTTATATTGCAAGAAGGTATGTCTTTTCGTGAATTCGAGGAATTAGAGACAATGAGAAGATTAAAAATTACCTTATTGGGTAATTAAAAGATTAAATTACCTTATTGGGTAATTAAAAGATTAAAAATTACCTTCTTAGTTTTTAAGAAGGGTAGAATCTAGGCAACATTGCCACCTATTCAATGTAAATACAGTTCTCTAAAAATAATACCTAAAATACTTTTTCTGTTAACAAAAATATTTAAAGCAAATCTGAACCATAATAAAATATTTAGGAAGCAAAATTTGCTTTCACTTTGTATTTCCGTCCTGCCCTGCAAGCTGACACCCTGAGTTAGAGAATCAGGAAAGAATCAGCCTGTCCCTGAAGGCTTATTCCTCCAGTTAAAGAATCAAGAAAGGCATGAGTGTTCAGCAGAGGAGAGTGGGCATGACCTCTGCTTCTTCAGTTTATCTGGATGTAAACAGAAAAGATGTCTTGTATTCTCGGGGAACATGAAGACATAAGACAGCTTTATTTTTGTTTTTTTTTTTTTTGTTTGTTTTTTTGTTTTGTTATTTTTTTTTGTTTTTGAGATAGAGTATTTCCAGATAGCCCTGGAAGTCCAGGAACTAGCTATGTAGATCAGGCTGTCCTCAAACTAATGCAGATCCACCTATCTCTGCTTCCCAAGTGCTAGAATTAAAGTCGGCACCATCATGCTCATTCCACTAGGCAGTATGTTTTGTTGTTGTTGTTGTTGTTGTTTGGTTTGGTTTGTTTGTTGTTGTAATTTTCATATTTTTGCCATGAAAGTAAAGAGTTACTTGTATCTCAGTCTCCAAGGTAAAGGGAATGTGGGTGCTATCAACCTGTTTTTGTTCTTGGCATGTATAGGTTTCACTAAGATAAGCAACAGTATTTATTCTTCTTTTTTTTTTTTTTGCAGTTATTTATTTATTTATTTATTTACTTACTTATTTTTTTAATTTTATTAATTACACTTTATTCATTTTGTATCCCCCCATCAGCCCCTCCCTCCTCCCCTCCCGATCCCACCCTCCCTCCCCTTTCTGCATGTATGTCACTCCCCAAGTCCACTGATAGGGGAGGTTCTCCTCTCCTTCCTTCTGATCTTAGTCTATCAAATACTTCTTTTGATGCTATTGATTTCATTGCAGATTATAGAATTGTGATTTTAATGATGTTGTAGTTTGGCTGCTAAAGATTTCTGTCTAGTTATTTAACACCATTTGGGAAACTGAACCCCTAACCCCCACGCCATGCACACAGGATGGATCCAGGCTCCTGGGGCTTCCCAGCTCCACTCTAAGGTGAAAGCTGTGTTAGCACTCCGACCAAGAAAGGACAGAGGGCTGACTACAGCTTTCCAAGTCTGCTGCTCTACTGACTTATGATTCTTAAAAACAGAAAAATTGGTTCTAAACGTTTCTTAAACTATCCTAAATTTTATTCTATACACTAAGAGGATATTTATTTTCTTCTAAAAGTGATTTTTCTGATATTGAACCAGCGATAATCTCCCAGGCTTATGAGAAAGATGAGGTTAGGGCATAGAATTTACAAGGGCTGCTGGACTGTAAATCTTGATCACAGAATTTAAAAAAAAAAGTTACCCATAAGAAGACATTGAAGAAGGCATATTTTAGATCTATATAAAAGAGCTAATTAAAACTTAGAAATACGAGTACTTTGGTAAGTAACATGCAGGTAATCTCCAGGGTACGTGCCAGCTTCTATGTAAAAGATTTCTGGTTGATAATTATCTATCCAAAGCATCTGAACACTTTATTTCACTTTTATTTATTTAAAAAGAAAGAAAGAGGTATATGCAGAATTTAGCTTAAAGGAATCAGTTAATTAGACACAGAAGTGCTATATAAAATTAAATGACTGGCACTGAGGCCAAGGCCCAGAAGCTGTCCAAACAAAAGAAACTTCCATTGCTAAAGTCAAATCAAGAAGTCACATTTTCTCTTTAATATGCTAAAAATCAGTGCCTTTACAGAATGTAAAACAAACTGTTAAGACTATGCATGTAACGTCTTTCTTCAAAATGTGTAAGATATTTACTCTTGCTAATTGCAAAATTCAAAGTTCTTACAGTAATTAAATATCCTAGTGTATCCTCAAGGATACACACACACACACACACACACACACACACACACACACACACACCACTACCCCAACTCTGTCAGAAGTTTTCACTTGTCATTTTCATTTTTTTTTAATTTATCCCCTCCATGTTTGGTGTTCTAGGTCATGCCACACACACATTTTGCTGTGGTTCTTATTGCATCTCATCTCCACACCACCTGCCTCTACCACCTTATACTTTTCCAATCAACCTGTTCACAAGTTGCTTTTTTTCTTAACCATCTTTCAATTTTTAAATATGGCAAAACCATATTTAAGAACTACAAATTTTATCTTTTCATTTTTCTGTATTCTTTATTGCTATACAGCATAACACCTTTATAATATTTGTCAGTTTTCTTAATTGGAATACAGCTAACATAGAAAAACCTGGTGCTGTGTTACCCACTTTTATTAACTAAGTTTTCCAGATAAAATAAAACACAGGATATAAGGTTTAACTTTGGGTGCAAGCATAGATTCAGTAAAAACAGTTCTTTAATATTTCACATTTCTATAGAACAGCATAAGCAAGTTGAAAAGGTGTTTGTTCTGCCGAAGTTAATCAAATAATAATATTATTATTTCAGAATGTATATCTTTCTTTAATTTTGGAAAGGCTTATCCCTGGTTAACAAAATTACTGTAAGAATTTTGGCAAAGATTGCTTTAGATGCTTCAATAGATTTGGGCAGAATAGATCTTTTATACGTACCCATCAATACATGAACATAGTGTGCCTTTCCTTTATTTTGAGCTTTTAAAAAGATTTCTTTGTAAACTTTCAGCGTATTTATGCTACTCAAAATTTGAGGCAGTAGATACAGAAGTATTGTATTTTGTGACATTATCGCTAATACTTTATTAAGTAATTTTACATTTAATTCACATGTACAATTGTGTTGTGTGACATTTCTATAGAAATCAAGAAAATTGAAAAATGCAGCAAATAAAAATTTGTGTTCTAACTAGTAAGAGACAGCCAATACCTTTTCTTCTCTCTCTCTCTTTTATATTAATTTATTTTTTATTAATTACAGTTTATTCACTTTGTATTTCCAGCATGAGTTGTCAGTTGAGTTTTTGATCTTAGCCATTCTGATGGGTGTAAGTTGAAACCTCTGTTGTTTTAACTCACATCTCCCTAATGACTAAGGATACTGAGCATTTCCTTTGTGTTTTGCTGCCATTTGATATTCCTCTACTGAGAACTTTCTGTTAATCTCTGTACCTCATTTTTTTAATTTAACTTTTTTATTTTTTATTAATTACACTTTATTCATTTTGTATCCCGATAAGCCCCTCCCTTCTCCCCTCCCGATCCTACCCTCCATCCCTTTCTGCATGCATGCCTCTCCCCAAGTCCACTGATAGGGGAGGTTCTCCTCTCTCTTCTGATCTTAGTCTATCAGTTCTCATCAAAAGTGGCTGCATTGTCCTCTTCTGTGGCCTGGTAAGGCTGCTACCCCCTCAGGGGGAGGTGATCAAAGAGCAGGCCAATCAGATTATGTCAGAGGCAGTCCCTCTTCCCATTACTAGGTAACCCACTTGGACACTGACCTGCCATGGGCTACATCTTTGAAGGGGTTCTAGGTTATCTCCATGAATGGTCCTTGGTTGGAGTATGAGTCTCTGGGAAGTTCCCTGTGTTCAAATTTTCTTGTTCTGTTGCTCTCCTTGTGGAGTTCCTGTCCTCTCCAGCTCTTGCTATTTCCCACTTCTTACATAAAATTCCATTCACTCTGCCTGACAGTTGGCCATCAGGCTCAGCATCTGCTTTGATAGTCTGCAGGACAGAGGCTTTCAGAGGCCCTCTGTGGTAGGTTCCAAGGTTGTTTCCTGTTTTCTTCTTCTGGCTTTCAGAGGCCCTCTGTAGCAGGTTACTAGGTTGTTTTCTGTTTTCTTCTTCTTCTGATGTCCATCCTCTTTGCCTTTCAGGATGGGGATTGAACATTTTAGTTAGGGTCCTCTCTCTTGCTTAGTTTCTTTAGATGCACAGATTTTAGTGGGTTTGTCCTATATTGTATGTCTATATGAGTGAGTATATACCGTGTGTGTCTTTTTGCTTCTGGGACAACTCACTCAGGATGATCCTTTCCAGGTCCCACTATTTACCTGCAAATTTCATGATTTCCTCATTTTTCATTGCTAAGTAATATTCCATTGTATAGATGTACCACAATTTCTGCATCCATTCTTCAGTTGAGGGGCATCTGGGTTGTTTCCAGCTTCTGGCTATTACAAATAAAGCTGCTACAAACATGGTTGAGCAAATGTCCTTTTTGTGTACTTGAGCCTCTTTTGGGTATATGCCTAGGAGTGGTATGGCTGGATCTTGAGGAAGCGCTATTCCTAGTTGTCTGAGAAAGCGCCAGATTGATTTCCAGAGTGGTTGTACAAGTTTACATTCCCACCAGCAGTGGAGAAGGGTTCCCCTTTCTCCACAACCTCTCCAGCATGTGTTGTCACTTGAGTTTTTCATCTTGGCCATTCTGATGGGTGTAAGGTGAAATCTCAGGGTTGTTTTGATTTGCATTATCCTAATGGATAATGAGATTGAGCATTTCTTTAAGTGCTTCTCTGCCATTCGATATTCCTCTAGTAAAAATTCTCTGTTTAGCTCTGTTCCCCATTTTTTTAACTGGATTACTTGGTTTGCTGCTTTTCAGCTTGTTTAGTTCTTTATATATACTAGATATGAGTCCTCTGTCAGATAAAGGGTTGGTGAAGATTCTTTCCTAATCTGTAAGCAGTCACTTTGTTTTGATGACGGTGTCCTTTGCTTTGCAGAAGCTTTTCAGTTTCATGAGGTCCCATTTATTGATTGTTGCTCTTAGAGCATGTGCTGTTGGTGTTCTGTTCAGGAAGTTTTCTCCTGTACCAATGAGTTCTAGGGTATTCCCCACTTTTTTTTCTAGCTGATTTAATGTGTCTGGTTTTATGTTGAGGTCTTTGACCCACTTGGACTTCAGTTTTGTGCAGGGTGATAAGTATGGATCTATTTTCATTTTTCTAAATGTAGACATCCATTTGGACCAGCACCATTTGTTGAAGATGCTATCTTTTTTTCATTGTATGGTTTTGGCAACTTTGTCAAATATCAGGTGTCCATAAGTGTGTGGGTTTATTTCTGGGTCCTCTGTTTGGTTCCATTGATCCACCATTCTGTTTCTCTGCCAGTACCATGCAGTTTTTAAAACTGTTACTCTATAGTACAGCTTGAGATCAGGAATGGAGATACCTCCAGAAGATCTTTTATTGTAGAGGACTGTTTTAGCAATTCTCGGTTTCTTGTCATTCCATATGAAGTTGAAAATTTTTCTTTCCAGGTCTGTAAAGAATTGTGTTGGTAATTTGATGGGAATTGCATTGAATCTGTAGATTGCTTTTGGTAAGATGGCCATTTTTACTATGTTAATCCTGCCAAGCCATGAGAATGGGAGATCTTTCCATCTTCTGATATCTTCTTCTAATTCTTTCTTCAGAGACTTGAAATTTTTTTCATACAAGTCTTTGACTTCCTTGGTTAGGGTTACTCCGAGGTACCTTATGTCATTTGTGGCTATTGTGAAGGGTGTTGTTTCTCTAATTTCTTTCCCATCCCTTTTGTCTTTTGTATACAGGAGGGCTACCGATTTTTTTTTGAGTTAATTTGTATCCAGGCACTTTGCTGAAGGTGTTTATCAGCTGTAGGAGTTCCCTGGTAGAGTTTTTGGGGTCACTCATGTATACTATCATATCATCTGCAAATAGTGATAATTGGACTTCTTCCTTTCCAATTTGTATCCCTTTGATCTCCTTCAACTGTCTTATTGCTCTAGCAAGGACTTCCAGCACGATGTTGAAGAGATATGGAGAGAGTGGGCAGCCTTGTCTTGTCCCTGATTTCAGTGGGATTGCTTTAAGTTTCTCTCTGTTCAGTTAGATGTTGGCTATAGGCTTGCTGTATATCGCCTTTACTGTGTTTAGATATGTGCCTTGTATTCCTGATCTCTCCAATACTTTAAACATGAATGGATGTTGGATTTTGTCAAATGCTTTTTCAGCATCTAGGGAGATTATCATGTGTTTTTTTTTTTCAGTTTATTAATATGGTGGATCACATTGATGGATTTCCGTATATTGAACCACCCCTGCATACCTGGGATGAAGCCTACTTGGTCATGGTGGATGATATCTTTGATGTGTTCTTGTATTCGGTTTGCAAGTATTTTGTTGAGTATTTTTGCATCAATGTTCATAAGGGAAATTGTCTGAAGTTCTCTTTTTTGTTGGGTCTTTGTGAGGTTTAGGTACCAAGGTGACTGTGGTTTCATAGAATGAGTTTGGTAATGTTTCTCTCTCTTTTTTTAATCACACCAAAAAAGTTAAGCAACTGCTCTCTGTACTGTGTCACAGGCTCACAACATCAGGTCCTTTTGGAACTGATCTTGTCCAATCTGGACCAGCCTGATCTGGTCAGCACTGGTCTCGTCTGATTTTGTTTGAATTATGTTAATGTATAAATACCAACATGCTCTCTATATCATCCTTTAGAAATTTCTAGGTGCAGAGTGAAGGGGGCTTTGCAGTTAGGAGCTTTTATTCTGCACCCACGTGGCTGCTGACAAACATTCTAACTGCAGTTTCAGGAGGTCTCATTTCCTCTTCTGGCCCCTACAGGCACCAAGCAGGCACATGCTGCTCAGACATACGTGATGGCACAAGTACCTGTAGTTTAAAGTTATTCTCAAATTCTAAAATGCAACATACTATGAAACAGGTAAGGGGCTTTCAGAAAGCACAGCACACTAGCCAAATGAGAAAATTACTCTATATGAAGACTACTGCGGTAAAAAAAAAAAAAAAAAAATGTACAATTATGAAGCTATTGGATATATCAGGACAAATTGCTCTAAATGTGAGGATAAGTATCATTTCAAAGAAACCACATCAATTGAGGAAGAATTACAGAAAAATATATGTAAGGATTTTAACTGAAATTATATAATGGTACAGAGAAATTATGGTGACATAATTTAACAAGGGACTACTAAAAAAGCAGATGGAAAAAGCATACATAAAGAGATAAAATCTACAAATAACCAGTAGGAGCAAAGAAATAGAATAAAGTGCTTTGCCTTTTGAGATGAAAAATGTTTGAATACATCCAATCATTTTTCATGACACTGAAGTAGCTTCTAATCTGGAAAGAGGAAGACCTAGATGAGATGAGTCACTCAGGACAGAAGTGAGCTACAGACTCTCACCCAGAGCAAAACACACTTAAGCAATAGATAACTGATAGATAGATAGATAGATAGATAGATAGATAGATAGATAGATAGATAGATGAAAATAGGCAATAAATTTTAATGAGAGCAAAGGGGTATTTGGAAAATGTGTGAGGGAGGAAGGGGAAATTTAAGTAATTATATTATGATCTTAAAAAAATTAAAGTTTAGAAGATGTCATACATAAAGAAGTAAGATAAAGTAGTTATACAGACTTATTAAATAAATTCATGTGTATTAAGTACGTGACTGTTTAATATGTGGACCTTTATTATGTATATACGTATACATTCACACACAGACACACACACTACTGTAGCAGCTACTGCAGGCCTCAGTGACAAACTTGGGCTATAAGAGTGAATAATGCAAACCAGTCCTCCATTCTTGAAACATAACATGCCAGATGGCATCTAATTTCAAATGTTTATGCATGAAATATTATGTTATCATGTATGACTCAAATGGAAGAGGAAGGTAGCTGCACCATTCAATATTACTACAATATGAAATCCATTTTAATGGCACAGTGATGTCAAGTGTTTCGGACAGAACATGTGGGTAGTACCCTGACCTGACACATGTGAATTTGATCTCCAGTGCTTTAAAGCAAAAGAAATAAAGACAAGCAAATGGCTATCAAGTTAAAATGGTTGACAATACACTCTACCTAACAATGCTTCCAGTAATCAGAATACACAACAAAATGATCAGTCTCTGAGGTCACGTCTTAGGTCCAGAAACTGGTAAATTCTACTCTCTCTGTACTTCATTTAGAAAATGGAAATAATTATGTATTGGTTGGACAGGACTTTTGAGAAACATCTAAAAAGTTGTTCGGCACACAAAGAGTAAATTTGATAATGTTTGGTGGTTAGCATCACATTATTTAAGCAAAACAAAACAGCTGAGACATCTCTCTAGACTCCTAATCAGGTCTTTTGTAAAATCCTGTATGTTCTCTCTTACAGTAGCTTCCTTCCCCCATCCAATAGGACTTTTTTTTTCCCTCATTCCTTTGATTTGAGGATAGACATACAAACTGCTTTAGATGTTGGAGAAGCAGCACCTCTGTGAATTCCTTCAGGAATTTCCCACACACTGTGTTGTGTGCACTGGGAAGGACAGGGACTGAGACATCACCTTCCAAGCTGTCCTGAACAGGATGGAAAGCACATTCACATTTGTTTCTCTAAGCCAGTGTCAACAAACTGCAAGTTGCATGGCTTACCTTTTGGAGATTACTCTCTTACGAATTTTAAAAGCAAGGATGCCTGCAGGTCTCTCTGAAATCTCTCTCAGTTTCTGCTGATGCAGAACTTGATTTACAAATAAGTAACTGAAATCTCTGCCTCTGCCATCATTTTATGCCAAATGCATGTCCCTTTGTGTACCTCTCTCTAATGACACTCCCTGAACTTAAGGTACACCCTATATCATTATTAGCAGGTCTCCATTCTTACCTAAATTGTGTTTACAAAAGAACATACTTTTATTATTCAGCTAGGGGCTTTTTAGTTATTATAGTTACAATAATCTATTACATCCCTCTTTACAGAAGGATTATTTTGGTTTGAACTGGTAAAAATTATTTTTAAAGTGGGCCTTTGTGGAGGTATAAAATTTAGCAGAGCAATGTATAATATAAATTAATTTGCTATCGACAAGTAATCTTACATTAATAATATTGAGCATGAGGTATTAATCTAATAAATTAAAGTCTACACAAAAATACTGATTTTGTGCACATGTAGAACTAGTTTACCATTTTAACTTAACCAGTAAATCAGTTAAATTTAAAAAAAAAGTCAACTAATTGCAGTAACTATATTGCCACACACATTTGGGGATGAGACCGGATGTAACAAAAGAGGGTGGTAACATCTGCTCAGAGCCCAAGCATTGTTAGAAGCCCTCCTCACACATTTTATCTCATTTTGCCCTTCTAACACAGCTGCTAAGTATTATAATTTCCATTTTATACATAATGAAACTGGAGGCCAGAGAGTTTTAGCCATTCAGCCCAGACTCTAAAGCCAGTAAAGAGCACATTCTGAATTTTAATCTAAGATTACTGATTATCCAAAGCCGTCTTCTTTCCATTATGCTGCTGCATTAATAGAGTGAATGAACTAATTTGATTTAATTGTTCAACGACTTTAGAGACTGGTCAGATCTTTTACAGCTGATGAAGCTATTTCTAGAAATTCTCAGAACAATTGCTCAGATGCAAGCCCATTCAATCTCCTGAGCAAAGTGAGCTTTGATGTCGCCCCACAAAGGAATAAGACTGCTCTATGACCTGAGCACGGTGACCCAGAAGTTAAAGGCAAGAGAGCAGCAGTAGCAGCATGCTTCGTCATTCAATCATCTTGATTATTTGGTATGTCCTTGAATCAGCTTGGTATGCCTTTATGAAGTAATAAAGGGCTCATTTCAGCCACCCATTAACCAAAATATTCTCTGCAATGACTAAAATTAGCACATAGAAATAGGTACAAAACACCCCAGTCATCAAAGGTCAGAGTGTTCACATAGCTCTCTGCATTTGTATAGACTCCCATGCTTCACCTCCTGCCTGTTAGAACTTTTTGATCAGGAAGAAAATACATTCTGTCATAACTGTTTGTCAAAGTTGGCTTTGAAAGTTAATCTGATGCCAAAGGTCTGAAACTCACCGCTGCTTAGGACACTACAAACTGAAATCCAGTCTTCCTGTCAAGAAACTTAAAACACATAGAAGGTAAGTCTTCAATTTTCTGTCTCCTTTTAAAATTAAATATACAAAGTAGATGATATGACAAGTGAATAATACAAGAAATTCTTTGGAATGAGACACAAAGAATCCATAAATAATGTTCTCATATTTGAAGTGGAGATTACTCTGCTTTTAAACATCAGCATACGGATTTTAAATGAGTTGTGCTTTTTCAGGGTACAAGACTATTAAGAAGCACTTTGGGAAATCATCTGTCACAAATGAAGTCACGTCCGTCCTCATTTACACTTTATGCTTCTTACACTTCTCCTATGTGACCCTTAGCTGCTGCATTAAAGTTTTAGCCCCCATGCTGCAATTTAAACTAATATAAGAGATATTCTATCATGCTTTCAAATATTTTCAACATGTCAAGTTTTGTTGAGTATTTTAGTTCTATATGAACATGATTTATTCAAAATGAATTTTTTACTTGAATTGTCATAAGTTGCAGTTAATCATAAAACAGAAATCATTCCGAGATTAAAGGGGGCATTTAGAGAGCTGTATATCATTCTCTTCAGCAATTTTAGAATATCTTAGCTTACAGGCAACATCTATTGTACTTGACTCGATTCAAACTCAATTGTTAACTTTATGCTTAAGGACAGCTTTCCTGAATTATCTCTAGCAACTAGAAGGTGGATAATGTACAAAATGACATTATGTGTACATGGCCATTAGAAGAGGAAGCGCTCCATAGGAAAGTGTATATCTGAGGGAATCAAGGCAGAAAAATGTGGTTGTGAGAGAATCATTTAAGGCTCCTGTAATAAGGAGAGCTTTTCAGATCACAGGCAGTAAAGAACCAGCTTTCTCCCAATCATAAAGTGAGTGGTTAGAAAATGCCCATCCTACTGATAGGCCTCAAAAGATAGAAAGGAACAGAGAGAGGGAAAAGAGTGAATACAAAGTTATACATGAAAGTTTGAGATATGAAAGAAAGAATGTAAGACCCATCAAATGTAATATCATAGCTGAGAGAGCTCTGGACACTCAGAAGCTTCATGTGGCTTTGTGTGGTGGTCATTAAAGTATCGTCAATGGCAACATGAACAACTAGAAATGCATTTTTAAAAAGCTTGTTAAGATTTCACACTTGAGTCTGAATATTGAAGAGTTAGAATAGAATATGAAATTCTTACTTTCAAAGGCTGAACTGTTTGTGAGACAACATTTTCAAAAGAAATGTCCTCAAACCTGAATCTAGCCAGCAGCCTCTGCTTTAAAAGCAGCATGAAGACTGTTGAAGAAAGAGGAGCTTTAAAAAAGTAAAAGCATGCCAATCAGTTCATGTCAGAGACAGTCCCTATTCCCATTACTATGGAACCCACTTGGAAACTGAACTGCCATGGGCTACATCTGTGCAGGGGTTCTAGGTTATCTCCATGAATGGTCCTTGGTTGGATATCAGTCTCAGAAAAGACCCCTGTGCCCAGATTTTTTTGGTTCACACCCTTACCAGGACACAGAGGAAGACAACGCAGCCACTCCTGATGAGATCTGATAGACTAGGATCAGAACGAAGGGGAGGAAGACCTCCCCTATCAGTGGACTGGGGGAGGGACATGGGAGGAGATGAGGGAGGGGAGGGTGGGATTGCAAGAGGACAAAGGAGGGGGATACAGGGAGGATACAAAGTGAATGAATTTAATAAATAAACGTTAAAATAAAGAAAAAGAAGAGTTTCAAAAAAAAGTAAGAGCATGAAACTGCTAGGACACATATGGCTAAGGATGAAAATTGGATGAATCTCAAACTAGATGGGACTGTGTGTAGAAAGTGGGGTGAAGGAAAATTCAGGGAAGGAGATAGACAACACTACAGAGTAAAGGTTAAGCTTGCACTCTCTCAACTGACAGTGTCGAGAATGTATGAGGGATTTCCTTTGGTCAAGGAACTACACAAATATTTCCCATCACAGACTCTCAAAGAGACCAGAGAACAGAAGAACAGAGACAAAGGGACCTGCTAATTACCCATAATTCACTTTAAATAGCTGAATGTAAAGTAGTGTTTGCCCAGTGTGCAAGGATGCAAGAGCACCTGTGTTCTAGTCTCAGCACTGAAATAAAATAAAATAAAATACTTCAGATAAGTTTAACATTCTCATCACAGTTTATCTGTTTGTTTTGGAGGGAGGAGAGTCCACATGTTCCACATGTGGAGATAAGAACACAACTTGTGGTGGTCAATTTTGTCCTCCTACCCTGTATGTTCTTGTGTTCAAATTTCATGTAGGCAGCAAGGGCCTACACCCACAGAACAACCTTTCTGGATGTAAGCTTCATTGGTTTAACATTTAGAATACTAGAAAATACATGAATAGGAAAATGAGTTACATTGTTCTGAACAGAGGGCTTACAACAAGTCTCACTTAAAATGAAAGGACAGATTCTTGTCATGAGGATCAGAAGCATAGATGAACGTAACTGTGTCCTTCCACAGCATCAGAATTTCTGAAAAAACAATACCTTCTCACAATACAGTGATTTCAATGGCAATAATTGGCCAGATAATTCCCGCTCTCGTGACAGCTCTGGCAAAAGCACAGACAGGTATTATTATTACAGACTTAATAAAATTAACTCTCGGGTTACACATTAAACATTACACAGTATGGTGGTTTGAATGAAAATGGTCCCCATAGGTCCTAGGGACTGGCACTTTTAGGAGGTGTGTTCTTGTTGGAGTAGGTATGGCTATTTGGGAGAAAGTGTGTCACTAGGGGTAGTCTTTGAGGTTTCAGATGCCCAAGGCAGGCCTATAGTCTCACTGTCCTCTGGATGCCGAGCTCTCAGATAACTCTCCAGCATCATGTCTGCCTGCATGCTGCCATACTTATCTTGTCTGAACCTAATGGACTGAACCTCTGAAATGTAGATGAGCCCCAATTAAATGGTCCCTTGCAAGAGTTGCCATGGTCATTCTGTCCACTCACAGCAGTAGAAATCCCTTCTAAGATACACAATAAATGTCATTCTAAATATGTAAGTTAAAGAAGAGACATCATGGTACAGGAACATTTTTAAATATGCTCATCTCTGATCCGTGAGCCCAGGGATGGAGCATGTACATATTATTTATGTGCTGGAGTTTTACATTTTTATGTAAGCATGAAACACAGCCAGTGTGAGAGAAAGCCAGGAACAGACATACTGTGCATTAAGGCCATGCCTGCTGTAGTGTTGTGTAAACGAGTAGAAATTGAAGCAAAAGGTGATATGTGTATATAAGAAAAATTAATCATATATAGTTCCAGTACATTTTGTTAGACATTTTTGTCTTCATTAACTTTCTCTTTATTGTTAACACCATGTCTGTTGTAGTGTTGTGTAAACAAGCACCAATCAAAGCAAAAGGTGATGTGTATATATGAGAAAAATTAATTGTGTATCATTCCAATATATTCCATTGTACATTTTAGTCTTCATTTGCTTTCTTTTTCTTGTTGATAAGAGGATGCAAGGTGTGGGTTGTCCAGCTGGTTTATCCACTACTAGAGAAGAAAGAGAAAGAATATATTTGTGAATTGCAGTTGTCAAAATCAAAACAAAACAAACAAACAAACAGACAAACAAAAAACCCAAGTAATCTAGCCTAGATGTTGGTATTGGTAACTGCTTTTAGCACATGGGAGTATTTTTTCATATTTTCCATGTATAAAATTTGTATTAAACTTGAATATCTTTTTTGAAGAAAAAAAAAAGCCTCTGGGTAGAAAACTCATGAGAAATACATTATGGAGAAGATAGGACAAAGCAAGATCACAGGTATTGATGTGAAAGCCTCACCTGCAACATTTGATTTTCTTTTTTTAATCTTAAATTTTATTTTATTTAGATCTATTACAATTTATTCACTTTTTATCCCCATTGCAGCCCCCTTCCTCGTCTCCTCCCAGTCCCACCCATTCTCCCCCTTATCCTCCTATGCCTTTTTCCTAATCCCCTGATAGGAGAGGACCTCCTCCCCTTCTATCTGACCCTAACTTATCAAGTCTCATCAAGGCTAGTTACATCATCTTCCCCTGTGGCCTGGCAAGGCTACATCCCCCAGGAGGAGGTAATCAAAGAGCCAGCCACTGAGTTGATTTTCTTAAAAATAAATATTGGAAATAATCTTCCCCAGGAAGAGACCATAAATTAGTTACCCAATGCTAAGTTGTCAGTCCTTGAATCAAATGCATATGAATAACATTATGCATGCTGAGCAGTATGTAGGACTGCTCAGAAACATAGATACATAGATATAAAGGAATATATATGTATACATACATTATAACAAATAATGATTAAAGTTAATGAGGGAGACTGTCCATGTGCACAGTCCTCTTCTGTTTGGAACTGACAGACTATAGGTACTCCTCAGTAACACTCCCTGAGACACAGGACACCCCGTAGCAGATATGTAGTCTCTATATCACTCCCTTCTCACCAGAGTGGAATTTCAAAGAACATCTCCATGATCCTCCCACTTCCTTGTCTCTGCAGGTGGGGGAGGAACCAAGATGGCAGCACTGAGAGCACGCAGTGTCTGACGAGGACAGCAGTGACTGCACAGCGACCAACAGACAGAGCTAAGAACCCTAAAACCCAGTGATTGTATTCACCAGGTGAGAGGAAACCCCACCATATGGGAAGCAATCAGGTCCAATCTCAGGTCACACAGCTAAACCCCAGAAGAGTTCCTAGGTCTTGGCAAGCTCTCAGTCACCAGCCCAGAGCCACAAGCCTGCACATGCTACTCACCATCCCAGACTGAACTGTGGACAACAAAACACCAGAGACTGGATTTCCCAGTCAGAAGGAAATCCCGTAGCAAGAGAAACATCAGGTTCAACTTCAGGGCACCCAGCAACCCTCCCCCCCCCCAAGAAAAGTTTCTGGGTTCCTGAAGGCATTCAGTCACTAGCATAGAGCCACACCAGTGTCTATGTGCTCAACTCACCATCCCAGACTAAAAGCAGGTCTGACCACAGGGCAACAGGCTAATCCCCAGAAAAGTTCCAGGTTACCCACACAAGCCTGTTTGCTGTGCTCACCTGCCACTGATTAACTCTTGGGTTCTGGGGTACAGAGTGCCAGTCTCAGACCTACAGATGCCTGGGACCCACGGGATCAGCCCCCAGATGATGTTCCAAAGCTCAACCTGTCTCCCTAGCTAAACAGACCAAAGTTCGGGGCTCTCTGGTTCTTCAAGAGGGCTGCGCCTGGCAAACTCCTTATATGAGAAGCAGCAGATCACTAAATTTAAAGCAAGAAAGAGCAATTGCAAGGTAGCTGTCTCCAGGACTTCTCCTGGTGAGAGGAGGGGGCTCCCAAAAAGCCCAGTTAGTCCAAAGGACCATACACTTGAGGAGAGCTATGGCCATTACCTGAGAAGCACCAGCCATTCAGTGACCGTACCCAAAAAGCTGAAGGGGAATCCTTCAGGAACAACCATCTTCCTGCCAAGGGGATTCTCCCAACCCCAGGATTCTAGCAGGCACCAGTAAATAACAGCCAATATCTGAGATAGCCAGACAGGTAGAGGTCACCAAAAAAAAAAAAAAGCACAATCAAGAAAAGACAAAGCAATATGGCATCTCCAGAACCCAGTTATCTATGGGCAAGTAGCCCTGGATACCCTAACATGAGTGAAGTTCAAGAAGATGACCTTAAATCTATGTTTACAAAGATGGTAATGGAGGAAACAAATAAAATCCGTAAATACAGGAAGATAAAGTCAAAGTATTGTGGATATCCATAAAGAAATACAAACACATGAAGATACAGCCAAACACTTTGCAGTATTTAGAGAGGGACTATGAAAGACTCCACCCTGCAGGGTATCAAAACAGAGGCTGAGACTCATAGCCAAACTTCAGGCAGAGTGCATGAAATCTTATGAAGAAGGGAGAGAGAGAGAGAGAGAGAGAGATCTGTAGGGAACAGAAGCTCCACAAGGAGAGAGAGCGAAATAAAAAGAAATCTGGGCACATGTGACCTTTCTGAGACTAATACTCCAACCAAGGACCATTCATGGAGATAACCTAGAACCCCTGTAGAGTTGTAGCCCATGGCAGCTCACTGCCCAAGTGGGCTGGATACAAATTTAACTCAAAAAATCAGTAGCTTCCTGTATACAAAAGACAAATGGGCAAAGAAACAAATTAGGGAAATAACACCCATAACAATAACCTCAAAAAAGCATAAAGAATTTTGGTATAATTCTAACCAAGCAGGTAAAAGACTTGTATGGAAAAACTTTCAAGTCTCCGAAGAAAGAAATTGAAGATGATATCAGAATATGGAAAGATCTTCCATGCTCAAGGCTCGGTAGGATTATAATAGTAAAAATGACCATCTTACCAAAAGCAATCTACACATTCAATGTAATTCCCATCAAATTACCATCATAATTCTTTAAAGAACTTGAAAGAAAATTTTCAACTTTATATGGAAAAATAAAAAACCAAGAATAGCTAAAATAATCTCAGGTAATATCTATCTTTGTGACTTAATTATGTTTCTTGTATGCAACAGAATGTTGGGTCTTGTTTACACATTCCTGTTAGTCTGTGTCTTTTTGTTGTAGAATTGAGTCACAAAGATAGACATTACCTGAGAGTAAAGGGCTGGGAAATGGTTTTCCAACCACACAGAACCAAGAAGCAAGCAGGAGTAGCCTTTCTTTTATTTATATAATTTTTATTTTTTTATTTTTCACAGCCTTAGCCCTTTCCCTCATTCCCTCCAATCCCACCCTCCTTCTCTCATCTCCTCCCTGACCATTTCCAAGTACACTGATAGGGGAGGTCTTCCTCTCCTTTCATCTGACCCTAGCTTATCAGGTCTCACCAGGACTGGCTGCAAGGTCCTCCTCTGTGGCCTAACTAGGCTGCTCCTCCCTTGGGGCAAGGGGGGATCATAGAGCCAGCCATTGAGTTCATTTAAAAAATAGTCCTTGTTCCACTTACTAGGATACCCACTTGGATACTGAGCTACCGTGGGCTACATCTGAGCAGGGGTTCTAGGTTATATCCATAAATGGTCCTCTGTTGGAGAAACAGTCTCATAAAATACCCCTGTGCCCTGATATATTTGTTACTTGTGCAGCTCCTGTCCTCTCCAGGTCATACTAACTCCCCCTTCTTTCATATGATTCCCTGCACTCTGCCGAAGGTTCGGTTATGAGTCTCAGCATCTGCTTTGATACAAATTATTTATTTATTGTTTTTTAATTACAGTTTATTCACTTTCTATACCAGCTGTAGCCCCCTCCCTTGTCCCCTCCCAATCTCACCCTTCCTCCTTCTTTTTCTCCCATGACCCTCCCACAGTCCACTAATAGGAGATGTCCTCCTTTCTATTTGCTCCTAGTCTATCAGTTCTTATCAGGACTGGCTGTGTTGTCTTCTTCTATGGCCTGGTAAGGCTACATTCGCTTCAGGAAGAGGTGATCAAAGATCTGGCCATTGAGTTCATATCAGAGATAGTCCCTGTTCTCATTACTAGGGAACCCACTTGGACAATGAGCTGCCATGGGTACATGGAATACTACTCAGCAATTAAAAATAAGAAAATCATGAAATTTGCAGGCAAATAGTGAGATCTAGAAAAGATCATTCTGAGTGAGGTACCCAAGAAGTAGAAAGACACACATGGATATACTCACTTATAAGTGGATATTAGACATATAATATAGAATAAATATACTAAAATCTGTACACCTAAAGAAGCTAAACAAGAAGAAGGACCCTGGATAAGATGCTCAATCCTCATTCAGAAAGGCAAACCAGATGAACATCAGAAAATGGAGAAAACAGGCAACAGGACAGGACAGGAACCTACAACAGAGGGACTATGAAAGACTCCAGAACAGAATACCGGCATCTCAGTCTGTAAGATCTAAATTAATAAAAATGGGACCTTCTGAAACTGAAAACTTTCCGTAAAGAACAACACTGTCAACAGAACAACACAACAGCCTACAGAATGGGAAAAGATCTTCACCAACCCTACATCTGACAAAGGACTAATATCCAGAATATATAAAAGAAATCAAGAAATTAGACACCAACAAACCACATAACCCATTTTAAAACTGGGGTACAGAGCTAAATAGGAATTCTCAACAAAGAAATATGGAATGGTAGAAAACACTTGAAGATATACTCAACATTCTTAGTCATCAGGGAAATGCAGATCATAACTACTCTGAGATTCCATCTTACACCAATCAGAATGGCTAAGATCAAAAATTCAAGTGACAACGCATGCTGGAGAGAAAGGAGTACCCTCCTCCATTGCTGATGGGAATGCAAACTTGTAAACCACTTTGGAAATCAATATGGTGCTTTCTCAGAAATTTGGGAATAGCACTACCTCAAGATCCAGGGTATATATCCTGGGTATGTATCCAAAGATGCCCCACAATTCAACAAAGACATTTGCTCAACTACGTTCATAGCAGCTTTATTTGTAGTAGCTAGAATCTGGAAACAACCCAGATGCTCCTCAACAGACAGATGGCGGAAGAGGACACCCACTTTCAGTGGAATAGGGTAAGAGAATTGGGGGAAGAAGGAGGGAGGACAATACTGGAAGGAGTTGAGGAAGAGGGCTTCAATCAGGATATATAATGAATAAATTGTGAAAAAGAATAAAAATTATAAATAAAAACTACTATCTCCAAAACTTCTTCTGTTTTGTTTGTTTGTTTGTTGTTTGTCTACAATTGTTCCTAAAGCACAGTTAATGTTATTGCTTTTCCTTTCATTTCAGGAGTGGCACTCACTGCTACCCATTGCTGAAATCAACATTATAGACAAATCATAAAGTTATGGAATCACACATCCTGCATTAAAACTGTCAATGTCATAGACAAAATTAAAGTTATGGAACCACTCATCCTGCATTAAAATTCTACCAGCAAGTCAGTCATAATCAGAGTAGATATGATGCTGACAAGTATTTGAAAAATTATTTTTTTTAAGACTTTCTGAGGAGCCTTTGAAAATTAAATCTGTCTTCATACTCTAGGTGCCTCGTTTGAGCCATTTCTTAACAGGTGTGTTCTCAGGGAACACAGACTAATTGCAATTTGGCCAGACATAATTAAAGTGGCAATTACTCCTTGCCTCCTCCCCCCCTCCCCAATATATAATGCATTCTTAATTGATTTTGGATTATCCATACCACTGATTTTCCCTTGAGTAGATAACAGAAAGGTAAGCTTATGCAATAACATGGGGACAGGAATGAGTACTGAGCATATAGACAGAGGCTCAATTATTGCAGAAAGTTGACTTTTTTCTTTAATTTGCTCAATATGTACAGGTTTGCCCTTTGCCCTACCATTAAGCAGTTCCTGCTACTTGAATAAAGACTGTAGTTTGATTGGCAGTCAGCCTTGAAAATAAGTCTTGGACATCGCAGCATCTGCTTCCTTGTCCTCTGAAGTTACTTACACTGGAAGAAGTTAGTTCTCATGTCTGCAATGCACTCAGACATCTCCATGTAAGGGCCGCATTCCATACACCAACATTGTCCAAATAATAGCCAACATCTACAGCCAGGGGTGGATGAAGTCTTGTCGGACAGGGAAGGCTCCAGCAACAAGGATCCTCCTTAGGCAATCCTGTTTTATAAGAGAGGGGGGAGAGGGAGAGAGAGAAAGAGAAAACCCTATCAGTTTATCAGTTCTGGAAATAGAATTCCTGTTACCAGTATTTATGACAAACACCATTTCCTGTCAATCCTCCTCACTGGTCTCAGAGAATGACATCTTAACCATAGTTGATGAACGTTTCTGTGTTTAAACTATCATGCTAGTTTTATTGTGGAAATACTAACCCTTAAGAAAATGCATTATAATTGCATTTATTTAGCAGCTAAGAATTGGGGTACAGCTCATGTAGTTTTGCTTAGGTATGGAGAACTGCCTCACCTCCCTTTCAAACTCCTTCATAGGACACCTCCCAAATATATGCATGTGGAGCACAGTGGAGAATTATTGACAACACAAGGGTGATTCTTGCTCTGTCTCCTCCTGGCTGCTTTTGAATATCTTGAGAATACAACTTCACAGATATTTACAATTTTGTGCTATTGTATTTCTGTTATGCCATTTAAATGGAATAGATTACATGAATAATACATATTATCGTATATATATATATATACATATATATATATATATATATATACACACACACATACATGTAGCAGTAGCATTTGTCTACTTAGGAATTATCTTAGCCTCCACATTCCCCAAACAAGGAAAATATTTAAAAAGTGATGTAATAACCTTATTTCTATGCAGAATTAGAATCCTTTTTTATAAGCAGAAGAAAGAGAGATAACAGCCATAGAAACAAGAACAGCTGAATGGATGGAAGGAAAACCTATTCTGCTCAGTCTAATAAATGTTAATATTCTTCCTGACAGGGACCTGAAGACATTATGCTTTCTTCAGAGTATTCTTCCAAGTGGCCTTGAAGAAGGAACATAAATCATTTATTGAAAGAAGTAGGTAATTCTTCCTAGGTTTGGGAAAAACAGGAAGGAGATTAGACTTTATGGGTATTTTGCTGACAAAATTTTGACCAGAAGACTGTAATTGTTTGTGTGGCATTGCATCAGATATATTTAGATGAAAGTAAGTAGCTGTGCTTACTTAATCAAGAGTATAGTTTACAAACCTATCTTGAGGCTAAATAACACCTTCATTAAATGTCTTTTATCAGACACCTATCAGATAATATTTATACCTATAAAATAATTGCAATTCTTCTCAGTTTATCAATTTTTCATCTTATCAGTTTTTTGCTGTTTGTTTTGTAACCAGCCTGCCCATCCCAGTGGAAGTGCCAGACACAGCTCTCCTAGAGTCATGAGACTAGGACTCGGCTTCCTGTGCAGAAAAATATCATGAAGTAGGGGAGATGTTCATTTATTCTGAAAAAGAACAGGTACATGTCTACCTTGCTAATGCAGATAATGAGGGCAGAAAACAAGTTGAGGGCTTTCAACAAGAAGTTGAAAGCAATCATAGCACAAAGGGAGGAAGGCAGGCTAACAATGCTGCAGTTTTCTGCCCTTTATTCAGATGTTAAACTGATGGATATGGAACTGTGGTCATTTTCACAGCAAGTCTTTCTTGCCAGTAATTCTCCTGTTATGGAATGCATGAGTCAACTTAATGGAAGGAGGTTGAGTCTGTAATTTCATTAAATGGCAGCGCCCTCTCTCCTGAGTACATTCCATGACACATTTAAACTTGGCTGAGGCTTTCCCCCTTCTTCTCTCTCCCACATTAGCCCCCTATTTAATTTTACTGCTGTTTACTCTTTCACTAGTCAATTACTGTGAGATCTATATTCATTGTTATGCTTCTCCCAGCCCCTAATGAATCTGAAACTCAGAAATCAAAAGTCTCATAAAGACAAAGAATTTTGCTACTTTGCCTGCATTGAAATTGCATTTAATAGCATTGTCACGAGGGGGTTGAAGCATGCTTTTCCTTATTAGCAAAATCACAGTGTTTGAACCCACCTTGCATCACTGATACCACTTTGCTCCTGTGAAATGCTAATAATGAAGTTAAATCTAGCCAGCCTGACTGTTAGAACTTTTTCCTTTCACTCATGAAATGCATAATACTAAAGCTGATTGCCTGGGTGACTCCATTATGAGATAACCCCAAAATGTCAAATGGGACTGTTTAAATTAGAAGAGCAAAGCCACATGACCAGATCCACACTGGAAAACTGTGAACCGTTGTGAAATCAGAAGAGAAAGAGAAAGAGAGAGAGAAAAGAAAAGGAAAGAAAAGACGCTGAGAGAAATTTAGCAGTTTGAAATTAATAATCGGGTTTTAGCTCCTGTATTCATCTTTTTAAAAAGAAATATTTTTCACCTCATTTCTACTTGTGCACTGTAATCCAATGTATTCAGAAAGACCAATTAAACTCTCTTGACACTGAGACCCTTCCTGAGATGGGTCATGACACCATGGGTAATTAGCTGGTCCAGTGTAGGTCATTCCCAATAGAACCAGCTGCTGTCTATTCTCATGGAGAGCTAGCCTGTGCTCAAGGCTAATCACTAATGTGACTGGGCTGAAATTTATCTGTGGTTATCTTTAAATCCTCACAAAACAACTGTCCTTCTTTACTGACCTCATTTGGAATCAGGGTTAGTTCTGTTTTTCATTTTTTTTCTTTCTTTTTTTTTTTTTTTCTGTTCATTTATGGCTTAGGCAACACTCATTTAAATAGATCATAAGACTAAAGCTAAGGTTATGGGAACTTTTTTTTTTTCAAAAAGTAAAATAACACTCATTTTAATAGATCACAAGACTAATGCTAAGGTTATGGGAATTTTTTTTCAAAAAGTTAAAATTTTTAAATAATAAAAAAACCTTACTATTCATTTGAGGGAGTAAATTTGCATCAGCCATGTTATATTTCAGGTGAAGGCATTGAACATGGCCCAGCTAATAACAGAAAGTAAATTAGAAAAGGTGGCCTCAGGAGTAAGTGCAAATTTTGCCCAATATAATCTTCTAAACAATAGAAATTTCTAAGCTGGAAAGCAGTTGGCAATATAAAAAGCCTTAAAGACCTGGGTTCAAATAACCATGCATTTTCCAGGGGAGCATCATAGTCATTCCCTGTCTTTCGGAAAGGATTCCACTTCTCTCCCGACATGGTCCATCTATATTTATAGTTAATGGATAACCTAGACCCTGTGTGAAAAGTCTGTTCTGGTTTGCCCCTATCAAAGGGTTTAGCTCTGTATTAGCTGAACAAATACTAAACATCCTTTTGCTGCCATCAAATTAATGGGTGTTTTACATACATTATCTCTCAAAGACTAATTCTCCAAAGAAATTCAAGGTCCATATTAAGGTGATGATGGGGAAGGACTTCAATTCCAGTGCCAGCCTGCCTATGAAGGCATTTGAGACCTCTCAGTATCAAAGTTGGCGTCTCTTTTCTCTCAACCATCTTTAAAGCATGTCTAATGGCAGTCGTTACATTAGGAGTTTGTTTTTTTGTTGTTGTTGTTGTTTTTTTTTTTTTTGATAGATCTATGGTCAATCTTTAAGTAGAGAATATAAATAATAATTTATTTTTAAATTCTGATTTTATACTGAGCACTTAGTAAGCACATTAAAAACTCTATGCTCACTGATATATACAATTCTGAGATACAGGCAACGACTCATTCCTTTTTAACTAGACAGGTTCATTAAAGAATGACCTTGGGTGTAATTGGCATAATCTGTCGGTGGGACTTTCTGCCCATAAAGAGCAGAAAGACTCACAAGTCTCAGGAAACTGACAACTAAGTTTTGGAATCAACTCAGGATGCTTATGACTCCTGAGGCCCCTCCTTGACCTCTCACTGATGCTAAACAGTCCTTGGGTAGACTGGATGCCTGCAGGTTACATGGGAATTCCAGCAATAAGGCTTTCCTGAGCTGTTAGCCATGCTGGGCGGGGCTTCTCAGTGACGGAGCTGCCCATGTCACTCCAAACTTACTCGCTGGTTCAATAGGCTGGACTTGATTGGAATCAGTTTTGTGCTCTATCCAATCTACAGTGAGCAGGTATGTCAGTGAATTGCACCAAGAAAAATAATGCAAGAAGCATAAACTAATTCACACATTTTATTTTTAATATTTATATTACAAATGATTCAAGGTAGAGAGCAGTAATAAAACATTATAAAGGAATACATCTTCTGACTTTTAAAATAGAATAGAAGAGATAAATTTTAAAGCTCTAAAATGGAACATGAAGAAAAACTTTTGAATAGCAAATCACAAGGATTAAAGGTGATGGCTATGGCTTTGCCTCATTTTACATGTGTTACTATAGACCATTCACCTAACACATAACATATTGGCCTGAGTTACTAGACCTGCAAGCCTTTATGATCCATGAAAAAAATAGCTTATGGTCAAGAATCCGTTGTAACCTTTCTGGAAAAATCAAACAAGACTCTAGTTAAGAGGAAAAGTAATCCATACATGATGTTTGGAAGAATAAACACTGCTGATGATGGACCACATGAAGTTGGTACCAAGACAGCAACCATCAGAACACAGTGAATCAGAAAAATATGTGCAAGCCAGTGACAAATGAGAAGCTGACCTCAAAACATCTTGCCAAACAAAGCCCTGCTGGTCAATAGAGGTCCTTCATCTTCTCTCTTAAATTGGGAATATAGTGTATATTTTTTTCTATTGTGAGAAAAATGTATGCTTATTTTGAGGACTTAAGCCAGCCTAGGAATTACCCGATGCCATTTCTTAAGTACACATTTCCAAATTTTCTATTTGGCACAATTGTTTTGAAAGCATGTGTTAGCCACTCTCCCTTAGACAAAGCTGATCACATCCAGTAGCATGTGTCCTTTTTCTTAATCCCACCTGTTCTCTTTACACTCCTTCTGAAGCCAGTCTTAGCAATGTCTTAAAAAACAAACAAAAAACATCGACACTGCTTCACAAAAAAATGTTTCAAACTTCAAGAATGATTCTGAAAATATTTGTAGTTTTGTTATTTAAAAACTTAAATTTAAATATATTTAATGATATTCTTCCCGTCCTTTAAGTCTTTTCATATCTTCTCCCCCTTCGTACCCACCCAAATTTAAGTCCTTTCTCAATAAACAATCAAAAACTCAATGAAACAATAGAGACCTTCAAAACCAAGATAACATAATATAATGCACACCCCCAACAAAAGCGTAAAACTATAGCCAAATAAAAACATACCAAAAATCTGTGGAGTCCATTATATGTTGGTCAACTATTCTTGAGCATGAGGCCTGCCCTGGAGTGGTTGATATGCCCAGTATCATTACTTTAGAGAAAAATTATTTTCTTTTTCCCAGAAAGTATTATGGCTATTAATTATTAGCCTTCTGACTATTTTTCTCATTAACTCATTTTTTAAAAATATAACACAATAAAAATAATAATATAAAATAAAAACTATCATATCAAATTTGGCCAATACAAACCACTAGAAAGAGCCCCAGAGAAAGTTCAAGAATCAGTGACCTCCTCATTCATCCACTCAGGAAATACTAAACTGTAAGCCATAATATAATCAGAGTTCCTGGTACAGATCCGTGTAGGCTGCGTGCATGCTGCTTCAGTTTCTGTGAGCTGACATGAGCTTGCGTATGTTGACCCAGAGGCTCTTGTTTCCCTGGTATCCCACTGTCTCTTACCCTCTTTCTGCCTCCACTTATACTGTGTTACTTGAGGTCTGAATGGAGATATTTGATGGAGACATCATATATAGGATGATGTGTTCCAAGGTCTCTCATTCTCTGAATAATGTCTGGCTGTGGGTCTTTATATTTGTTCTTACTGGCTACAACAGGAAGCTTCTCTGGAGATGGCTGAACAAGGCGTTAATATTTGAGTGCAGCAGAATATAATGATTTTACACCAGCATTATTATTTTTTTAACCTCAGTTCCCAGACTATCTAGACTCAGATTCTCTTTCAACCATGCAGGGTCAGGTATGGGTTCTAATGGAATGATCCTTAAGTCCAATCAGATGGTTTTTGTACTCCTATAAGCGTTGTCCCATCATTGCCTTAGCATATTTTGCAGGCAGGACAGATAGTGGATTAAAAAAGGTTTGTGGCTTGGGTTGGTATTTACATGTCTTTTTCAGTATAATGCAGAATGAGGTACCTTCCTGTACAAATAACACTGGAATTTAGATATAATGGCTGTAAGAAACAGCTCTACTTCTACATGTTCAGTGAGTTGTGTAGGTGTTGTCTTCAGCAACTCGTCCTGCTGGAAGTTTGTAGAGAGCAACCTACAGTCTTGTGCAACATTCTGGGCTGTTCAGAGATTCCCAGGAGGCCACTTTGCCAATACCAAAATTAGATGTCACCCACAATTAGGTAACCAAATCCTGGTACTAGAGGTTTCATTTGGTGACTAGAGATTGGGACTCTGTCATCACACCCCATTATTTGGCAATTTTATTTGTATCACCTTCTTATACATATATATCTTAGAAAGTTATTTTTAATGTATTGACTTTCCATACTACCTGTCAAATTCTCCTTAATTTTAGCTCTCTCTCGTATTCCCTCCCACAACCCTCTCTGTATTCCCCCTCCTTAACCGATCTTTTCTATCCCAGCCCCTTCCATCCATATCTATCTATTGTATTTTCTATTCTTAACAAGATCTACCTAACACCTGTAGTTTCTTACCTACACCTGCCCTCTGTGGTTCTGTGGTTTGGGGCTTAGTTACAATTGATTTAACAGGTAATATCCACTTATAATTGGATGCTTACCATATATGTCTCTCTGTGTCTGGTACATCTATCTCAGGATGAGTTTTCTCTAGTTTCATCCATTTGCTGTAAATTTCATAATATAATTTTTAATGGCTGGGTAATACTCCATTGTGTAAGTGTACTACATTTTCTTTAACTAGAAGAAATGTAGTACATTTTCTTTATCTAGAAGAATATGTACTACATATTCTTCTGATAAGGGGCATCTAGACTATTTCCAATTCCTGGCTATTATAAAAAAAAAAAAAGAAGAAGAAGAAGAAGAAGAAGAAGAAGAAGAAGAAGAAGAAGAAGAAGAA